>NC_137461.1:255150741-255461635 GCF_964235325.1 Thermobia domestica
ACGTACTTTACTTGTTGTTTGTTCTATGCAAACTAAAAGCACTCGTAAGAAAATGAGTATCGTAGCTTTGTAATGTTTGCTTGTATTTACATAATACACAAAGTAAAGGTCTGTTTTCTCTGCTGCAGTGATCATGTTAGGTATCTGTTGGTAGTGGTGATGTACTGAATTCTCTTCAAACTTTTTTTTTTTTTCCGCTGCTGTACAGTGGTTTCCGCTTTTCGCCGTCCGTTTGCTAGCTGGAAGCAAAGCACTTGAGATCCTGTTCGATTTCCTTCCTCATTCTGCACATCACTTGCTCATCTCCCTCTTTCTTTACTGTCTGAATGGCATCGCAGTTGGAAAAGTGTGCGTCGCTTTCCGATAAAAGCGATAGCATTTTTGGAGTGGTAGAGGCACGTAATGATAATGACGTGCAAGGGAAAGAAGGGTCGTCAATTGAAGTGTTTGACTCTTTTCGTCAAGGACCAAGTTCAAATGAAGGAATGTTTCCAATTTATTTATATTCTTCCACTGCATCCGTTGCGTTTAAAGGTAATTTTCTTTCTGTTTGTTCCAGCGCATTGAGATCAATTGTAGCTGCTAGTGTATAAGTGAAATGAACTATACTTTGCTGAAACTCAAACTGCAGACATGCATATGTATTAAGAATTAGTACTATATGAAGTAAGAATTTTAGAAGTAAATTAATCAGATCTCATGTGCTTATGCTGATTCAATGATTGAAATGTATATGTAGAATTCCACTGTTCCCAACAATCTTGAACTTGGAATTTCGACAATATCTTTATTACGAGATAGTGGTAGTAACAAGTGTATATCCTTCCAAATTAATTATTCTATCCTATAAGGTTATGATATGATCACTACACGAATCGTAGTACTGAATGATGATAATAATGTACTTCTCGATTACTTTTGGCCTCCACTCTGACCTCTACGACTAGATCTGTCGTAGAGAGACTCACGAGTACTCTCGGCTATCTTGGTATACACAAATATACTCATCCGGTATTTCACACTAATATTTACAACTGGATACAACATACTCAAATCCTACATTGTCATAATCTCCTCTAACTAGACATGCTGTTATCACAGCATATTGTATCCGGCGCTTCCACCAATAAAATTACCTTGTTGACGTAGAAGATAGGGCAATATACACAGAGAATCTGTTTCCTCTTACAACTTTTTTATTTTAAAACTTCCTGTTATAAAATAATATAACACAGATTCACTAAGATCAATACAAAATCCACTAAGTAATAGGGTAACTAGGCGTCCTAAGGTCCAGGCAGCCGAGGGAAGGATCCTCACAAAGTTCCAGGCAAGCTGAGTGGAGGTGGGCTAGGATTCTCAGTGCTCCACGAAAGCAAATAGAAGTTGGAGTCCCGCAAAGCTCTAGGCAAACTGAGCGAGGAGGAAAACCACGAAATTCCGCGCAAGTTGGGTGGTTGCGGTTAAGGATATCTCAGAGCTCCACTCAAGCTAGGAGGGGGGTCAAGTTCCCATAGTGCTCCAGGAAAGCAGTGGGCAGGAGGCCTCAAAGCTCGAGGCAAACTAGGAAGCTTGGGTGAGATTAGGAATCTAAGCTAAGGGAGAAGAGTTGACCAGCCGAAACTGATGTCGATTGTGACGATGCTTGGAGTTTTATAACTTCTTCTGAGCAGTGGTGGCGCTGATGTTACTCGTCCATCACATGACCAAGAATTGACGATGATTCCTGTTGTCTGCTTCATGTAGTAACTCATAGTAGACGACGACGTGGGTTTGTTTATAAATAAAAAGAACATGTTGAAGTTCATAAATATAACCACGTACGAGATATTACAATATAATTACTTCTTACAGCCGGTATGTGCCAGCTACATTGAATACTTTGTACCATGAACTTGCTTTGCTCCCCAACAGTATCTATTTTGAGTCTTTGGATGGAAATATCAGTAGGACGTAAGCTAGCTGAACATGAATATTTAGGAGAGAGTACCATTAGCAGTTAAGTGGTCAAGATGATAATTTCATTTTCGTAGATGATGATGCTGTTCAAGTTCATGAGAGATGCTCATTTTTTTTATTTATTTTTATTTATTTATTTATTTATTTATTTATTTATTTTTAAGATTGAAACCCTTGTTCTCTTTCATTAAAATAAGTGAAGTACGATCATGTACAAATTTTAAGTGAATGTTTGGTAACTAACAGAATGTTTCTGCTGATGGAATTTTTCACTGATGGCCGCCTGTTACGCAGTGTAACTGTAGAAAATGTGTGAACTCGGTGACTGCTTCTATGTAATCATTCTGAAGTTAATACCAAAGACAAGAAGAATTCCACAGACAAGAGTGTATCGAAAATGCAGGTACTTTAATAACATGTTCATATAGAGTTCCTGAACCTCTTCTTCCTCCGTCCCAAAATAAAGGACTGAATATACTAATCGATAAATGAGCATTGCTGTAAACATCTGTGGTTGTTTTATATGACAGAGTAACAGAAAATGTTACCTGAAACCTAGATAAGAGTGGCATCAAATTATATTATTTTGTAGTAAAGAGATTTTGTGTGTGTGGGGGGGGGAGGGGCTCATAATAAGTGTACTGTCTGTCCATATGTAAGAGTGCTATAGAAAACAGTGTAGTGAGCAACTGAGAACAGTATGCTTATTTGTACTAAGTATGTGTTTTAAGTTCTTTTCTAACATTCAGTATTCGACCTTTAGAAAGTAATTAATCTAGTCAATAGAATCGCTTAATCAGTTATTATCAATTATAAGATATCGGACCAGCAGGAGTATTGATTGTTCGTTTCGGGAAGTAGATTATGTTGTTTAGAGATGCATGTTTTCTCTTTATTGCTTTACATCCCTGTTGAATTCGTGATAGTTGGCATATAGTGATTAGCGGATGTAGTAAATTATTTCGAACTGCCTCTCAGCGTGATTTGAACTCGTGATATTTTCTCTTCGTTAGCTTGAGCTGGCTGACAAGGAAGGATAAAGCACAGTTCAATAAGGGATACCGGAGAATACAACCAAATTTTGAAATGTGTTTTTAAAGCAAATGAAATTATTTTTAAAAAATATTCTCATAAATGTAGTCAAGAAATGTTTTCGGAGTTAAAAGCGGACATAATTGTAAAAATAAGTTTTTATTGCTCTTTACTACAGGGTGCGCCAGCTATTTGAGAAAAAAAAAAAAAAACATCCGCGGGTAAAAGGAGCAGAGATTGAAGATAGAGCATTTGATGATCAATGAACGTTATGTACACGTGAAGACAGACCCAATACTGGATATCATTTAATGAAACCGCATCTGCCGCAATAACAGCCTCTAAACGATGCCGAAACCGTCGGCAGGCATGAATGAGGTGGGTCCTGGGAATGTTCGTAATGGAATCCGCAATAGTTGCCCTCAGAGCCGCAATGATGTTGTGGATGGTTATTGGAGGCCCTCCCAACCACACCCCAGACGTAAAAATCCAAAGGGTTGACATTAGAGGAGCTGGGGCGCCACATGTTTGGGGAGACGTAGTCGTGAAAATCCATGGCCAACCATTCTTGGGTTGAATGGACCCTGTGGACGGGAGCGGAGTCATGCTGAAAAACATATGGCCTGCCACATGCTATAAGAATAATCCAGGGCTGCACAACCGTCTTCAAGACATCGGTGTAATCAACGGCGTTGATTCTGGCACCTGGACAAAAGAAATGTGGAGGCATCGCGTCGCCCTCACTGATCACGATCCCCAGAACCATCACGGAGACGGGGAACTTTGTGTGTATGACGGTCGGAACCTCCTCGGGAGTTTCACACAGCCATCGATCATTTCTGCGGTTCACTTTCTGGTCTTGGACGAAGATTTTCTCATTTGAGAAGGACCAGAGCATTTCTGGCTGCTCCGGATGTTTTAGCTTGTTCAAAAAGCGCCTAGCGCGGGTTATTCTTTTCTCCCTGGTTCTCGCGGACATGAACTTGCCTCTACGCATCACTTACGACTTGTAACGAAGGTCTTCATGCACCACACGTCGAATGGTGGCCTTGTCAACCTGCTTTTTCCTTGTGAGTATCCTTATGGATTTCCCTGGGTCCGCTTCAACAACAGCTTGGATGGAAGCAATGAATTCGGGTGTTCCAGTTCTGTCCGAGCGCTTACAATGTCCCTTCCCTGTGGGGAAACTTTCCACCATCACCACTGACGGCCTCTAGTTCTCTCCGAACTCTGAAGACGAATGAACGGGCAACTTTCAGGAAGGCAGCGATGTTGGAATCGGCGAATCCTGCAGCCAAGGAGACGATGACTGCATGCCTCTTCATTTCCTGGGTTAGCCTAGGGTTTGCCATGTTTACCTGCGACTATGACATACAGGATACTGTGCCACTTATACTATGTGTTCTGAAATAGATGCCGCACCCTGTAGATAACTACACCTACGGACCTTGAAGTGTCAGGAAATCATGGAGATTGTTTTTGGAATGTCGCGAAACTGAACATTTTAAGATAGCTGAACATTAGCAAAAATTTTGTCCTTGCCATGATTTCCCTCTTCAGTCTTTTGTATCATGTTTCTTGTAGATTCTTTGACAACTCCATTTTTTTTACCATTTATTTATTTATTTTTAATATTGACTTCAGCTTTCGTTTTCATCGCCAATTATCATTAGTTTGTTTTGATGAGTTACTTAAACGTTAGATTTCATGCTTCAGTCAGATTTTATGTCATGCATGCAGAGAGCATGCGCTTCTTGCTCTTGATATTATTTTTCGTTAGTTTATTTGAACTCGAAACATCAGCGGTGAATGTCAGCTAGCGAAAGTTCTTAGGCAAGTGGTTTCTGCTTTTATAAGCTTCCTTTCAATTTAGGGAAAAGTACCGGCTTGATATTAAAGAGAATCACCAAGAAGGTACTTGAGCGTTACTTGAAGATATCAAAAATTGTTGTGCTGGAATTTAAGCATTATTCAAAGTCAGCGCAGAGAAAGTGCATTCAATACCTTATTGAATGTTTTAGTACAGGGATGATTGACAGAATGTGTTACAGAGAGAGCAAAAACTTAGTACATTTTCATGTGAACTGATGCACACTGTAGTGTCACAAAAGAAATTTTATAGTTTCTTGAAAAGGTGTAGATTCCTGTAGAGATGAACTGATCTTTAATATAAACTCTTTACTTTCTAGTCCAGAATACAAGACTCTGTGAGAAATCGTGAAAGTTAGTTTAATAATTCCATATGGCAGTGCAACGGTCAGAAGTACATATCATCTGTGTTATATCGTCGCATGAAAACCAGAGGAACGTAACTCCAAAAATGATGTTTTCCTTTTGTACATATTTGGACACAATTTTGAAAGCCCCACTTGGTGTAAATGGAACGTAACGCCATCTGTTCTCCTTATCGATCATCTGTTGTAATGTACTTCAATTACCATCTTATTAGAAACACATCTTTCTAAGAAAATAATATTTTTGTCCTCTCGCCTGTAAACCTACGAAAATGAAGTTACGTTCCTCTGGTTCTCATGCGACGATATACGACATTCTCTCGTATTTTATAAAGCCTGGACCGCAATGAAATATTTCAGGTCTATCATGATTGTATTTTTATTTTATTTTATTTTTTAAATATTATGATAAACATTCATTGCCATATTTTTTTTTTTTTAAAAAAGGTTTCAAACATTAATATTTGTGACCCCGTATAGAAAAGTATGAAGTTTGGTTCCCCTAGAAAATTATGAAATATAAAATTTTGTGCCCCTAAAATTTAATACATTCATAAAAATTTATTACTGCTAGAGACCCCACATATCATTTTACTAAAGTAAGGCCTCATTCCGTAACATTCGTTGCAAAATTTGCGCATCAAAGTGCAACGCAAATAATGCAATAAATAATTATTGTATTCCCGACTATCTCAAACTAAAATGCAAATTTTGCATTGCGTTCACTCAAACTGCTACGGAATGAGAGCCTTAAATTATTTTCATTTCTTCTGTAAATGTTATACTGTAGCGGCGGATCCAGGACGGACTTCTGGGGTTCTGGGGGAGACGGTGGGTTGTAACACGGCTACTTAGAGCTACTTTTAAAAGCTCCAAACTCTGGGATGTTTATATATATATATATATATATATATATATATATATACTGGTATACTGGGTTCATTCCATCATGAACTTTACAAATTAAATCAAGAGGACTTCTTTTTATATACACAAAGCCTTAGTTTTGAAGACCCTAATAGACATTTTAGTGAAATGGACCGTATCACATTTTTGTTCCATTTAAGAGTTAATTCCCTTTGTGTGGTGAACCTATTCTATGCTTCATTTACTCATTTATGTTCGTATCGAATTATATGGAATAAGTAAGTATTATCTAAAAGTGGTGCCTCCATCTAATGTCGCGGAGCTTGAATTGGAGGGCAGTTGCCCTCTGCTCTTCAGTTTGCGGGCCTGTAAACACCTAGCTTGAGGTATGTAATAGCTGTGTTTCAAATGACATTGCAAACGGATCAGCCTGTTTCCCGACCCCGAAAACTATTGATCGACACTAACCTTGGCCATTTTAAACATTTTTTTAAAATCACTTATCCCTCACCCAGATGCAGATTCAGCTTCGCCATAAAGGGCATTTGGGGTGTCACTATTCACCCCCTGCGACCCCGAAGAGTATGGATTCTACACTAAGTTTTTTTTTTTTTTTTTTTGTATGTATGTATGTATGTATGTATGTATGTATGTATGTATGTAACCCGTTTTCCACCTCCGAGGAGTGTTTTACCCTCACAGTATATTCTTTTTTCAAGTTTATGACCTTTGTATACTGTAGCTCCAAGTGCTTCCGAGTTGTGCTGGAATATACACACATTCATCCATGCATGTATTATATTACGCTGCCATTATCTGAGAAAGGCTAACAATAAAAATAATTTTAGCTCGATCTTAGCCTAGAAAACTCCATAATGAGTAAGGTCCTCTATAAAGTGAATCTGAACCGAGAAATATAATGTCACTTATATCATTTTTGAAAATATATAGTGTATCTTGTCCAAAAGACAGAAAATACATAATTATTTTGTACCGGCACACTTAATTAGTTTTAATCTGCACCTTAGATGTATCTAATTGTAGATAAACAAACGGGCTGTGTTGAATAACAATTACTTTTAGTTTACTATGATTATGTTGCTCGGTTACTGAATTATATTCTGCTTAATATGGAATAGATACAGGTAGATTTTGTATATGCAATTTCAGCTTTATTTCCATTCAGTATTTAGTGTTAATGGAGTTCGCATCATGTGGGTTGGAAGTAAAACTTGTTAAATATTCACTGTTCTAACGAATGTAGCGGAGTGGCGATTTTATCTACGAGGGAGGATCAAATGAAAACTTCAAAAGTGCAGTACATTTTAGAATGTAACAATGAAAAGGAAATGTTACCTCTTATTTTTCAACTTGACGTCGAATACAAATATTCTACCGCCTCGGAAGTTCATGGATATCACGTTGGAAGAATGTCTTTGCTCGATATTGTAGCCACTCGTGCACCGCATTTTTCACCTCTTCATCACTATTGAAATGTTTGCCTCCCATCACTTCTTTGAGTGGTGCAAACACATGAAGTCATTGGGGACAAGGTCTGGTGAATAGGGTGGATGGATGACACACTCAGATTTGATGTTATCGATAGTCTCAACTGTCAGATGATCAGTATGCCATCGGACGTTGTCATGCAGTAGGAGGACATCTGAGGAGGAATTAGGACAAAAGTCCTCGTCATTTACGCCTGGTGCAGAACGAAGTTGATTTTTTTTTTCTTTTAGCAGGTTTGAATGCGAAATGGTTAGTGTTACTTCTTTTTCCACGTACTGTTCCGAAATCACTTCCTTTGCGTCCCAGAAGAGAGTGAGCATGACCTTTCCTGCTGATGGTTGAGTGCAACTTTTATCGGTTTAGGTAATACCACCATTTCTTTCTCGCTTTCAGGTTGATGGTAGTAAACGGAAGTCTCATCGCCTGTAACAATCCTATCCAGAAATGCATAATCTTCGGCATTCACACTTCACTGCTCAAAAACCGGATCACAGAACGCTGTTCTAACGCGCTGCATGTAAACAGTGGGACGACTATATTGATACTGACGCTGCTGCGTTCGTCTTTCTTCCAGCAACATTAACACCTTTCAGTCATTAAGTGCAACTCAAGGCATATTACTGTCATGTATCGAAGCAATCGCTCAACTTTGCGGCATTTAAGTGCATTTTTAAGGTTTTCATTTGATCCTTTCTCGTATTACGAATCAGCATTACCCACAGATGGACAAAAAAATCAGTATTATAATAAAATCAACATTATAATAAGTATCGAGTTTTGGATGTTGGGTTTTAATACCTGTTCGATCTTTATTCTTTTAGCCCATTGATTTATACGAAGATTTAGTTTTCTGTTTTCTGAGTAATGATCTGGAATTGTATGGTTTGATTTTACATATTTTCCTCCTTAAATCTAAAATTACATTTTGTGATATACCATAATAATAAAATTTATTGTATATGTGGCACAAATTCATTTTGAAAAGAGAAGGAACATTTAACTAGACTTAAATAATAAATTGGTATATCATAATTAAAATTTCATTTTATTTAAAAGAAAACAGAAAAGTAAATTCCCTGTTTAAGTTAATCATGTGAAAACCAAAGATGACTTAGTTATTCAATACTAATTCACAGTTGAATTTAGCCATCAAAAAAGAACTACATTAATCCGACATTTTCAATTAAGTCCTCAACTAGCAACGAGATCATCTCTCTTTGTTCAAGTGGAGTCGGGAACAATTTTTAGGTTCTAGCAGAGTTTGAACCTAAAATGACGCACATAATATACTAGTAAAGGAGGCCTAGGACCCTAAATGGTGTGTTCCTGCATTTTGTTTGAATTGTCTGAACTTGTGATCAGAGATAAAAGAAGGGGGAGAGAGAGAGAGAAAAGAAAGAAAGGGAGAAATGTAGTTGTAAGAGGTTGATCGAAGTTGAGGTGTGGAAAATAAAATAGCGGAAGAAGGCAATTTATAGGATGGGAGTGGAAGCGAACAAATCGAAGGCCGAAGTATATCTAATGCTGTAATGTTATGTTATAATATCTGTTATATTTTAACTTGAAATGTGCTTTTAGAAACAGTATTTATTATTATCAACCGTTCTGTCCTCACCAAAAGCTACTTTGTTTCATGTGTAGAGCCAAAAAAGATATTTCTCACCACACACACACAGATTCAACTGTTAGGAGGGAAAAGATAGAAAATATATAATTATGGTTTTATCTTCCATCCTAAAGAAATCATCATAGGAAAATACATATTTATAGAATGATCATGCAAATAGTGGTGGGCTACTTGGAAGTTTTTAATGTTATGTCTTATGGATTAAGACTTTTAAGTGTATGTAAAGGTTCTTTTTAATAAGCCTGGATGAACTATTCTTTGGATAGAGGATGGTGAAGACGAAATGTTAATATAGGGCTTTTTGTTTTTCGAGTAAACAATTATTCCAATTGGAAATAATTCTATGAACAGTTAATCAATTAAAAAGCTATTGTTTGAACAGTGAGTCAAGAAACAAATGCTATGAACACTTTATCGATGGTTTGAACGAACAAGAAATAATTAATCGAGTAAGAAACAATTGTCTGAAAAATTGTTCCCATAAGAAACGATCGGATACCCAGTCGAATAAGACATAAATAAGAGAAACCCCTCAGACAATTAATCGAATAATATAATAATAATAATAATAATAATAATAATAATAATAATAATAATAAATAATTGTCAAACAATCAGTAGAATAAGAAAACAAATATTGTCGGGCAATCAGTAGAATAAGAAAACAAATATTGTCGGGCAATCAGTAAAATAAGAAAACAAATATTGTCGGGCAATCAGTAAAATAAGAAAACAAATATTGTCGGGCAATCAGTAGAATAAGAAAACAAGTATTGTCGGGCAATCAGTAGAATAAGAAAACAAATATTGTCGGGCAATCAGTAGAATAAGAAAACAAATATTGTCGGGCAATCAGTAGAATAAGAAAACAAATATTGTCGGGCAATCAGTAGAATAAGAAAACAAATATAATCGGGCAATCAGTAGAATAAGAAAACAAATATAATCGGGCAATCAGTAGAATAAGAAAACAAATATAATCGGGCAATCAGTAGAATAAGAAAACAAATATTCTCGGGCAATCAGTAGAATAAGAAAAGAAATATTCTCATACTATCAGTTGAATAGAAAGGAAATATTCAGGAACAATCAGTATAATAGGAAAGAAACATTCTCGGACGATCAGTCGAATAACAAAAGAAATATTCTCGGACGATCAGTCGAACAAGAAAATAATATTTTCGGACAATGAGTCGATAAGGATAATATTTTCGGACGAGTCGAATAAGTAAAAACACTTAGTCGAATAAGAAAAAATGACCTCGGATAATCAGTCGAATAAGAAAGTTTATCGAACAATACTCGAATAAAAAAACAGCTTGGACAGTTATCGAATAAGAAACAACACATCTTGCAATTATTAAAATGAAGAACTACTTGTACAATCATTAGAGTGAAAACACAGTTACTCGGATAATTATTCGAATAGTGAATTATTCCAACAGTTATTTGTATAGTGAACAGTTGTTAAGATAGTTAGCTATTGTTCGTATAATAAAAGAAAATATTATTTATTATCGGAGTAACGAATGTCAGAATAATTTCAATAGCAGTAGTCTGTATCACGATGTGTTGCAGATCCCATTTTCAGTTTCTTTCTCCTCTCTTGTCCTTTCAAGTGTGTGTATTTGGTAGTGTTTGGAACATTGTATGATATTTGCTACTCCTTCTTTCTGTGACATCCTTCTTTATGAAGAATACGCAACGTTGTAGACGAATGGAAGCACAAAAGGCTGACTCTTCCTATTGGAAGAGGGGCAACAAGGTTGAAAGAGAGAAAATGCCTCAGATATTTGAAAGAAAGAAGATAAAAGAAATAAATGCAGGTCGTTAATCATCGTGGCCCCCTTTTTTGGATGGTTGTCTGCACCACAAAATTCCGTTGCGTTGTCCGAATTGCTTCCGAGTGAAAACTCGATACTACTAGCATATACCAGCTGTGTTGTGTTGCTTGCTGTCTTCTGAAATATTTTAGCAAAAATGGAATGTATGTAGCTGATCGCTTGCCTTTTTAAAGTGATCGTTTGACAAACAAAAAGGAAAATGAAATGCTTCAAATTTTTCGGTTTTTTATATATATATATACCTTAGATATTTACTTCCGTGTGGGAAGGATATTACAAGTTAGAATGTTGAGTATGTGGTAACCATTTATGGATGATACGAGACTTACAGTACAAATATGTGTTACTTGTTTAACATCTAGCGTCCCTCTTTCAACAACGAGGTTATATGAGACATAGACCTACTGCTCAAGAACCGTTGTATCCAGTTCTGGAACCAGTTTCGGTTGTGGACCCGGGTTTTCGTATTCAGGTCTGGAACCGGCTTTTCGGATCCAGGTCTGGGACTGCTTCTGAAAACTGGTTCCGCCGGAACCGAAACTTTGTGGTTATCCCTTGTGGGAACAACGCAACGTATGTTTCTGTAATTTTTAATTCGCTTCTCATTTGTTCTAGAGTTGCCGAAGAGACGAGACGACGAGAAATAAGGTTTTCTCGTATCGTAAATTTTTGTGGAAGTATCATTTCGATTCTCGGCAAGCTTCTTTTACATTTCTCAGTGTGATAAAGCAACTGAATCTATTTCGAAAATCTTGAGCATGTAGCCAGGAAACGAACCAGGAACCGCGGTCACTTAACGGTAAGTGTGTTAGTAGACCATATGGCAGATGTGCTATGTAAAAGTGGATGTGAATTTGTCTGATTGCTTCATACAATAACTTCTGAACCAATTAAAATGACAGTTGGCATCATTATCTTCCCTAGGTCCCCCGAAGATCATATATTGAAAACCATTACAATGTATGATTCCCACTCCCCTTACGATATACGAGGCGCGTTCGGGAAGTAACTTTCGATTGGTCATTATGCGTGAAGTAGTGCGGTCAGTGCTTCCATCTTTGCATAGACATGCGCGGTAGATCAGTGTGCATCTAGTCGTGTTAGAGTGAAGGTTGTCTGATTATTAGTTTCACTTTTGTAGCGTCTCAAACTGTGCTGCAATAGAAAATTCCGCCAAGTGCCTGGTGTTATACGTTTTCGCTATTTCCAATAAATATTCGACAGCAGGTGTTTATCGGGAAATTTATGCCGGGTATGGACCAAGTGTGATGAGTGAAGGAGTTGTTAGTGAATGGGTTCGTTCATGAAAAAGTGGACGAACGAACATTCATGACGAATAGAGGAGTTGCGGTCTGTGATGAACTCATTTAGAAAATTGATGGAAAAGTTAGTGAAAATCGACGTTTCACAATCTCTGAGCTTTCCGATAAATTTACAGGACTGTGTTATATGATCTCAGCGCTTTAGTAATGACGATGAGCTGAAAGATGCAATCACAGACTGCCTCAAGACACAGGCGGGAGATTTTTATGCTGATAATTTTTAAGCTAGTGCAGAGATATGATAAATGCTTGAATGTTTATGGAAACTATGTTGAAAAATGGAACAAAGAAAGTTTTCAGATTATACCTAGGTATAATAAATTCTTCTTATTTACTTTGGTGTTTCTTTCTTTTTTAACCAAGCAGAGGTTACTTTCCGAACGGCCCTTGTAATTTATGCGAAAAATGAAGTGGTGGCATTTAAAATAATCTAAAACGCTGCCCCATCCATAGTTTTTGGGGTCATTGAGGTGAAAAGTGACACTCCTGATGCCGTTCAAGTCCAAATTCATTACCCATCGGTATTGAGGCTTGATGGGGATAAGAATACGGATTTTTATCGTTAAATTTCCATTGTAATTCTTCCTATAAACAGAGAAGTGGTTTAATACTTCTCATAAATGTATTCGTTCCACTCGAAGAAGGGGCGTTTCAACAGTAATTTATAAAGTACACACTACACTTTGTGTAGTTTGAGAATATTGATTACTACGTTGCAGAACATTATTTATTTAGGAAAAACAAAACGTGTCTATGAATGTGAACCCAGCGAATTTGAAAGCCCTGCACTTGTTAGTGATGTAGAAGTCAGTTGCAAAGGGTAGCATGCCAATTTAATGGGGAAAAAAAGCGGGGCTCGAAATAAAAAATAGTGTAGAAGCAGTGTTTGTCTGACGCCATGTGTACGTGACCTGGTCTGCGTGACATCGTTTAAATCCTTGGTGGCGGCGCAACAGGCGAAGAACAGGAAGTTATTTTTCCTTTCGTGTCATTGTTTGGTTGCGTCCTCCCTCCCCTACACATTGGAAACTTACATTGAATCTTAATTAGCTTGTAGTCTAGAAATTTTGTAGATCATATTTTGAAATAATATTTTTCTTACTTCGATAGAGGCAATACAATGTTTCTAAATTTATACTGAATCTTCCTGTCATCGATTTAAGAACTTTTGCCTTGTGAAGAAATTAGTGTATTATTTTTCACAGCAAATACAGGTCAACGTACTGGACCAATTTCTCCATCATATTATTTACGCAGAATGTGGAAAGATTAGGTTCAGCTTCAGTTTATTGATTTATTGTTTGTTTATACTGCTGAATGTACGCTGATCAGAGGACAGATTTATGTTGGAATGTTAAAAGTTCTAGTCTTCATAATTGCTAAGGTCTTATATTTAGATACCGTCCACGAATTTGTTTATTGACATTGAGGAAAATACGTGAAACTTCAGTCAATGTAGCGACTACGGATTTGAATCCAGACCTCATGCTTTTTCCGAGAAATTCGTTATGTTCATATAAGTGGTAAAATCCCAGATAGTCTGGACATGTGGGAGGTCAGTTACAACTTTGAGTAGCAACTCACTTTTGTGATTTACTGTTGGACTTTAGCATCCGTTTCCACCACCAAGACAGGCCATAGCCCTATAGTTCAAAATGGAATCTGAAACGCTATAATGCGTTTTGATTTCAAGACATTGCCACTAGGAATCGAACTCGGGAAATCGTGCAGTTGGTTCCAGGATTTTGTGATAGATTCTATTATAGTGAAAAAAGCATTATAGTTATTGCTTCTGTATTACTGCTGAACTCAGAATGACAGGTTCAGAATTTCCAAATTGACAAGTGATCGAGAGACATTCTGACTACTGCAACTATCCACCTCTATTACCTTGTCTCATGTCCATCTCGTTAACATGACACAATGCAGTGTTTTCTTTGGGACATATTTAACTGTGTCCGCCGCACATTTTCGCGCAGATGCTGAAGGACACTTTTGTAGTATTCCTGGTTGACTGTCTGCCCCCTAGGGGCAAATTCATGATGCACGATACCTTTAGAATCGAAAAAAAAAAAAAAAAAAAAACATTGTCTTCACATTCGACCGAATTTGTCGCGCTTTCTTTGGTCTTGGTGAATCTGTTCCACTGAGAAGATTGGCTCTTTGGGTCATACCCATAAATCTATGATTCATCACCTGTTATTACCCTATTCAAGAAATCTGAGTCCATTTCGGCTCGATTAAACAGTTCTGGGGACACTTCAAGTCTGTGTTGTTTCTGCTCGCGTGACAACACTTTCGGAATGAATTTCACGGACACTCGATGCATGTTCAAATCATCAGTTAAAATTGACTGAACCGCATAGAAACTTAAATTCAGCTCTTCAGCCATCTCCCTAATTATAAGTCTATGGTTCGAGCGCACTAAATCGCCAACTTTCGCAATGTTTTCGTTAGTTTTTGATGTGAATTACGTTCGAAGCATAGGCGTAAATAGCGCCCCCGCAACCCTGTGGCGTGGGGACCGGACAAACTGCAAGGCCAAAAAATATATAGAAAGTACGCAGGGGGAGACCAGGCCAAATTTTCAACCGGGCAAAGTGACTTTTTGGCGCCCTTCCTCCAAGTACTAGCCTATATTTTACATTTTATCATAGTGTTTTTAATATTTTAAACCCATTTTTCGAAAAGACATTCATTACCTAGGAAAACTTCACAAAGAATATGGCCCGCCATAAACAATACGAACTTCGTGCCTCCCCCCGCTTGGTCTAGTGGCTAGCACGCCTGCCTTCTGTGGTCCCGGGTCCAATTCCCGGTGGATTACTGTTGAACTTTAAAAGTGGTTGGGATTCCACTATAATTAGTATCTATATCTCCTTTCGCCATTAAGGCATAACCGTGGAACGCTTAACTCAAGCAAACAAACAGTACTTACTCCCCGTCCACTCTTCATTCTATATGTCATCTTTCCATTTTTCGATATAACCCCCTTAGTACTATGAAACTCTTTCTTCCATGGTGAAATGGAAATTGATTATGTAATTTCCGCTACTTTATAAGAATATAAACCAAAAAGGTCAGTAGAAATCACATTATAAAATTTACTTTTTGAGGCTCGTTTCGGCTCCCCGTGCAGTCGCCCGGCCCTTTATGCGGCCCTGAAAGTACGGACACATAACTATGGGCTGCGAAGGAGAGGTTAACCTTCATGTTATGCCATTGGTTTGACGTGTTTGAAATGTTCAGTGACTGATCGGTTAGTGAAATATTTTCGACGGTTGCTGATATTTAAAGTTTAGCTAAGACACAGTTACCCAACCAAATACATTTGATATCGCGATGTTACAATTTGATTTTTCCTCACATAAAAAAGAGAAAAACAATAGTAATAAAAACCCTTACTCGTACTGGGCTCGAACTAACAACCTAATTCATACAGACTAGTTGCTCTGACCAACTGGACTTCGATTTCTTACGCGAAAGAAGTCTGTTATATTACGAGGCATGCTTTTCATTATCAAAACTATTCGAAGTAATACGAACATGGCTTAAGAACAGAGACGGAAGTGAATTACCACTCGATTGACCTTGAGGTCAAATCACCAAAGGGGGAGGGGGCTTTAAACGTAAGTTCAGCATGCATTTCTGTGGAGTTCTGTTCAGTATTGCTATCTGCCAATCTAGGAATAATCTTTTACAAACCTAACCTTTCGATAGAGCACAATGGCGGAGAACCAAAAGCCACATTGTCATGTTAGAAGAACTTGTAGCTCTCATAAAAGAAAATCTACCATACCATATGAAACCCTACCATATTTCACCATGTACACATAGTCTTGAAAGAGTCATAAAACATTTTTTCCATCTTGCAAGGAGTTGAACGATACTTAACTTTTTGGGACGTCTTGCTTGTTACCTGCTGTCGCCCTCCCGCTGACATAAAAGAAAAACCCGTTTCACCGCTTCCGAAACAACGGATTCTTTTGGACAGGGAGGGGGAAGTGCGCCAAAATACAAGTTTTTAATTAGTAGGTTCACTGTTTGTCCACTAGAGTGCAGTGCTGCATGTGTGGAGAAACCATTCTTGCTCTCAAGAAGTTGTAACATGTAAAGAGTAAATAGAAAGATCGGGTTGCGAGTTTTTTTTATGACAGCTACATGATTTATTTAACGTGGCAATGTGGCTAAAGGGAAGGAATTCTTGCCCTTGTTAACGTGGGATACCACCATGTGCAATAAAACTGTCGCGTCTCGAAGTGATATTTTATCGAAAATAACTCGTTTTCTTTTATATATCCGAAATTTTTTAGGGTTTCAAAATGAGGAAACCTTACTGACAAACAAGGACGCATTTAGGGGTGGATCCAGGGGGTCCGGACCCGGTCTGAAATCCTAATTTTTCTGTAAATTTAGTCTAATTTTGGGGATTATTTTTTAAAATTTTATTATAATTTATCCTAATATTAAAATCGGACCCCCAAATAAATTACTGCATACGTGGCTGCACACGTTTTGATACGCACTTCGGCACTAGTTTTGATACGCACTTCGTATAGGAAAACTTTTCATCATGTCTTTTCATTGTAACGCGGTCGTGTGAGTACAAAACTTAATAATACAAGCAGCAAGTTTTTTTGTACTAGATTGTGTTTCTTGGAATTAAATTCACTAATCTCAGCTTTAGCTTACTTATTGAATGAAATCTCTTTTCTAGAGAAACTCTTAATATAAAATATGATTAATGAGGAACACATTACCTCACCGTTGTGGAACTAGCGTTGTAGTCAATAATTTAGTGTAGAAGTAGAGTTGTATTTGTTCGTGATGTATCAATTCGATGTTTGATATAGTGTGGAAATTTTGAGAGAGTTTCTTGTCGCATGGAAGCTCTGAGATGAACTGTTGTTGTTGGTACCTGGATAGCAAAGTTCAGTTAATCCTCTTGAGAAGCATCGCGGGTGGTGGGTGACGTCAGGAGGGATTTCCCACTTCCTGGCGTTGAGGGATTCCCCTGGTTTATCTCCTAAGTCTGACGGATGGCTTTCCCGGTGTTTGTTGGTGCCTTTGAACACGTACGGATGAATTGCTCGCGAGGTTAGAATTTCTAGGATATAACATCCCACGAATAAAACAACAATAAAATGGAATAAGTTGTTGTCGCAGTTGACAGATAGGTGGAGATTCTGACATTTGGTGGTTAAATTCAAGAACGATTCAAGGAAAGAACACAAATGGCCAGTCTATGCATAATACAACAAAACTTTCTTTTTTCTTTTTTGTACTTGATTACAGGAACTTGTTTGTATCCAATGAAGGTACGTGCTTCCATTTCTGTGATAGACAAATATATCACATCTATAAATAAATACTGTAGAAACTGTTAAATAAGAAAATAATCATGTTATGAAGTAATTGTGTTCTGTCTAATTTATAAATAGTTCGTGCATGACTATAAAGTCACCAGTAACACAAGGTGACAATTGATACGACGTGATATTAACTAATGCTATATTTTTTAAGTGTATAGTACATATAGGCTTAAAAGCTGTTAAGTATTACGAAAGACATACAACACTTTGTAGCGCTATAAAAGTTAATTCTTCTTAAATTTCTCGAAAATTATGCATAAGAATTTTCCCTCAAACATATCATTTTGTTCGTCGATGATCATCAATTGATTATGTACCTCTTTATTTTGGGCTATATGTCATTAAGCATACAATATTGTCGTCTTTACTAGTGTCATAATGAGAGGCCGCAGTGACTCAGTTTCAGAGCGTTCTCCTCTGGTGCATGAGATTCTGGATTCGATCCAAATCGCGCCAAGCAAGCTTCCTGGTGAACGAACCATGTACACTCATGTCCAAAATTATTGTCGCATGTCTATAAATATGTTGTTTTAAGAATATAATTTGATAATGAATTCGCCCGGTATTTCTTATAATGTTAGTATGTATATAATCAGCAAAGACGTGTATGTGGTAAATTTTATGTCAAAAGCAGTAAATAAGAACAATAAAAACGAAAATAAAACTTTCTTGTCCACTTAGCAACATTTTGTTTTACTCATTCTAATTTTCGAATTTATAATTCTTTTCCTATGAAATTTACCACAAATATACAATCCCCGATTATACACATAGTAACAGTATTAAAAGTGCCCTGCAAAATCATTATCAAATTATACTCTAACAAGAATACATTTATAGATATGCGACAATCATTTTGGACATGAGTGTACGTGGGTTTTCTCGTTTCCTTCCGCCTTCTATATTCCAAAATTCCATTCATTTCTCATCATCATCTTCTTCTTTAGCCTAGCCAGCATAACTGTGAGACGTAGAACTTAAAGATTTATTTTTTTTTTTCATTTTTAGATAGTGTCACAATAAAAATCTTAGTAAGAGCATGCTTCAGTATCAGTTTCATCGTATTACCTGGCGTAATTATCGTACAGTTACAGTTTTTAAGTTTTCAAAAAAAAAAAAAATCATTTTTTCTCATATTCTACGCATGATTTATACTTACCATTTTGTTCAGCGTAATGAAATTTATGGATTTGTTCTTTAGACGTAAAAAATAATAAATAAATAAATGCGAACGTCATACGCTTGTAAAATTACTAAATTAGAATATTTGAATAAGTAAGAAATAGCACACACAACCGATAGCAGTCACAATGACTTAGTTGTAGAACTCCTTTGTTATAGAAAACCCGAGTTCTGGCTTACGTTATGTGAGTCTATGTTGGCCAACATCCTATCTGTTTTTCCCATTTAAAAAATGAAATGAAATTTATGAGTTTTACGTCCCACGGTTATGCCGGTTAGGCTAAAGGAGACGGTGATATTGAGAAATGAATTAAATGGTGGAATGAAGAAAGTGGGAGGAAACGGGCGAACCCCGAGAAAACCCACGCTCACGGTGTTTGTCCATCACAAAATTCACTTGACGGGAGCAGGGGTTGAACCCGAGACCCCTAGCACCAGAGGTGAACGCTCTACCACTGAGCCACCGCGGCCCCTTTTTTTCCCATTTACTATTTCATTGTTTTCATATTACCTATTTACGTGCATTTAAGTGATGAAGGTACTGTCATTTGAAAATCGATACAACATTAACACAAACTGATTTTATAATACAATATCCTTTTCATGCATGAATTATGTTCTCATTGACATATGATGATGAATGGTTTCTTACAGATTTTTCTTGATGTACTGTGACATGTAAAACCGAAAATTTTGAAATTTGATATTTTCTTAGCAGAATTTAATCATCTTGATCTATCCACTTAAATGGACTTCATGCATTTTAGGTAGGATAATCATTTCTCAATTGTGGCACACACAGTTTTTCAAAATTACACTAAAAGTAAATGGAATAAACATTATATTGTTGAAAACTTGCCAAAGTGGTTCTGGTACAAGTAATAAGAGATAAAAATCAACATATTCATCAAAATCGTCCCTGTCCTTACCCAAATTTTCAGCCACAAACTTTCGGCTTCTTGGGTATATATTGCTTTATGTTAAGTCTTCACTTGAATGGCATGATTTGCTCGTCAATGCATTCATACTCTTAATCATTCAGAGCAAATTCGAATCTTTCTTTCAGTTTATTCATTACATATCGTAATTTATAAAGTATGTAGCTCGCATTTCGAGGCTGTGAATTATCATGGAAATGAAGATATGTCCATATGAGATCAAACCAAATTACTGACATGACAACTTTGCAACGTAAAACTTCATCTGAAGACCAATATTGTCGTCGTCTTGGGTGACTGATATAAGTCATTACAAGAGTAATTTCTAGAAACACGTTGATCTGAGTCAGTCCAGAATGTTCCTGGCCATTTTGATTCGCATACAGATTGGTCTGAAACACGTCATTTACAAGATCATCTGTAAATAACTGTGAAAACAAGTCAATTTGTTTATTTCCTGTAATACTTACATTGTTATTTCCAAGGAATGGAGAAACATTTTGAGAATATTTATTGCTGTATTTTAACCACCCTACTTTAGCTTGTTGCCTTCTTCGGTTGCTTCCTTTTTCTTCATTCGCTGATGCTAATTCACTTCTGTCATCCTCAAGATGCTGAGTAATATGTGTTCATGGCAGTACAGATCTACATGTTCCTGATTTCAGTTTGATTTCAGGAATGATGGTCTTTTTCTGAACATACTAATTTTGTCTGCCGTAATGTATTGGAGTCAAGTGTGGTGACATCAACTGGAAATCGAACCCAGATTTCACATATATCACAACGCCAGAAGGTTTGATGTGGCTCATTGGTTGCCACAGAGGCTCCAATTATATTTTTGTAAGTGGCAAGCAACACTTTTTGCAAAAACAATCATATCTTCATTAGATTCATGAAGTCCACTACAGTGGACAGATTGCGGCAGACAAATGTGCTTCAAGTGCATGCTGCCCACTACATGGAACATATCTGTTTGGATGATTTCTGTAGATACAGGAACAAAACCTGATAATATCATGATGCCAGCTTGTTTCACACATTAGAAAAAAGAAAAGAAAAAATATAACTTGCTTGGCACGCCCTGAGTAGAAGATAAAAGCAGATATTCGAGAAGAACTCGACACGCCTCTTTCTTGCCTGTTTCAAGCATGCACTGATGACGTAACACCCCTGCTTTCAGAGTTTCACGCTGTCACAAAAATTCAGATCATCAGGCCACCCAGGAAACTTCTATTGAAAAACAATGCACATGAGTTGCGGTGGAGAGTCCCGACAGAACACAATTGTAACCAATCAGCAGTGTCCACTCCAGTGGACGTTATGCACGATATATATATATATATATATATATATATATATATATATATATATATATATATATATATATATATATATATATAACACAATACCCTCCCCAAAAGAAAATAAAACACCTCAGAAATATACTTCAAAGCTTGAATTGAAAGGATAACCTTAATGTGACCATAGTGTTCTTTAGTACACGTCTAGTTTCAGAATTGGCTTGAAGAGTATATATTACCAAAAGGAGATCTCCAGAACAGAATACCACTTAAGAAAATGTATTACGGAATCGTGCATGACAAATTTAGTTCGTGCTCTATCAAATTCACTGTAACGATGTTCATCTGTAGTCTGGAACAAAAAGCAATGCGGCTGCATTCCGTTTGGTTTTTGTAGTACATACTCGGGTATTAGTATTTGAAGCACCGGGGAAACTAAACAAAGGATCTAATCTAAACTTTCGAATAATTTTATATATGATTTGTTGTTTAACCTTTTACATAAAAGTTTTGTTAATAAAGTTTTCAATAATTTTATAATCAACTGTTTGAAACTGTTAAAAATTAATATGTTCATTGTTTAGGTTTGAGAGGTTCTGCAGAGAGGTCAAAGAGTGGGTTGTCAGGCTAATTTCTGATTTATTCTGTATCATTTCATACAGAATTCATTATATTCATATTTCTTTTCTCCCTGATCTTGTTCTTTTCAGACCTCGCTGACTGCTGTAGAAGGATAGTAATTAATTTATTACTATTATTATATAAAGTAGTACATATATAAAGCTGAATGTATATTTATTTGTTGTATGTTTGCCTGCTAAATCATCCACGCTATTAAACCAGTTCGGAACATAATATCTGTCTTGAACTGACAAGTAAAGAATCCAAATGGATGAATCGAGTTGCGGGATGGGGGGACATAGTACGTCTGATAGAGGATGTGAAAATATGTATATGTGCAGAGTTATAGTGGCTGAGCGCCATAAGAAACTGAGAGGGAGGGGTTCAAAGTTACTGGGGAAGGCCTATGCTATATTATAGAAATACATGAAATAAAGTGTTGAGTTGCAAAAATAGTGAACGTTAGACAATGCAAACAGTAGTAGTTTCACATATTGGCAAAAGAAGAATAGGCACTACGTCTCATCCAGCAACTCGATTCATCCATTTGGACCCTTTACTTGTGAGGTTTTTATAATTCACTTTGATTAAAATGGGTCTCATAGAGGAGGAGAGGTGTCTTAGGAGTCCGTGAAGTTATGGATATGAAACTTATTGTATACGTCTCTTAAAAATAGACACAAGTCATTTCGTTTTTGATAATGTTAACAGATGACGGAGATCAGTTTGTATAATATTGTATTATAATTTCGCTTTATGTAATCCTCTAAAATAATTAAACCGTTTTATCGTTTGGAATAGCACTTGAGTCCATCTTCGTTTATCTTATTACATTTTGGTTAAAATGCTTATCTTATGGCGCGTTTAAATTTTCCACAAAGAAAACTGCTCCGTCGTTCGAAATGAATTTTTGAACATAGCACTTGAATGGAGCTTCCCCTCCCCCCCTTCTCGAATTAAATACGCATCCTAAGGAGAAACGGGTTCGAATATACATTTCAAATGTTTTCCATAAACCAATTTTTCCCGTGTGCTAGGGAGTGGCATTTCAGCTAGTAGTAATTAACAAGTAGCAATATCTCGTAAACTCCATGTGAAGAGTTTGATTTGTATGGCGTGATATTTTTGTTTTTAATATTGAAACCGGAAGTGGTTGTAGATTTCTGCTATTTCGACTTTTAGTGTAGAGATTAGAATGAATATGAAACATATTATTGGCATCTATTGAAGCTTTCCTGGCGACGTATTGTGAACAAGTCTTCTCGGGCTAGCAGCAAGGTAAATACTGTTATATCTTGCGACGTTTCGAGGGCTGACATTGTCCTCATCTTCAGGCGAATATGAGGGTACCATAGAGTGTATGGAATATATATATATATATATATATATATATATATATATATATATATATATATATATATATATATATATATATTCATGTATGTATGATCGGACTTTTCTGATTGGTGGTTGAACTACTCTTCAACCACCAATCAGAAGAGTCCGATCATACACACGTGAATTTATATATTCCATACACTCTATTGTACCCTCATATTCGCCTGAAGATGAGGACGATGTCAGCCCTCGAAACGTCGCAAGATATAACAGTATTTACCTGGCTGCTAGCCCGAGAAGACCTGTTCATATTATTGGGACTTTTAATTGTTAGCAGAAATTCGCTTCTGTTAAATGTTTTAGTGTATCGCGATCAACATCAAAACTGGAAGTGGTAGATTTCTCCACTTACAGTTTCAATAAAGGACTAAGAGATAATTAGACCTATTCTTAGAGCATTTAATCGATTGCAGGAAACGGTTTCTTGCTTTCTCGTAATTGTTTTGCTTTATGTAGAGCAATATTGAAACCGGAAGTTATCATGGATTGCTATCACTTCCGATATCAGCGAAAAGTAAGAGATGTATATTGAGTTAGGAATGTGTGTGTGAGAAACTGAGTATCTGTGAAGTTGATTCTTCCTTGGTCTGGTCACTCATCAATTGCACCAGATTCAAGCGCCCATTCATAGTTCGGAAAGTAGATCCCATCCATCGTAAGAGCTCACTCGTGGGTAAGCGGTCAGCGTACGCGCCTTTGTCATGGAATATCCGGGTTCAGTTCCCGGCGGGAACTCATCCAATTGGGATTACACGTTAACCTGTAGGTCAATGTCTCATATAGCCTCGTTGTTGAAAGGGACGCTGTACTCAGATCAAAGGAAAATCCACGCGCCGTAACCTTGATGCTGTATATGAGCGCAAAACACGATAGCGCAACTCACCCCGTAACAAAAGGTCTGTCCAGGAAAATTTTTCACATGTATAGTGAGCACGTCAAGGTTGGATTCCCTGCCATGCAAAGTTCGGTGAAGATCGATGAGTTTTGTAGATTATATACGATATTTACATTTGGTGCACGGCCATAAGAGCTAAAATCACTTTTTGGTCATTTGAAGTTTGATACATTTTGACCATAAAAGCACTGTTGAGAATAAAATTCTGAAACGAATATTCAGACCCAAGAGAAATTGAGAATGGCGGATACTTCATAACGTGGAACTGCATAATTTATACCGTTTACCATACATTGTTAGGGTCATCAAGTCTAGGACACTCAGGTGATCAGGTCATATAGCCAGAATGAAAGAAAGTAGAAACGCTTTCAAAGTTTTGACGAAGTCTAAGCGGAAGACGACCATTAGGAAGACCTAGACGCAGATGGGAGGACAATATAAAGATGAGTCTCGCACAAATTGGAATGCAAAATAGAAACTTGATCCAGTTGGGTAATGACAGAAGAAAATAGAGAGCTTTTGTGAACGCGGCATTGAACCTTCGAGTTCCATAGACCATAGGTTTAATTTGTTAAAAGTATTGTCTTTCAGTTGGTATATTTATGGGTGCAATGGGAAATGGACTTTTAACCATATTTCATAACTTTTTGTCGGTTTTTAAGAGCTTATAACCATATTTAGATGCTCGTTTGACTCATGAAGAGTTAATTTTTTTTGACTTAAGCCCTTACTATCGTGCACTAAAGATACACTGTTTTTGTGATCTTTTAAAGATCAAATTAAGTACGGTAGTAGTCATGCATTCTCTCATATAAACATGTCATCTTACTGAATATAGTCTTTCGTGAGCTGAAAAACGGCGTTTTCCGTCCATGTAGAACATTATTATTATTATTATTATTATTATTATTCAATGAAATTAATTTCAGACTGCAATGTGAAACTTTTTTTCGATGTGTTATAAGTACTTTGAAAACACCCTATACAGTACGCAGCTGTATTTCTTTTGTCATTAATGTTTTAATTTGATTAAGTTGATGTTTACATTTCTTTCAATGAAAATTCCTGAAATCTTAAAATTCATATGGGCATTTTTTCCTCTTTTTTTTTCCCACGTGATATGGGTTTTAAAAGTTAATTTATTGTCGCTGTTAAGGGAGCGAAATCGATAACCAGCTTTTTTGGTTTTCGTGCCTCAATTCATTGGTTTTCCAATATGACTTTAGCCACATTTTCCGGTTATATGAGTGCATGCAGCATTGAAAGTTTTTTTTCTTCTTTCTTCGATGATTCCCTGTGGTGTAAAGTAACCATTCAAATTGGTATTTCTTTAAAGCGGATATGAACTTATAAAATGTGAGGACTATGTAATATGATTGAGGGGCCCAGAGGATTTTTTTTTTTTTTTTTTTTTTTTTTTTTTTTGAGAATTTTAAACTGTTGATGACAACATGTAGAGCCTTAGAAAACTTACACTGTAAAAGAAATTCAAGGGAAATAAAAACATAATCGTGCAAATCTGTTTGCCAAACCGCGATGTTAGTGATTTTACCTACTGGAACCGTAAAACGGTATACACATTTGATAGTAAAATATTAGCATGTCCATATGCAGTAATTTAAGATCGATATTTCAAAACAAAGCAAAAGGTATATGACAAGTTTGAATGTTTGAGTATCAGGAACATTCATATGCCTCTCAACTGTGTCTTTCCATCCCGAACACCCATTACACGCAGTCTTCCCGACACCTTCTATTCGTATGACATGCCCTATCCACCTGGTTCTGTCAGACTTTTCTCTGTGTACTGTTCTCATTGTTGTCTAGCTGGTCTCTTTCATGATTTCTTTATCTATGTGTGTCATCATCGTTCTTAATTAGCTCGAGAATTCGTAACAGTTTCCTTTCAAATATTAACAGCAGCCAATGTACCTCAGTGTCGAATAACATATCATGATGTTTTTCGAATAAATTGGAACAGAGTTAAAAGGAATTTAAAATTCGACTAATCAGAGTATTATCTCTGATATTTTAAATAATAATAATAATAATAATAATAATAATAATAATAATAATAATAATATAATAATACTAATAATAATAATAATAAGTTTCTGAATGCTTTCGGTCGTTTGAACACAAAAGGATATACGCATATTATATATTTATATCGTAATATGATATTTTTTAAAAATTTTTCCTTGTTTTGTAGAAGGGTGAGGGTTTAAATCTCAGAACGCCCACTATTTTCAACCCTGTAATTATTCCATTAAAACTCCTGTTTCTGTAAAACATTATAAATGGCTGTTAGTTTTGGGCTCACCCTATATTATTAACTCTTATATCTTCCAAGCGTTTCATGGACGAAGGAGCAATCTTTAGATAAAACTGCACAGCATGATTCATTTGCTTGAAATTTTTCAACCGCTGTTCCTTGTATTTATCGACGTGCTACTTTCTTACATCGCTTTTTCTATATCCATTCTTAAATCTTTCTGTTCTCACTATTTTCTTTTTATCCAATCTCCACTTCTATTGTATGACGGAGCTCTGTATGTTGCTTGGCTGCACTCAGGCAAAAGGTTTCCGCCGATTTTGGATTCCGGGTTTCTTCGACATCAGTCGTCTGCCACGATGGCTCTATCGATGGCTGTGTCGAAGATCTCCATTGTCTCCTTTCGACGTCTTCAACATTCGTCCTAGTCGTATGGAACAGATTTCCATTGTGTTTTTGTGGGGACCATTCTTCACAATTTGGCTACAGCGGCTACCTTCTGGAAAAATTGTATTCTTTCCTCACCTCATGACTTTGTAGTTTATAGCGTTTCAAAGTACTGCTGAAAAAATACTTTTGTTTCTTTTTCACAATGAGAATAATATCCTTAGTTCCCTCTACAGCATTCTGTATTTTTTATATTTTAAAATGATTGTGAAAGATTGGAAGAGATTTCATCAAGTACACCGAAGTTTATGTTCAAAGTATTAAAGTATCATGTTAACGTTTGCGTGGTAAAACTGAGAAAGAAATGTGACCTTATAACTTCCAAACGAGAGCTATCGATTTAAAAGCAAGAAAATAGTGTAGAACTTATTTTTCTTTTAGCTCAACAGTATTATTAACCGACTTGAAAAAGGAAGGGAATTAATTTATAAATATGTTATTTATATGTTCACGCTAACATTGACATAGATGCTTCGTTTTTTGTGTGTGTATGTGTGTGTGTGTTTGTTTGTTTGTTTGAAAGCGCATCGTTCTCGGTGGTCCTATATAATTTTTTTCAGGATCTGATGGTAATATTTGGAGCTAGATTATGAAAAACTCATCGGATGTTGGGGGAATTACTGAGCTTATAGGCAACCATGCATTCCATAGTGTGATTATGGTTGCATAACATCTTAGGGGTTCGTACTCTTTTGCACATTTCCGTCGTATTCGTACATTTTATTTATTTATTTATTTATCTACTTATTTCGACTTGTTTTACATGTCGAGGTTAAGACTTACTACAGCCTTATCTATCTCCTAAGCATGATAGAAAATTCAAAAACTGTAGTTTACAATAATAAAAGAAAAAGTTAGAGAATTAAAAAAAAGAGCAAAGAAACAAACACTCGCTTCCACATCCACATAACACACAAATATTTTAGTGTTACACTAGAATAATGTATACATACGTGTTACAATATGTAATAAGTGTTAAGTTGTATATTCTTACGACGAGCTTCTCTATTGGCTCTTCTGTCTCTGTACATTCAACTCTGCTTCGTTAACAATAAATTGTAAACTGCTCTTTTGAAAGACGCTACAGAGCTTGACTCGCGTATCGAGGTTGGCAAAGCATTCTAATGACATGTCGAAATTATGTATGACTTCGAGGAATAAGTAGATCTTTGGAGAGGAATTGCAAGCCGATCGTGCCCCTGTCATGGAAATCGCTTTACAAAATGAAGGTGTTTTAAAAGGTACGAAGGTTTGTAAAAGTAAGTGTTTCAGAGCAGTACCAACTAGTGCAGTTTATGCCCTTGCTGCATATTCAACCAGTGTAGTTTTCAAAGAGTGGCGTTACATAATGAGAGAAATTTAAGTTAAAATGTATGCAAGTATTTTACACCTGATGGAAACTGTTTTGTAAATCTATGTTAGCGTCAGTTAAGGCAGTGTCGCAGTACTCAGATGTGGTACCACTAGAAAGGTTCCCCCTCCCCCAACTGTATTGGTAAAAGGTTTTGTAATATGCTCATGGGAATGAGAACTCCAAAAGCCTTCTTGCATGATGTGTTAATTTGATTAGACCTTGTTAAATATTTGTTATATATGACACCCAAGGTTTTTCACAGAGGAAGAGAAGGGGATATTTATGCTGTCTAAAGTTATATTGAGGGACAACAGGGATGAAAGCACACAGACATAAGAAGGCTTTCCTGTGCTGATAGTGGAAGGGGATACTTTTGTATCCATTCTCAGATTAGAATTTTGCGCTTCTCAAATTCATGTAAACGCATTATTGATAACCAATTCCAACACAAAATATTGCCGGCAAATAAAAATAGTAACACATCCATACACGTGCTTCTGAGAAAAAACGAGCACACTACATTTCCTAAAAATATTGTCATATAAAACTCATTAATCACATAGCTATTGTATTTATTTATTTTTTGTGTGTATAGTAGAAGTTAAACGCTAACAAATTTGCACACATTAAGAGACAAAGGACGCCGGCACACGAACATACGCACACAAAGAGTTACGAGATGCACACAACATTCACACTTGGATATTCATTCAACAAAAGATTATATATAAAATATTGTACTAATAAAACAGTAAAAGAAAAACAAATCTTGAACGTTTTACATGCACAAGATATACACGTTCCGTGCCCCGATACTATGTCAGCTAACTGTAGGTGATATTCGCTATTTCTGTGTGTCCTTACAAGCTCTTAAGCTTATCCTTGGTAGACATGAAATATCTGATTCCGTTTTTAAGGACTACTATCCTGGACCCGGGTTTTTTCATCCTTGGTATACACCTGCTTGTAACCATACCTCTGAACTACAGAACGCAATAATTCAAGTCGATGCAGTCGCTACAGCATGAATGCTTACATAATTTGTTTTGATTTGACTTAACTTCCATTATAGCGTCCTTTTCAACAGCGACATGGACTTACAACTTAACGTGGAACCCGAACCATCTACACTGCTGCCAAAAATCGAACCCGGGTCTCCTACATCAAAGGCGCGTACACTAACTGCTTAGCACAAGGGAGCTTGTAATTGAAGAGCTCAATTCCAAAAGAGCCTAACAGTAAGTCAAAAGAGTCAGTTTTTCAGGAGACTTTTTTTTTGTGTGTGTGTGTTTCCATCATTCTTTTGTGTGAAAGAAAAGTAACCTACATAAAACAAAATTGTAATTGCCTACTTTTCGTAATATAACGGTGAAATTATCTTCTATAGCAAGCGTTTTTAGCCATAAATCAGAAAATAACTTCAGAATACTTTTGAGTAAGGACATTTTGGAAAACGCTTTTTTTTTTCCCTACAACAAATTGGCTCCCCAAGAATTCTCTCTTCTATTAATATCTATCAGCTCCCAAATATAAAATTGTCCAATACTGTTATTCCATTCTCTACAACTGTCAAAAATTTGGGAGTCATACTAAATCAAATCAAAATCTCTCCTGGTCAGATCAAATAAATGGAGTTTGTAAGGGAGCATTTGGTGCCCTGCATACGTTAAATCAACTAAGAAATTTCTTACCAATATCTCTGAAGATAAAACTTGTAAAGGTACTGGTGTTTCCACATCTTGACTATTGCGACTCAGTCTATTCTGATCTAACCGAAAAACAATCAAAGCGCTTGCAAAGAGTACAAAATGCCTGCATTAGATTCATTTTCAATTTAACTTACAGGGAACATCTCATATCTTTTTATTAAAAAAATTGTCATGGCTGATGTTAGTTGAAAAAAGAAATTTACATAATCTTACTCTACTGTACAAAATACTTACTACGTCAGAACCATCGTACCTAGCCCGTAGATTTTTATATTTATCAGACTTTCATACTAGAAGCACAAGATCACAAGATAATTTCTTGCTCTGCATACCCAGTCACAATTCTGATTCCTACTCAAAATCCTATACAGTAAGTACTACACGCCTCTGAAACAGTTTAACTCAATTAATACACAACGTTTCCACAGTTGCCAAATTAAAAAAAAAAATCTGTAAATTCCCTTCTCTTCAGTAAAGATAAGGATACTGGTAGCACATGAGGCATCTTCGTTTTACCAAATTATTAATAACCCATATATGAACACACAACCAATAGGTAACCTATGTTAATTTGTACAGCTTATATATTCATACTTCTAATACCGCTATGTGTAATATGCAATTTAGATTTATCCATGTTATTTTGTTTCCTCTATTGTATATTATTTTCAATTTTTGTTTTGAAGTGTTTATTTACTTAAGTAGTATACTCTTTTTTATGTGGTTCAATACTTTTCTTTTGTAATTGTTAATATTTTCTATGTATTGGTGCCTTTTTTTTTTTTTTTTTTTTTTTTTTTTTAATAATAATAATGAATGTATGCACGTGGTTAAGTGCTCGGAGAAGGCTGCAGAGCTTTAACTTCGCCACGTAAAATAAGTCATAAATAAATAATTTGATTCATGGAGTTTCGACATGAATTCCAGTTTTATATACGAAGATGCTGAAATGGAACTTAATAGAACCAATATCTCAAAATTGACAAAAATTGACAGACTTTTTTGGGATCCACCCCTTCAATTATTTTTATCAATAACTTAAAGGACTATGGTAGAACACAGTATGATGAAATAGGTCGGTTAATTCACAAATTGAGGAAAATGGTACAGGTCGACATCCATTTTATCTGCCTATTATTTCATTGGTATTTCTTCACACTAGGGAAATGTACCGTTAAATGTATTCCTTAAGCGCCATTGGGTACTAATTTATATGATGAAAGCTATAATACGCAAAAAACTAGCGGGCATTCATTGTTTGCAATAAACTGTATGTTTGCTTTTCTAGTTCTAAGTGTGTGTCGTAGGTAGAGCGAAAATAATCCTAACTCCCATAAGAGAGTTGACGCTGAAGGAAATACCTTTGAAACATTATATTCCGTAACGTTTTGAACATGTTCCGTTTAGCTTCTATGACATCTCGTAGCACAAAGAATCCAGCTAGGGGAGGACACAGAAAGATAAATTTATGCGAGCGCAATACATTCAAAAGACACTTAGTTAAAAATGCAAATGCGGTGTCTTGTCATCCTGGGTGAGATACGAGTAACACATTATCTGTAAGTGAGTGCTTAATGAAGTTACATTAGACCATTCTCGTTCCGTCGACCTGTAATGCAAACAGTCTAGGAGGAATATGCTGGAAAGTGAATAGAAACAAGCTTGTTTCTAATTCAATTCGCATATCAAGATTTAGAACTTGTTATTTACAGGTAATGTATTAGTTTGTAGCAGTTTAAGAATAATGTTTAACATTATTTTTATTATAGTTTATTCCTTGTATTTTATAATGTTGAAATAGTGTTTACCATTAGATTTTCACATCGGGAGGAGGCACGTAGAGCCGTACACAGACAATTTTTCACCAGATCAAAACGTGTACGAAGTCCTTTTTTAAAATCATTTACGGTTCGGCGGGGGGGGGGGAGCAAGACTGTGTCTAAGAACCCTCGCGTGTATACAACCACTATTACTATATTGTAGGTGTGCGATTTTACGTAACAGGGGTATGACACCTGTCAATGTACTTTCTTTGTATCTAAATTCTGAGATGAGACCTGAGAACGATGGATGCTTATTTTTTATTATACTATTATTGCTATTATTCTAGCATTTAACCCTTTTAAATTTTGGCTTTCAGTCAAACAGCTACACAGGCCCGCAACCAGCCATAGAGGTTTGGGGGGCATAAATATGTTAGGGGTGGCCAAGTCATTAAACATTTTCTTACCAATAGCTAAATTGTGTTTTTTGTATTAATAATAGCATTTTATGTTAAGGTCTGGAGGGGCCACGAAAAGTTTAGGGGGGCCAGATCCGCCTAGCCACCCTCTGGTTGCGGGCCTGCAGCTACAGCAGCATCCCTATTTATTTTAGGATCATGGTTCGTACCTGATTCTCCTCAGAACAGAACAACCGTTCACACGGTACCATTAACATGTCTCCGTCATGTATCTGAGGCGGGAAAATCGTAAAAGGGGGAATTTTTGTTAAAAATATCATTTTTTAAAACCTTTTTGTTCCTCGGGACTTCCCTGCGTTAATATAGAGATCTGAAACAAATTGAAAAATACTAAGTAGTGCCCTGAATGTGTTGTGAAAAGGTGCAAAAGTAAGCCCACCAAAAAAATATTAAAAATAGGCAGAACATAAAGGAATTTTATAAGTTATGACGTAATCATCATCTATGTCTCGACGCAGAATGGCGTGAAACCATACATAAGGTGTGTTCTACAGTGCCTCCAGGCTTGAAAAAACTAAGTAAAAAGCTTTATTGATACTTTTTAAATCAAATAATGAAGACACTGCCCTATCGTATAAAAAAATACACGATAAAATTTAGAAAGGTTAATAATTCTACATAACATTGTTTACTTGATTCCAAGATTTCTCCTTATCAAATATAATATTCCTTCCAGTTTAACGTGTAAAAGTAATTTCATATTCTGAGATTACAGAAGACTGATATACTACGAAAACCTATGAAAACGACGTAAGTGTTGTTAGACTTCCAAACTATGGCATGCCTTATTATGGGAAATATAATAGAATGGCTGTGTCAGCCCGTCCCAACAATATATGTAATGTCCTTCCATAACCACCTATTCAGGTTCAAAATAATTAAGCAAATGTACGAGAAAATGTTCATAGAATGTTAATTAAATTTGCAAAATATGTAAGTCATTGTTTTGAACACAAGGGAGAGTAGGTTTTGAATTGGCTGAATAATTGTCGCATTCCGTAGATTTTATTATGTTGGGAAACGGTTGTTTTTAGGTGAGGGGTGAGGTAGACTTGGCATATATGCTTAAATTAGCATTAAAGACAGCTATCCTTACAGGGTATATACAGGGGGGACATATTATTTATTTTAAAATTACACTTACAGTTAAATTTCATTGCGTACAATAATACAATACAAAGACACTAAACGTTTTATCGAGAGAGGTGCTCAAACAGATGTCCATCACAATTTACACTTCTTTGAAGTTTACCTTTCGCACTCTCAAGCATTTTTCATCACATTTCTTTGTATATTAATTTCTTGAAATGAAGCTCCATGCATTTTTTTTTAAATCACCAACACTTCATGATTTTCGACTATAAACTAAGTCCTTGACACTACCTAGAAGAGAGACTCCATCAGGAATAGAGTCGGGTGAATGTGCTGGCCAATCCATTGGTCAGGAAATGTCCAAATACGGATGGTTCTTGAATAATCTGGAGGGACTCTTTGAAATAAAAATTATGTGAATTAGGCTGCGGTTGTAACTGTGGAATAGATTGATTCACTACAATTTCGAGCAACTTATCACCTGTGACTTTCCATGATAATAATAATAATAATAATAATAATAATAATAATAATAATAATAATAAAAATAATAAAAATAAAACAGAACTTGAAGTACTACTCCAAACGGTTACACTAGACTAGTTTATTTGTTGTTCTAATATTGTATGCACGTTTTCACTGTACCAGTAAACACAGTTGGGTCTGTTAATATGACAAGGTAGTTGCAGAGATGTTTCATCAGTTCACACAGTGCTACACTAAATTATTGTATTTTCTTTATTCTCGTGTTCAATATATCCCACCAAATTGCATGCGTCTGTGTGGATTATCCTTCACTAAGTTATGAATTAGTCGTGGACGAATTGCTTTCAACCAATATTTAGATTTTAGGGTTCGTATAATAGAAGTTTATGAAATATTAAGCCCTGTGAGAATTTTCTTTTGGACTTTTTTGGGGGAGGGATTGGGGGGGGGAACCGTGAATAAATACTTCGGAAACAAGTTGCTGGTGATCCTCTCGGTGCGAACTATTTTGGATGGCCAATTTTTTGGGCATTAAGAGTTCAGCCACTGGTATCAAATAGGTCGCAGTTGCGGTACATGGTTGGTCTCTTTAGGGTTTGAATGCAGTTTTCTTTCCATTAAACCATTCCATTCTGCCATTTTCTTCTAACAGTTTTAGCTTTTGACACTTGCAATACTTGTTTAACTACCATTTCCTTACATCAGTGTTTAAATTATTTGCAAACATGTATTCTCTGAACTATCTAAAAGAATTATATTTAAATAAATTCATTTACGAAATTTATATAACACAAACACTAAAATTACCATGGACACCGTTGTTGTAGCACGTATAACCCTAATACAAACTCTATTCCACCTACTTTTTTTCCCACTCTGTATTATAGTAATTTGAATATGAATGTTCCAGACAGTGTTATCAAACAGTTTTTCTGTTAAATATTAATTTATCACTTTTAATTACATTTCTGGCTTTTTTTTAAAAAATCGCATCCTTTTTGTGTACTGTATTGAAATTGATTTTGTCTGATGATATAAACAAATTTAAAAATGTAAATGAGAGAAACGTTGTGTGAGGTTGGTTTGTTACTTTTAAGTAATGAACCGACACATCAAATTATTTTTGTAATTGTTTCTCTCTCTTGTTTTAGTAATTGTCTCTTCTCACAAAGGCTTTAGTAGAGATTTCGCTTATTCATTTTGTAAATATTCCAACACTAACTTGTCTGATTCAGTACAGTTAATTGCTTAGCCGTCCTTGCTTTTCGCATAATGCAGCCAGTAAAGGTCTTCAGTGGATGCATGTGTGTTAAGTGCAGGCTCGCGTATTCTTAGTTGTGAAATTGTAGTTTATTTTCAGCTACTATCGAGTAGTAATTTAAGGCTAACCACATATTGACCAGAGGACAGGACAGGACAGTCAAACCGAGGCGCAGTACAGGACAGAAAACTGTGAACAATGGAGCAAGGCCTCGTACCACATACTCACCCGAACACGTGCTAGATAAAGCCCTCTCCAACCTTGTAATTGCGACTAACTGTTAATGCACTGTCGTCTCTCTCTCTCTCTCTCTTTCCTCGCATCCTCTCCTTCCCTCTGCCTCAGCTTGGCTGGCCTATCCTCTGGTCATTGTGCGGCTTTCTTTTGTACATGCTGAATTTTCCCCATAGTTTTTTGAACGTGCTATCATTTCCTGGAAATTTTGGATAAATTGAGGAGTTTGATGCAATATGGGCGTAAGTCTGAAATAGCCATTTGTAGAAAAACTATGTTGGAAATTTAAGTCGTTTTTTTCCTTACATAAATAATGTAATATGCAGCATTTTATTCCGATATTGAGTTGAAATTTTGACAGGAGGCTAAACAAGCATGATAAATGTCATTTATTTGTTTGATGCAATAAGGGCGAGATCTCGCTTACGCCCTTATTACATCAAACTCCTCAATTATGATGCGTCTGCGCTGCGCTCAATGTACTTGTTAGAGTCCTTTGTAACCAAACTGTCTTATTTACTATTACTCCTTTTGTTCCGGATCCATTTGTCATACTAAAGAGAGATTCCCCTTTACTCCATATAACTACAATCCTATCTCAAAAAGGACACTTTACAGAAAATATATATTGTAACCAAAAAGTATATATGATGGACATTACACAAACTTACCTTGCCCACCAACACTCTTATCAAGGCACATTACACACTCAAAGCATTCTTTTGCTCTTAAGCGTCTATCCCCTTCTTACTACTTAAATGCCTTTATATTGTAATTCTTGAACTCAAAGCACTAAGCTCCCTCTCTGATTCGCTCAATTACATTGCAGTAAATGCACGGTGACTCGGTGAAAAACACTGAGGTCTCGTGTGAGGGATCCTTGGTTCAATTGCAGCCCATGTGAGTTTCTGGTGGACGACGTGACCGTGATTTTTCTTATACTTCTCCATTTCCAGCAACATTTTCGTCCCGTAACAGTCTCCTTTAGACTAAAGGACTAACATTGGACGTTAAAAATTTAATTCCATTTTTTTAAAACTGAAAAATTAAGAAGAAAATTAGCCGTCAATGTAAGGACATACTTTCTCAAAGTAAGATCGATAATTAAAATAAGACTTTTATGTGTAGTTGTAGTATTTCAGACTTGAATTTGTCAGTCGTTCTGCCTGGGAATTTCAGTTTCCGATGTACCTTCTGTAATAGCTTTCTTCCCTAACGAGAGAAATTATTCTGTTTGTGCACTTGTATAGTCTGTAGGAATACTAAATAATAAATGTCGCGTGCCAGCATATGATAAGTACAAAGTCCCCCCCCAAAAGATCACTTTCTGTTACCTTACTAGAACTCAGTCACACGATATTACTTGTTTTGGTTGGTCGAATGTATACTGATGATCATAAGTGAATTAAGCGAGATCGTGCCCATTTGCTTCATAAAACGATATCGATGAAATCTTCTCTTGCCCTACATCATCGCATTAGTATGTAATTGAAATAAATAATTTTGACATATGAAGAAATGAAAATGAATAAGTAAGTAAATGACAGCGTTATAAATAATGAAATGATTTACGTAATATTTACTAATTGAAGCGAGTGTTAGCAGAGCTTCTACCGTTCAGCTCTATCGGCATTTCTGTGTCTGTTGATGGGGTATGGGCCTAGGCGAAACTTTTTTCGCAACATTTTTTATATTTTGTAGCATTAATTATTACAAATTTCGCATTTTTGTCGCATTTATTTTTTAAATGTAGCGCAATCTTTTTTAAAATATGGAACTTGTAAACAGAATATTTTTTGTAGTAAGGTGTATATCTATTACAAAAATGAGGATATATCTTGATTAGGTGCACATTCCAGTTAATGTATTCACTGAAATACAATAACTAGAATTAATGCAAGAATTTCAACACTTCCTCTAACCTCATCTTTAGTTAAAGGATAACATGCATCAAGACATTGCCGATTTTTCTTTTAAGTTCGTTCTCGTGTCAGTAACAATCATATTATACTTGGAAAAGAATATCTCGGTACGAGGGCCATGCCGAAAGTTTTTAGCAGCGCAATAATCTAACACCACAGCAACATCTTGTTTATTGCATTCGACACTCTGATACTTTGTGACTTTCAGCCAGCAATGGCAACAATGAGTCTGATAGCATGATCAGAGATAAGAGAGATACGGAAGCGCGCGTGACCCTTTGTCTAATTAGCCATGGAGCTGTCAAGACGTGAGTTTCGCGTTATGATTTTCTACAATTACAAGAAGGGCTTAACCGCGGAGCAGTGCCTTGAAACTTGAGTGAATACTTTTGGGGAATCTGCTCCTTTGCGAACCAGTGTTTGGAAATTGGTTTCGCGAATTTAAAAGGGACGTACGTCACTTGAAGATGAACCTCGTTCCGGGCGGCCAAACACTGCAGTGACTCCCGAAAACAGCGAAGCTGTGAAGCAAACGGTGAAAGATGATCCCCATCTATCTTTCCTGGAGATCGAAGCGACTCTCAACGTTGGGTCAACAGCAGCACAGACAATTATGCATGAACACTTGGTCTCGGGAAAAGGTGTTCTCGTTGGGTCCCCCATTTACTCACGGAAAGGGAAAAGGAGGGTAGGGTGGAATGGTGTGAATTTATGTTCAATAAATTCAACCAAGGGGTAAGTCGTGATGTTTACAACATCGTCACGAGTGATGAAACGTGGATTTATCATCATGATCCGCTTACCAAGCAGCAGTGTGGTGTTTCGAGAATGAAGATCCCCCAACCACAGTGAAGAGACCTCGGAGTATTGGAAAGAAAATTGCTTCTTTTTTTTCTCACGAAAGGAACATGTTGCGACCGTTGTATTTGACAATCGGAGTACGGTGAATGCTGAATGGTACTCAACAGTTCGTCTTCCCACTGTGTTCAAGAAATAGAAGGCCCAACATCCAAGATGAAAACTCGGCCATCTTCTGTTGCATCATGACAATGCAAGTGCCTGCAGTGCTGAAAGAACTGTAGACTTTTTGAACCAGGAAGGAGTCAGTGATGCCACATCCACCCTATTCGCCGGACTTGGACTTGTGCGATTATTTTTTTTTTTTTTTTGTTTCCCAAAGTGAAGGAACACTTGCATGGACGTCGCTTTTCATCGGATAGTGATGCGATTGGTGCTTATTTGGAGTCTGTGGACAATATAGACGAAAGTGTGTGGAATGAACAGTTTTCTAAGTGGTTTGAAAGGATGCAAAAGTGTATTCGTGTTCATGAAGAGTACTTCTACTTTGAAAAACTGTAAATGTTTTGTTCCAGTTCGATGCTTCTTATGGTCAGAGCTAAAAACTTTCGGCATGTCCCTCGTATTAATACTCGAGACTGGCAAACATATTGAACGTAACGAGCTGAGAGCAAAAGATCTGTGGTTAACTTTTAAACTATTTAACAATGATACAATGCCAATTTCCTTATCCTCACGGTTGAGAACTTCAGAAACCTTACTTTTAAATTCACGGTAAGCAACCGACAGATTATGAACATTTTCAACACAAAACACAGTCAAGGATTTAAACAACAGTTCAGTTTTGTTGATGTCTACATATTTATGAAGTGAAACAGTTTCTGGATCAAATAACTCGCAGAGCTTTTTCATAAATGCAGCTTTTTAAAGTTAAATAATATTGGAAATGCGCTTTTTGAGTTATTAGCAATAATTAACAAGAATTCCACTTTTTCGGTTTTATTCGCATTTATCGCAAGTAATGTCGAATTTCGCAAAAATTCGTGATAATATAAGCGTGATTTCTGGCTCTGAAACGAAAAGTTTGAGGTTTCCTGAAACATATACGTATTTTTTAACGTTTTGCACATATCGTATTAACGAAAATGTTTCGTCTCTAGGTGCCTATCTTTCTGGTACTTTCAGAGCACTTAATCTATCGTAAAGTCAAACTCAAGTCTTTATGTAGAAGAGAAAAATAGACCGACTTACCAACTAAAAGATTATTTTTCGTGAGAGGATTTTTCTCAGGATTGCAAAGATGGAAAATCGGCTGATTTATTACTATTTAATTTGTTGTTTCATTAAAAAAAGAAGAGGAGGAGGAGGCCACGTATATCAAAGAGAGACGCGCTAGCCACAAGGAAGAGTTTTGGAGTTTCATGTTGTGTGATTATTAAAGAGTGGCCATAAGAAGTTATGAGTTTAGAACTGTGGAGGAAGACAGTTAACAAGTTTAAACAGAAACTAAAAGTTGTCCAAAAATTAATTTAAGAAGAAAACATAACCAAGCTATACAGTGCCGTATTCGAAGTCAGTACTATTCTGTAATGCAATGGTAGTATTAATTTTTATGGGGTGATACGTCAAGAATTATGGGGGATGCATCATGGACGAATGAGAGGAACATGCATTTCTTTTATATTTCGTAGATAAAGGGAAATCATTTGCAAGGAGTTTCTGATTTGATTCCAGGTGATGTGAGCTGTGGTGGACAGCATCTTGTTCGTGGATTTTCTCTTGCTTCTCCAACTTTCTCGCACAATCTTATTTCAAAATTCGTAAAAGTTACCGAACTTTAAGTGTTTCGAATGCTCTTAAATCACACCAGTTTCTTGAAATTGACATAATGAAAACTGCACCACTAGGGTGAATGATCTCAATATCTTCATGATCGAGACTATAAAATCATTGGGAATTATTAGTTTATTCGAAGGCTCAGTATTATATTTCCATTTATTTGCAGCAGTTTACTTAGAATAAATCATTTCTAGCTACTATCTTGATTTAACTGAATAGCGCCTTGTAATAGTATTCTGTAACTTCAGTTTCGCACTCAATCAGCTATGAAATCGTGGTAGTTGTGTCATACATAATGCATTTTATTTATTTATTTACTAGAAATATTTCGGATGCAGCAAAAAGACCATTTTACATTGATGCAAAACTTGAATTGAACGTATTCCGGCATTTGCCTGGTGGTATTTCGAAATCACGGCTCAGGACGCTTGGATCGAAATTCGAACCTTGGTACTCCCAGCTACGAAGCTTCAACGCTAACCAGTAACCTTCGTTCGCCCGGCAAATGTTACCAAATTACTTTCCTGCAATTATTTTTGTAAAACGTTCATTGTTTTTATTAAGCAAAGAATGAATTTTCTACTTGGATTGAAAACTGTCCCTAACAAACTTTTAATCGATAACTAATAGTTTACGTTCATTATTTCCGTCCGTTTTCTACACATTACTTCCAGAGACTATTCGTAGTAAATGTTTTATTTTAGTAATGTTTCATTAAAGTTTAGTCAAATGATAGTTAATATTTCAAATACTTATAATTTTCCCTTTCCGATTATGACAATGATGAGAAATGAAGTTTTCTCTTTTTATAAATTCTTAATAATTTTAGCATTTGTTAACGACATAATTCTGAATTATTTGCAAATATTCAAATAAACTAGAATGAAGGGAATTAATACTAAGAAACATTAGAGCAAACGTTGTTGTTTACGAATTGACAGAATCAAATCTTTTTGAAAAAAGAAACAGTGTAGGCTATGGGATTTGAACTGATGGTCGTGGTAAAAAAAAAAAAAAAAAAAACCTAGCGATCACACCCTACCCAACTACTCTACGAAGGTGAGTTAAAATTTACCGACTGGGTATATTCCGAAAATAACTAACACGAAATGCCTCATCGCTTCTCATATTTTGTGACTTGTTTTTATTTAGTAGTTTGTTTTATGTGCAAAATGTCCATGCCCATGCAAATTGGAACTGTTCCAAATGTATAATTAACATTACGATATAATTACGCATATTTCAAATAAAGTACGGAATTCCCTCTTGTGAATTTCCCTGCACGTCTGCCACGTTCACAGAATAGGAAGTTTGGCGATGAAAAATTCGGAGATTTTTTTAAAATTATAATTCCTTTATTTATTTATTTATTTATTTATTTATTTATTTATTTATTTATTTATTTATTTATTTATTCGAAATACGTGTTCGCTTTTCTGCACACTTCCAACGCACATGATATTTTCTCTCATAAGAAAGTTATATTTCTATTTATGTAATTTCTAAAGACATGTGGCACAAATTTTGGATACTTTGAGGCCTCTAATTAATAGTGTTCAAGATCGTAATTGAGGAGAGGATTCCAAGTCTGTTTTAAGAAGAGAGACCTCTGTAAGAACTTTATAATGCCATTAAGGGAAACACGAACCAAAATCAAACAAAAAGTTACCGAAAAATGCTTTATTGTAATATCCCAGGTGTGAGCAACGTGATAAGGTAAAGTTTAATAAAAATATAATATCCCGCGGACCCCTTTCAATCTCTCGCTGCATCCGGTGGTCTGAAGACGAAGACTGAAAAACACTACACTCTATTTTCTTCTGCTTCATCTCTTATCGGAGTTCTTTATACGCTTCATATAATTTCTTATTGATTTCCTTAAGTTTTTCTGAAACTTTTTCCTGCTTTTTCCATCTTTGCCATTGTGGTTCGTGTGTACTTGGTTACGTATGTTATAAAAATTGCTTGTTCTGCAGTTGAATCTTACTCAAGAGTGCCTAAATTTCACCATTTGCGTCCAGTTCTTCTACCAGACTTAAATATCCTTGTCTTTTGAACTATTATTTCTTCAGCCTTGCGCTTAGAGCTACGGCAGAGTTACTCAACAATATAATTTTTCAATGTTGCTTTTAGACTTAGTTCTACGTCGAACTGGATGCTATTCAGGCACGTAGCCGGGATTTCGTGACGAAATACTGTCGTTATCACACCAGGGGCTCGATCATTCTAAACTATTTTACTGGCAACATATATTCGTTCGTTTAGCCAGGATTTCATAATCTGGGGGGGAGTGACATGAAATACCTGCTTACACACCAGGAGATCGATCAATCTAAACTCTTTTGCTGGCAACATACCCATATTGTTCTTTTAGGACAATAAAATGAGGACATGTATTTTAATAAGAAAAACTATGAAGAAATCTTAAGTAAAAGAATATCAAAAAAGTATTGAAAAAGATATAGTCTTCCGAGATCATTCAAACTCTGTTCTTCTTGTCTTCTTCTTTTTCTTATCTTTGTTTAATGCCATCAAGAATAGCACGAGATACTCTTACGGAAGTAAAGACATCCTATAAAATGGATTAGAGGTGCCGCGAAATTCAAAATGGCTTATATTATTGGTGATTCTAAACATTTCTTAAGTTCTACCTGAGAGTCTATCTTATCGAACCGGTTTATCGATCGTCATTTGTAGTCCATACGATTAGCATGGAGAAAGATGGAATTCGGAATGATTCATTACAATAATATCCATTTTCAACTTTCCCCCCGGTTTCCTCCACATAAAGCTCCTCGTAAGAAAGAGTAACCAAACGCTTGCTGTAGTTTTATATTTTTGATGCTGATTCATCTTTTTCTCTTTCTTTTTGTTTCACTATTCCTTAATATTTTTCATTTCTGTATCAGAAGGGGGGGTCCGGACCCCCCGGACTCACCCCTTGGCTACGTGCCTGTGTTATTGTAAGTACCGATAAGAGAAATACTTGAAAGTTTACAATGGATCAGGTGAAATTACTTGCTCATCGGGATACTTGGTACGAGCGATCCTGGGTTCGATACCGGTGGGAAAATCTGTCGAAAATGTGTAACAACTTTTTCAGGCCAGGCATCCTGAGTTAAATTTTTCCTGATTTCCCCCCCCCCTCATTCACGCAAAGTGTTGGGATGGTACTTGACGTAGTAGTCTCAGACCGTTTCCCTCCTTTCCCAATTTCCCGGATAGTGTGATCCCTGAGAGAAGTCATCCCTTAAATGTACCGGGCTTAAATAGTCCATAGATGCTATAACTTTCTTTTATGGGATGCTATAACTTTCTACCTTTCGATTTCCATACATTCTAATTAAAATAATCCACTAATATATTATCACAGTTTTTCACTCTTATTACTGATTAATTACAATCCCAAACAGGCTTAGTTTCGTAGTTTCGAGGAAACCACATACCAAATTCCATGAAAATAGAATCATTTTAAAGTTATCGTGAAACAGACAAGCATACCACAAATAGTGGTTTAGTCGAGTAGCAGAAGCTCACTACGCTCGTTTCAATTGTATATTTAATTTTCTATTGAATATGACTCAATTTGCATCTTTTTTTGTTGTGAAATGAAGTAAGGATATTAAATACAAATTTCAGGCCCAATTCATTTCTTTTATATTGTTCTGGTGATTATGCATTTATCGCCAGTCTATTTTAAAGTAAAAGCTTTGTACTGAAAGACAGCTGACCTCACTTTTCCATTTGATGTCGTCGTCTTAATGAAGTCATTAATTTGATTAATTGTCACGACGAAAACAAAAGGATAGCGCGTCTCCTCTTCCTCTTCCAGCAGGGAACGAAGGAAAAAGGGACCTACCACACCCGCCTCGTTGACAGTTTGAAGAAAGAATAGCAGAAAGCTGTTGGGACTACGTACGGCCTTTTGATTCGAGATCGGTCGACTCGTGATAGAATATTCGCCGTTTGCGAAGAACAGAGAGCTTTGGAGTTGGAAGAGTGGGCGGCTCTTTCTATATAAATTGGAAGAACTTCGTCTGAACTATTAGCAGCCATCTGAGTCGTTAGATTTCTTAAAGCACCGAGCTATATCATCAAAAAGATGATTACATAAAGAGGAATGCTTGTCCTTTTATATATTAAATAAAATTTCTATTGTTCAGAGATTCGCTTTCTTTTGTTGCTCAGAATTATGGAAAAGAAAATCTCAAAGCTAATTATATTTTCGAAGTTCCATTTTTTAAAGCATAAAAATTTTATAAAAGAAAAAAAATGTTGTATGTATATATTAAAGGAAAAATGTTAAAACATTCATCATGTTAATATTTTAGATATGCTCTTTTAATACAATAAGGTCTTTGCCTATTACTATACCTGTATAGTCATTGCGAAAATGTAGCTTCTGCGGCCCATTCTTTTTGAAACCGTAAACCAATGACTATACCATGAACTAAGTTTTCGTATGCATTAAAAATTCGAAACTTCCCACGAAAAGTTATCTGGCTACGTCACTGTCATCAGCCACACAGGGATGAAATGGAACATATACGACGCATACCTATTTAGTCAATCAAAACGAAACTTGGTACACATTTGCTAACCCCTATAGTATTTTTTTTTTTTTTTTTGAGATACATTTGGATTGTGTGCTTTTACCCGGAGCTACTCCAGAGAGGGGCCTAAGTTGATGGGAGGGATTTTGTGAGCGAATTTTCCTGGCATTCTCTCAATTTTCCTTACTTAGGTACGTTATGGGTGCCAATGTACAGGGTGTTTTAAAACAACACCGACAACATTTGGAAGGTGATTCCTGACAGCAAGATAAGACAGAAAGTATAAACCAACCTGAGTGCACAAATTTTTCCTTTCGGAGTTATAGGCTGTCAAAAACATTGAAAAAAATTAACTTTAAAGGTCGGTAGCTTCAATACTATGGGACCTACCCTAGTCGGATCAAGACTTCACTTAAAAACTAGTATGTTCCCTATCCAAATATCCATGTTTCAGAATTCTGCGGTACTTCTGCAACAGGTTTACAGAGGAAGTTGTTGAATACTTCAAAATTATATGCCTTTAGTCAAACTTCCTCTATAAAAATTGTTGCATGAGTACCGCAGGATTCTGAAACATGTATTTTTGGATAGGGCACATATCTTCGTCAAGATCACCAAAGGGCGTAACTCAGTTTTTGCACTTTTTCAGTAGAGCACGAGAAAGTTTTTGCGGTGATTTGAAAGTTTCCCATTAACTGCTTATCATACTTTTCTCGTCCAAAATTGGTTTGGGGACTTGAGAAGTGATCCTCTAAGTATTACAATATACGTTAATTATAATTATGCCACTCTTGGAAAAAATGGGGTTATTTGAGTTACGCCCTTTTGTGATCCGAACTCTGTTCACGTATTATCAAGTTACACCTAAATAATGCACGGAGTTTCCATAGAATACATTTACTTACGAGACGAAATACATATAAATTTGTGAGATTTATGTAGCGTAAGATTACAGAAATCAACGCCAACTTTTATTTTAGATTTTTTTTTTTTTAAATTTTGAATTTAATCTTTTAAAGCCATTAGAAACTTCTACCAGGCTGGATGAATAATGAGATGATTGGTGACATGAACACATTAGGAGAAAAAGAGAGCACCCCGGGAAAAGCCACACGTACGCGATATTCTTCTATTACAAAGTTTTATATTGTTATTATTATTATTATTATTATTATTATTATTATTATTATTATTATTATTATTATTATTACTGTAATCTATAATTTCACACTATAAAAATTGAAAAATACAGTTTTGATTATGCTTTTTAGTACAAACATTTAACACAGAAAGAAAATTTGCTTTAGCTATATACTTGGCTTATGCAAATGAAAACAGTTATACTCTGATGTTATGAGAGAAAGTATCTCAATATATTATAACTTACAAAAGATATAAAAACCTCAATAATATCTCCACCTAATTTTCTAATGATGAAGAAACAAGTAAAATGCAACAAATTCTGGTGACGTGATAAAGGTACTGAATCCGAGTCCTCGGAGCTTCTTTATTAAGCTGTTGAAGGTTGATGCTACTATCCTGATCTGAAACCTGTCGGTGTTTCAAAGTAATCGTTTCGTAAGACTCCTGTTTTGGACTGCTTTTGAAACAGATTGTCAGGTGCCTCCTTACGAAAATGTAATTCTGCCATTTCAGTCCAGTTGACATCTCCTTGTACATCGATCTTCCTACTCTTTAGGATTCACGTGCCTTTGGACAACCGCTTGAAGTCCATGAAATCATTTTACAATGTTAAATCGTATAGCTGTTTACGTCTATACATTCTGAAGATAGGGACAAGCTGTGAAGGTACGAAGAGGTCGCTCGATTTTTTTAATAGCCGTTGAAATAGCACTGTGTGCTGAATCTTCTTTCTGTCCATGCAACGCCTAAGAAAATAAAGAGTAATTTCCTTCATATTGGTCAAGTTTTGCAATGCGTGGAGAAATATTCCAGCGACAACTGAAATTTTATTTTGTCCACTGCATCCATTCGCAAAATGAGAAAATAAAAGCGATTACTTTTCCATTTGTCATTATATTTCATGTTTTACTGTCTTCTGTTTGGGATTAGAAGAAGAATCATGTCTAGCGATGTATTCCCTTTGAAGTTGGAGATTCCTCAGACCTTAAAATGGTGTATTTCCTCCGTTTCTTCATCACTGAAAGACCATTAGGAAAACTAAATATTGATGTTGCGTATTGCTTTCTGTAATGTTTCAAGTTTGAAGAAGAAGAAAAGACATAATTGATAGGAAACTCGTTTTCTTCAGTACGTGTCTGTTCAATTGTTATTGGCACAATTTGTTGTTCGGACAATGTGTTCCGATTGTATCACATGTGTCTATAAACTAGTATCAATACCGCAGGTAGAATGCATCTGTTGCTAAAAGCTAAACCACAATTGCAATGCAATTACCCATAATCAGGCAGTTGAAATCGCTATAATTTTCATTTATGTGGTTAAGTAAGGAGTATTACTAGTAGATCAAATTCAATAAAAGACCAATCATGATTTCCTTGGTTGCATTGCAATGATGTAATTGTACTAGTTCAATAGTATATAGTTATATGAAAAAAATATTTCATACTTCATACGGGCGTCACAAAACCAGTTGCTTTTACATATTTCTTCTTGAATTCTATTTATGCGTCCCTTAATTTGTGGAAAAGTTCAGCAATACTTTGGAAAAGGAAATATTTGCAGAAAATGATTTTTAATTTTTACATTCTTTTCTTTCACTTACAATTGTTGTCCTCAACTCTTGCAACCTTAATTTAACCATTAACCCTTTTAAATTCCGGCTTTTTAAAGGTAAATTATAGACTTTTAATCAAGCGGCTACAGCATCATCCCTATTTATTGTAGGATCATGGTTCATACCTCGTATTTTTCACAATAGAGCAACGTTTCAAATGGCACCAATCACATTTCCATATCATGTCCCTGAGGCGGGAAATTTTCAGTATATATATATATATATATATATATATATATATATATATATATATATATATATATATATATATATATATATATATATATATATTAAAATTTGAGCCTATCTGGCCCCCCCTGCAGTGATAACGCAGAGACCTGAAAATCAACTAAAAGTTACTAAGGGGTATATATGTACCAAATTTGAAGCTTCTATCTTGAATACTAAGGGCGGGGAAAATATTTATCAATAATTCTGACAATGCCCCAGATTACCACAGAAAAGACTGATCTGATCTCAGCCTAAAAAAAAAAAAAAAAAAAAAAAAAAAAAAAAAAAAAAAAATCCTGAGACCTGTCTGATCTTGGAATTTCCCCTTGACTGTTGACGGACAACTGCAACGCTGCGCTGCGAGTCTACTGGTTTGCACGCTATCAGATCGGAGCGGGTGATGGGATAACATGTTCAAAGCTGTTACATGTGGTGTCGTCCCACTTGCGGCAGTCCTATTAGCGACAGGAACTGTTAACTGTTCAGTGAGCGACCGATTTGATCTGTTAACTGCCCTATGAGTAATCGATTCGTTCATACTAAGATAATGGAAGAAGATAAGGTTCTTTCTTCTTTAACTTGTTTTATGCTAATGTGATTATACTTTTTTCCTAATATTATATTTTTGAATTAATTTCTATGAATACACTGACCATATCAAGGGGAAAACTAACTAAATATTTAGAGTAGCTCCTCCTTTGTCTATGATTCTAATATAATTAAAAATTTGATGCTAAAGTGATACGAAGCATAAGTTTAGAATGAATGTGTTTATGGCATAAGGAAGAAATCAGAAAGAGGTAGGGGCACCCGAAGAAAATTCTAGGAAGGGGCATCTTCATGGTTGCTGTATCACGTCTGGTATATCTGGTATTTAATATACGTGGTTTGCTATATTATGTACCGGTATACATTTTCGTGAGCCAGGGGGGCGATCCCTACCTTCTCATCGGGCGCCCATGGAAAGAAGGTGCTCACCACTTGAGGATATAAAAAAAAATCTGAAAACGGTGTATTCGAAAAAATTATTACACATGTTACAAATCTCTCGCAGGACTTAACAGTTCGTCTAGTTATAAGGGATTATTTCAGATTGCTATACGACAAGCTTTTATGTATAAGTCAAAACAAGGGCGGAAGGCAAATTAAGCAATTAGTTTACGTATTACTAGCTTACAATAGGGGGTAAGGTAGTATAAAGAGTTTGTTTATCTTTTGGATTGTTTAGAGTGAACTGCATTGTGATTGGTGGGATGGGTTGAGAATAGCCAATCAGATGTAAGGGATCTCAAAAGCTGTCTTTTATCATTGATATTTTTTTTTCATTTTATTCACAATGTCTTAGGAAGTCTAAAAAGTAGATCGTTGACGAAACTGTTACACGTTTAAGTTTTTCAAAATAAAATATGTTACTGTGCTCAGTGAGTAATTAGATTTGAATCAAATTAAGTGCAGAAAACAGAGCTTTTGAAGAAAGGGGATATTGCAACTGGATTTTCAATAATTACATAAGAATATACTTTTCATGGAAATATCCCTGTTGTCTCGTTAAGTTGTTTGGTATGTTTTATGTCAAATCTAATTCAAAATTAAAATAAGTTTTATTTGCACTCACAGTAGAGGAAAAATATATTTGACGAACAGTATCATTGGCACGTACATACAGATGGTGATCAGAAAAATGGAAACACCTGTAGTTGGCAACACGTCAGATGTATGGGTTGGCAGTGGTGTCGTTGCGCCCGCAGCGCCGGACCGCTGGTGGTGGTGTGTTAGATCGGTCTCCATACTATGTCAGGCGTAGTTGAACAGCAGTGTCCAGTGGCTGCAGCAGACGGAGGTAGTGTAAAATGGGAGACCTCTCAGAGTTTCAAAGAGGGCAAATTGTTGGTGCGCGGTTATGTGGAGTGAATGTGACGGCAGTGGCTACTGTGTTAGGTGTGTCGCATGGGACAGTGTCGAAGATGATGAGGGCCTACACAACACACGGGAAAACCACATCGGGAAAGCGGAATAGTGGGCGGAAGAAAATCATGAGTGACAGGTCACGCCGGGTATTAAAGCGCATTGTCACGCAGAACGGTCGTGCCAATGCGCACCAAGTGACGGAGGAACTCAATCAGCACCTCCCTCACCCTGTTTCGACAATCACAGTCCGCCGCGAATTACATGACATGAACTTACGGGGTCGTGTTGCACGGGCCAAACCGCTCAACCATAACGCTTTCGCACGCCGAAAATGGTGCCGCGACCATGCAACTTAGACCGTTGGGGACTGGAAACGTGTGATATGATCGGATGAGTCATCCTTCACCCTATTCCCAACCACGGGCCGTGTTTGTGTGTGGAGAACGCCCAAAGAAGCTTATGATCTGCAGTGTCTTCGTCCAACTGTGAAACATGGCGGCCGCTCGGTGATGCTGTGGGCCGCCATATCACGGTTTTCATTGGGTCCTGTGGTCACACAGCGGACTAATCACTGCCAACCATTATGTCGCAATTTTAGGAGACCACTTGCATCCTATGGTCCGGATGTTGTTCCCGGACAATGACGCCATCTTCTAGGATAATAATGCACCCATTCAGACAGCTGGTGTTGTTGAAGCGTGGTTTGAGGAACATCGGGATGAAGTTCAACATCTCCCCTGGCCCGCCCAATCCCCAGGTCTCAACGTAATTGAACATCTGTGGTCCGTCTTGGAAACACGACTTCGGCGACGATTTCCATCTCCATCCTCTCTCACAGAACTGGCCGATGCCCTGCATGAGGAATGGTGTAAAATTCCACTTGCTACCATTCACGACCTCTATGCCTCCATCCCACGTCGCATCAAGGCTGTTCTGAAGGCGAAAGGTGACCCGAAACCATATTAATCTGGTAAGTTGCAATTTCGTTCAGATGTTTCCATTTTTCTGATCACCATCTGTATTTCATACTAAGGTTGTAGGGCGCTAATAACGCCAGAGGCAAACATATTTTACGAGATGGAATCATATCATCTTGCATCATCTCAATGTAAATGAACCGGTCACTCATAGGACAGATAACAGTTCCTGTCGCTTCTGGGACTAATTCGTCACATGTTACAGCTTATTGTTCATTCACTAATTACAGGATTCCCAGCCAATGTCAGAATTTTGGATATTTCACTTATCGAATAAGCTGATATTGATAATAGGAATGAGATGGAATTAAAATAGGGACATTTGTCTGTCCCGATTAAATTTACGGGGACGCGGGACACGGCCCCAAAATCGGGACTGTCCCTTTTTTTATGGGATAGATGGCAGGCTCACCGCTGAGAAACATAGCCTGAAATTTTAAACACTGGACGCCACCTTGTTCGCAGAAGGCGCAATATTTAAAGGCCTGACATTTCCTTAAAGTTGAATATTGTAACGATGTTAGTTGTTTATGTATATACCTGTACCCCCAAGCAATCGTCTTTAGGCACCGAAGAGTGAATATGTGCTGGTAAAACAGGATTTCTGGTCACCCTAATTTGAAAATACTAGTACATATTTTTAGCTTGTGACTGTTCCTGATTCTTGTGAAGGGTTTATTGTGCAAGTTTACAATTTCTGAGAATTATTGTGTAGCTTTGCTTGTGAATGTATTTTAAAGCTATAAATTATTGCCTTAATTAGCAAATGTGAGTTTCAGTTTCGCGGAAGACTGCTCTTCAGAAATATGTTAGTGTGTACGTGTGCCGGGTGGCGTTGATTAGTAATCAATCTTCTGCCAGCTTACGTAATCTGAGTCATTAGCAGGAAAGAGAAAATCGGATTGAATGAGTGCTGTTTCTCGTGTATCTGTATGTGGAACTTGTGAACAAAGGAATCCGAATTGGATGAAACACTTCTCACTTAAATGTATAAATAACATAGTGGTTTTTAACATTTGTTGTATTTTGGTTTCGATCATTGCCGTTAGACAGTTATTCAAGAAAATTGCAGTGAGTTTTGCTGAGTTAGATCCATCTAGTAATGCGCGTGCGGCAATTCAAAGTGTAATCTGATACGATATTTAGCGGCAACTTCTTTTTTATCTTTTGAATTATTGTTCTGCGAATGATAGTGTCAGGTATCCAGCTTCTCTTTAATGATTTCCATTCCGATAATAAAAAGAGTAAAACGTGAGTAACAGTACAATAAAAATAATCCCAGAACTTCTGCATTAGTCCAACATTTCAAAGCCCCCAATCTAAAGAAAATAAACCTTCGGTGCTACATGATACAAGGAAACTGGTAAATATAAAATGATACCGATGCTTAATTTCACGGTCGGTGCCTCATATAGAATACAATACACAATATGATGTCGAGAAATCTGGGATGGGCAGTTCGTTGAGATTACAGAGCCTTTTTTTTTTTTCATTTGTACGAGTTAGGAGTTGCTCTTCAGGGGATGAGGTTTAAACGTGAAACATAATACCGGGTATATGAACCCCCGTACTAGCGCTACACGCGATCGCTCGGTCCATGAAATTAACCATCACCCACTCACACATTTCTCCAACTTCGTCGAAGACGCGTTGAATTTCTTGTTTGACTTCCAACAGGTTACGGAGTTGTGGTAAACTTGTGACTTAGCGTATCCCCATCCCCATAGGAAAAATTCACAAGGTGTCAGGTCATAAAAATCGAGGTGGGTAGATTTGGCCTACTCGTAACGAGATTAGGATGTCCGGGAACTTTTCACGCAGCAGAGCGATTCTCTCTCCTGAAGTGTGACAAGTTGTGCCATCTTGCTGGAACCATAAGTTGTCGATGTTCATTTGATCCAAACGCGGCGAAAGGAAAGCAGTGAGCTTCGCATGGTAACGAGCTCATTTGCCGTGATAGCCCTTCGTTGTTCATCTTCAAAAAAAGTGAGGTCTGATTAAGCCCCTCATTCCAAATCCGTAACTCGCCGAGGATGCATGTCTTTTTCGTGAATTACTCTTGGGTTCTCTGATCCCCATATTCGGCAATTATGCTTGTTCACAAAGCCGTTTAAATGGAAGTGAACGTCATCTGAGAATATGATGCACTTTGTGAAATCATGGCTCTCTCTAATTCCTTTCCAAGATCTGTTGCACAAATTGCCGTGTTTTCCATGATCCGCTGGTTTAAGTTCCTGTGGTAGCTGACTCTGTACGAGTGTAAGTGCAAATCTTTGGTTAAGATTCTGTGCATTGTTGTTTGACACATGCGTATTTCTTAAGCACGACGGCGACATGATTTACCCGGACTCATAGTGACAGAAACACGCACAGCAGCATTTGCCACACTCCGGTCATTGCGAGGGCGTCTAGAGCTTTTGATGTCTACTGTTTAACTGGTTTGTTCAAATTTCTTGATCAAGCTACGAACAGTGGATTCATTTGGTGCATTGTTGTGTCCAAGAATCATACAGAGTTTCCGACCAGTTTCCGCGAAACTCACCATTCTTGTAGTGAGTTTTTTTACAATCAATACTCGGTGTTCCGTATTGTATCTTTTCATGACGATAAACCACAAACATTGACCTGGAAAACAAAAGCATAGTAGGGCGATTCTCAGCATGACGCACGGGACATTTGTACACAAAAACTGTTTTTTAAACAAAAATGTATTTTCAAATAAAATAAAAAGTATGTCAAAATTTGGGGGGAAATTATTAGTGCATAGTTAAATAAAATTAAACACTCAAAACAATTGCAGTTTTGAGTTATAAGGCAAAATTAAGCGTTACGTACGGGACTCAGACAAAAAGCTCGTTTGACAACTTCAATTTCATTGGATATTCTCTGCGATTTATGGCAGCATTTTAATTTTATATGCCATCACTTATGTTCTACATTCATTCTCCTTACTGTGCATTATATTTTTAAATTGGAAAATAGAATTTAATTAGCTTCACATTATGTTTTCTTTTTCGACTCACCGTTACGCACGGGACAGAAAAGTAACTATGCAATTGTTTGGTTGTTCTAAGACTGTTATTAAACACCGTGTGCGTGGGTTTTCTCGGGGTTCTCCCGTTTCCTCCCACTTTCTTCATTCCACCATTTCATTCATTTCTCATAATCACCGTCTCCTTTAGCCTAACCGGCATAACCGTGGGACGTAAAACTCAAAGATTTCATTTCATTTTCATTTTCTAAGACTGTTATTATACAATATCCTTACTAAAGAGATTGATATTTTAAGATTAACATTTGGACATTAACAAGCATAAATAATTTGCATATATAATTTAATTTGAATGAATTAAATTACATTCCAAAGTATCAACTAGGCAACTCGCTTAGTGTTATTACTATGTCTTTGGGGTATTGGTCTGAGCTCTGATTTGTGGCGTTCAAACCACACAATGTTGTGCAACTGTTGAGCTGCTCGATCCTCTGGGCTACCTACTAAACGTAGCGTCTTTTGAATGCTGATATTGTCAGCTGAAATACGGGAAAGTGAATTGAAGGGAAACAGTTGTTTTTTGGTTATTTGGTATTATTGATTATTATTAGTTCACAGTGAAGATTTGCTTTAGTGGTTTTTTTATTATTATTATTATTATTATTATTATTAAGTAAGTAATATGATTCACAGCCAAGTAACTCTGTTCCAAGTAATATTGTCAGTGATGAACTGAATCGATCAACAAAAGCAATGAGTGGCGCCGAAAGGGCTAGAAAATTTAGAGTTAAACATAGGAACAAGATGAGACTGAAAAATAAATTGAGAATACAGCGTTATAGGCAAGTTAAAAGATTAACTCTTTTCCTCTCACGCCCCTTTTGCGAAACTCATTCCGTATTGTTTCGTTGTTTACCATTTAGAAGAGGAAAACACTCTAAAATGTGAAGAAGAACAAGGTAATTCAACTTAGATTGGTTCAAGGAAAACGAAAAAAGTGCCAGTGTACAGAATAATAAATTCATTAAATGATGAGAGCGACATTAATTCAGAATACAACTTTGAAGACGATGTTGGTAATGATATTCCAACCCTCTAACTGTCGAACTCTCTATTTCCCCTAGTGAAATTTGATTGTGGTTCTTCCAGAAATAGGATTAAATAGTGGTATATGTGTCTGCCTAAAAGTGATGTAGAAGAAGATGGGGATATTAGAGTAACAAATCTGAAATGCATGTACAATAGTGTACAAAGTTCTGTTTTGATGAAAAGAATAGGTCTTATGTCTCATTTGATCAAGTTTTATATATACTTCAAGCACCTAATTTGTTGATAAAGGGTGAAAGAATGTACTATAAAGTTCCAGAACCAATAGCCGTTTTTGTAAAGAACTTGGAAGAAAATAATCTACCCGCCACAAGGCTGTCAAATCAGCTTAGAAACCTACCTTTCAAACGAACAGAAAAAGTATAATTTATCATGATAATTTGTTTTTAAGCCTCGTGGTAAATGTTTCTATGTAAGTTAACGTAGAAGTTTTTGGTAGTTATGTTTGGTTTATTTTCCTAGCAAATTCATGTTTCTATAAGTTAATATAAAAGTTTATTATTCATTGTTTAACCTCCATAACAATAAACAGGTATTGAAATCTTAATAACTTAATTTTATTCACTTCCTTGCATAAATCTGTAAATGTCCCGTGCGTAACGTTACGCACGGGACAACATTTCTATACCCCATGAAATAAATAAGGAGCATAATAAACAAATTTAATAAGTACCACTAACAGGCTAATAATAATTCTACTTTGGAGCAAAAGTTAAAATATTTTATCTTCTACAATTACAAAGAAAACACGAAAAATACAAGTTTTCCGTGACGCACGGGACAGCGAAACATGACATGAGAAAACTCAGAATTAAACATTAATTAAAACAAAATTGTCAAATTTTTGCCAAAGGTTCACTTCATATTTTTTGCTATTGTTCATATAATTTCAGATTTAAAATTTAGTTTGAAAATTATTTGAAAATTGGGGTATGTGAACAGTATTGAGCATGGTGTAGAAGAGATAAAATTTATGTGGTCAAAACCTAGTAAATATATTTTACAAAAAGATTTTAAATGTCTCAGTATATAGTTACACTATTTCTTAATAGAAAAACATAAACATCAAGGTTTCAAATTAATTTTGAAAATTTACTGACAATGGACCACTTGCCAGAGAATCGCCCAGTATTAAAAGATAACCTCAGCCATCACTCATGGGCGGATACAGGGGGGACCCTGTCCAAGGAATAAAATTTTCTTATTTTGTATATATAAATAAAACCCATTCCAAAGTTTGGAGCCCTTAAATGTAACGGTATGACAACCCACCACCCCCCCCCCTCCAGAGATCGGTCCTGGATCCGCCCCTGTCATCACTGATAAAACATACAAAAACAATGTAGGCAATAACAGTGACTGAAAAGGACCGCAGATTTGAAAAGCCCGTTCTTTTTATTTATTGTTATTGACAACATTGTATAGAATATAATATAAAATACTGGTACCGTAATAGCTCGTGTCCTGGGTAACAAATGTTTGCATTCTAACTTCTGAAAGAATTGGAATTATCAATTCATATTTTAAAATCAAGTAACTATTTCATATTTGCAGTTTGTGTAGGGAGCCACTGTGCTTATTAGTAGAGCACTCGCCTCTAGTGCTGCGGCCCCTGGCTCGATTCCAGGCCCTGTGAGTTTGTGGTGGAAAGCATCGTGTCCCTGGGTTTGGGGGAAGGGTTCTGTCGTTTCCCCCTACATTATCCATAATTATTCATATTCATTAATCGTACATATTTAACCTAGAAGACATTCTCGCGGGAAGTTAACGATTTTATTATTATTTTTTCATCTGAACATATGCGAATATCTTGTGATATGAATTCCTGGGGGCCGCGGTGGCTTAGTAGTAGAGCAGTCACTTCTGGCGCATGGGGTTCTAATATGATCCGAACTTCCGTCAAGGGACGTTGTGACGGACAAACACTATGTGCATGGCTTTACTCGGGGGTTCTCTCTTTCGTCATGTTGCTCTTATCCATCTCATCATTACAGTCTACTTTCGCCTTGCTGCATAATCGTTGGACGTTAAACTTAAATAAATGAAAGTACTTCCTCCTGTGAAATTCTACTTCACTGTTAACTTGGGAAATCTACACATAGGGGAACATTCACAAATTCTTCACATTTTTCATAACCACGTAGCTTAGACCTTCATACTGTTTACATAAAGTGTGTGCAACTTTATTTGAAGGGAAGTGGCAAAATTGACGAAAATAGAGAGAGAAAGAGAGAGAGAGAAGAAAGAAAGAAATATTTCGAAACATACGATGAAATCTTGCAATATTTGCAACTCAAATATACGTCTTTTCCAAAGAAGTGTGCTCTAACGCATCGCCACCAACAGCAGCCTGGCACTGTGCTCGCTACTTCAGTGTTGCCAGGCTAGACATTTGACATGGTTCCAACTCTAGTAGATGTTTGCATAAAATTATAATTATCTGTGTATTAAGAGCAATGTATTATAGTTACATTTCATAAGAACTTTCTGTTTGATCTTCCAATCTATTTGTTTGTTTGTCCTGCATGATTATGCATTTGTAAATGTTAGGAATTTTTGGAATACATATTGGGAGTACTAGCATGGAAATCGCAAAAGTTGTCAGATGTCGTCATAGGTTGAGAAACGCTTCCTCTTTTATATTTTCGTGGATAAGAAAACAGTACGAGGTGCCTAGTATAAGTAACAGTGACTAATTTGTAGACATTATGAGCATTATTTGAAGTTCAATAATGAAAATTCCAAAAGTACAATAGTTTCCCATTATTCTTGAATTTCCCCCCACTTTCCTTCTGCAACTTTAAATCAAGAATCAATCTCGTTTGGTCTTTGTTATTTCGTGTTTCAGTGCCCTAAAATTATCCTGAAATGGCTGTTTGTCTCCATTACAAAACTTATGTTGAACAGTGTAATTGGATGCACACAACAAACACAAGAATACCATATCAGTAAGTTATATAGGTGCTCATCTCCGATGTTTAAAGGAACCATAAATTCGATATCAGCCAAACCAGCCAACCAAAAGTTACTAGGAAAGTAATTCAACTTTAGAACTATGACACATAACGAGGAAGACCCTGAAAGTTAATGGAAGAAACCCAAGACTGCTATATAATTTCACTTAACCGATTTAAGATTACAAAACTGTAGTTTGAATTTCTCCACATCGCCGGAGAGGTAAAAAGAACAAATAAATCTACTACCGTTTGGAATTCTGTTCGTTTTCTAGTACGAACATCAATGATTTAATTGGCTGTCCAGAAACAACAGTACGAAATCCCAGAAAAATAAAAGGTGGGCCACGAAAACTTATCCCAGAACTAAATAACTGTATTGCTACAACAAGGGTTTGGTAACATATGTGTCATGTAAGTGGTGCTACCAGACGGATAGTGTCAGAAATTCTTTCACTGTGATGAAGCAAACAGATGTTCGTGATGTTTCCTTTAAGGTTTTCAGTGATATCTCAAGAGATAACTTACTCCTTCACATCAGGAGACCACGGTTCCGAGCAACAAATCATAAACCCATGTATGTGATTCGGGTAAGGTATAACATCTTACTTGATCTCGTTAAATAAAGCCCTGTGCTAATAGACTGTAAATGTTTCTTAACAAAATGCATTTCATAGTTGTGCAATATGAATATTAAATTACAATAAGTATTAAAGGATCCTAACAATGAATGATCTGTATAAACGTGGATTTCGTCCTTGAATTGTTTTTAGAGAATTATTGGTATTGTGTGAACGGAGATTTGCAACCTATTATAACATATGTTCTTCCATATATAGTGTGCGGAGGATCCTAGGTTCATATCCAGAAGACATTCAGGTTGTCGAGGACGTCGATATTGGTTTGTAATTCATCCGTAATTTATTGTTATAAGAAGGTTTCCTATTACTCCAGCTTTTATTTTTCATTGTAGCACTTTTCTAACTTTCTCCTTGATTTATAATTCATTTTATTTTCTTTAGCGTAAAATTTGAAAGCACGAGACGTTGCTAATTTTTGCTATATTTAACTGATATCCTGAAGAAAGAAAAAAAAAAAACTACTAAAACTACGTCTCAAAGAGATTTGATTAAATTTTGTGGTTTGGGACCGCTTAATACCGTCTGAGTGTAGGGGTATCATACATTCATTGACTTACTTAATACTAAGAGCTGCTGATCCTGTTCCAGTTAAAGACATCCGCTGGAAATAAAATGAATTCAGTTAGTATAATTGAAGATATTAAAAAGCATTTCGATAATCATGTGAATCCACGTGCGTAGCTATATATAGCAATTGAAAATTGCCTTGGTATTTCTCATGGAGCATGGAGAGAGAGATTTAATTTAATGTATTGAAATTCAACCGTGATAGCCAGAACTTGTTGTGCTGTTAAATTTTATATTTTTATCCCCAATGTCAGTCTGCAGGTGAATGATTGATTAATTCAAAATTGAAGGTAAAAGAAAGCAATCAATTTATTGAATGTTTGTCATTCTATGTATATGTATATTTTTGCCATTCAACGAGAGAATGGCACGATAGCAGAAGCAAGCATATACAATTATTTTTACCGTGCCTGCTTTTATTTTTGTAGCAGTTGCTGTGGTACGGTAGTTTTTTAAAATAATTAATTAAATAACTGAAAGCTTGCTATATAGTTTTCAGGTGTAGGTAAATTTATAGTTTTTTGGTTCTATACCTATGGTGTTACAATGGACGTTTCGTATTCAGTTGTTCATAAGAAATGGATGTTTTATTAATGCGTTATAGTTGTATTTGGGAATATTGTCATCCGGCCCACCTATGCTTGAAGGAAATAAACTAAAAAGCTAAATTCGTTGGTATCAAGCGATTTCTTTCTTTGAAGTTTAACCCTTTTTTCTGAGCACAGGAGTTATTGACTCAGGCCTGTATCCAGGGGGGCAAGGGGGGCCGGACCCCCCTTAAACTTTGGCTGGCTCCCAAAAATTTCACGGTAGGCTTGCAAATAAACTATAATATGGTGATGAAGTATAATATGATTGAGTCGGGCCCCCCCCTAACTTCTACCGGCCCCCCTAAATTTTTGGGCTGGCTACGGGCCTGTATTGACTGTATACCAGTTTGGGCCTACAACTTAAATCGAAACGTGATTTATTATTATTATTATTATTATTATTATTATTATTTCTGTACTCATTTAGAGGCTGACACACTAAATAATCGCACTGTATAAAGTGTTACGGCTGCGTTAGTGGTGCATATTCAATTAGATGATGTCTCGTCAACACATCGACATCCATCACGTTTTGTGTGTGTAGCTTTTTAGACCGAAAATCGCAAATTCTTTAATTCAGGTAGGTTGTCAATTATATTAGAATGCTGAATCAAGACAAAAAAAAATCTCGTTCACCTTTTCCCCTTCCACACGTATACACCTCGAATGTGAGAAGGATCTCACACGAACTATTCGATGACAATAATATACGTAAAGTAGTGCTTTCCTCGTTTGGAGCGCGCACTCTAGGGCGTCGTGGAAAAAGATCTAGGATGGTAGACTATTAAAGATTATATTGTATAGTCGAAATACGACGATAATTATTCACTGTTTGATGTAAAATCGGATTCGAAATTAGAAGCACCGAAGCATATGAGGCGCACATATTCCACTAGTAGCGCATAGACGCTAAGTGGGATATAGAGATTAAAACATTTATTTTAGAAATTTAATAATATCAAGTTGACTCTTTGTGCATAAATAACAAAGTACTCACTAAGTTGACGTTTGTTCACAATCTTCTTCTTTCCTTCCCTAATGTAGTGGTTGATAACACTGTCATTTCGAAAAATCTGGTAGAAATCCTGTTGTTGAAGCAGCTAAGGACACAGGAACTTTGGAAGCAACTTTGCTTCAACTTGCGCTTTATCTTCAAGGAGGAGGAACTCTAGAAACCAATTCGATCAAGTGAGTGAGTGAAGAAATTTTGGCTATACTGCGGCTAAATACTTGCTGCCATATTTCAAGTACTGTGATGTAGTACATTGTCGTGATGGAGCATGCTATTGCCTTCCACGAACCATTTGATGAGCTGGATGCCACCTAGTCAAATATATCAGGGCAGTAATTTTAGGAGTTGACGGTTTGATCATCAGGACGAATTTAGTGTGCCAGGCTCCGAAATATCAAAGAAAACAACGAGCGTGCTCTTGGTTGCACTCTTGGTTTGCTGCTGCTTTTTTAATCTTGGGGATAATAGGATCTATCACTACGAAGACTGTTTTGTGATCTCGGAGGAATCGTACCAGTAGATCAATTGTGTCCCGCGACACAGCTCTTCAGGTTGTCCAACACATGCTGACAGCTCCTCACTTCCCGCCATCTTTTTACTAATTAGTGCAATTTGTGTTTTAAAATCGACTCAGTATCCGACCATATGATACATTGACGTAGTGTTCTGAAACAAAAGTCCGTATGGTTCTCTGATGGTTATCATACACACGGTCCCTGACTAAACACAACATTTAAAGTGTGCTCGTGAAAGATCATCCGGACTTCTTTTCATTTTCCATGGATACTCTGCTGCTATTGTAGCGCAAGTCCCACCCAAACCTTACTCATGACTCATTGAGGTAAATCTGCTGAATCTGTTTCTGATTGGCAGAACAACATAGAAGTTGATGTTAGCCCTTTTCTTGTTAAAGCCCGTAAGAGATCCAAAATGTGCCCTTGCACCTTATCACGAAAAGTTACGTAACACAAGAGTGACATCACTCATGATTGTAATTTAAGAAAAGTTAGTTACAATGTATGTATTTTCAACTTCATCTGCTATATCTTTCTCTCTTTTCGTTAATTGAACTAGTCTCGATTTTTTTTTAAATCATCACCTTGAATTGCTGAGCGGAAGTACACAACACAAAGTGACCAAACTCTTTATCTACTGAAAACATGCAGCTTGTTTCTTTTCCGTGTCAAACGTAAGAGACTTTATTTTCCACTTCTTTGCGAGCTAAGGAGGAAGAGTTTAAAAATTAATGGAAGGTTTGAACGTTCTTCAGTGGCATATTGAAAATTCCATATAAAAAGGGGGGTACGTGGTGCACTTAGGTTAGACAATTTTGGTACTAGTCCGACAAAAGGGGCATAGAAAATTGAAATGAAATTTCTGGTTGTACATCCCATGATTATGCCGCTTAGGACGTATGCTTAATGAAAGGAACTGATGATAAAATAATTGACAATATGAGAGGAAACGAAAGAATCTCGAGAAAATTTTCATACACGATGTTGTTCATCGCAAACTTGTGTGGGCAAGGATCGAACCAGGAAAGTCTCACACAAGACGTGAACACTCTACTACTAAACCACCATGCCTCTACGAAGGGAACAGTATTCACGGGGTTTATGGAAAGGAAGTCCCAGAAATGATATTTGAACTTACGACTGAAAAGAACTGCTAGTTCATTCATTCATTCATATACAGGATATGTATATAAGTTCTTCCATCACTTATAAAATTCAGAATATATATACTAGCTACATGACGAAAGCACTTTATAGTAATGGCATTACTATTTAAAAAATGTTTTACTTGCTTTAATACGAACTTTGTGTTCTGTTAAAATTTCCTTCAACAGACTTCTTTTGTTTCTCATTTTGTTTCTGTAAACTTCAATATCGTATTTGCAGCCATAATGGATGTCGCCTTTCTTACAACCCACACAACTCAGAAGTTTCAAACTGCTAAAAGAATGAATGAATGTTCTGAAATTATTTTTGACAAACAACTAAAAGCCTTTACCCCACCTAGAGAAGAGAGTTTTCCATACTGCCTTACAGTAATATAGGTATAGAGCGTGGAGTGTAGTTAATTTTGCTGTACAATAAGATTTTCTCTGACCACTTGTGCTCGTGTAGTTAAATGAAAAAGTAAATAAAGCACATCCAAACTCTTGATGTAAGCATGTGGGAGCACATGTGATTTGTTCGTTTATTAAGTTAACGTGAAATCTGAACCATCGTCATACGATCGATTTTTTTTAGTACTCTCTTACCGGGTATTGAACTCGGGACCACATGCACCATAGACACACATGCTAGCCACTAGTCCAGCTGGGAAAGCCATATATGATTCATATTCCCTACTAAACTGTTGGGACAGTTTCTTAGTTTGAATGTCGAGAAACCACATTAAAATTAACTAAATAAGCTACACTCAATTTATGGCCTATGGAACCCGGAGGTTCAATGTCATGTTCACAAAACCTTTCCACTGACTTCTATTCTTAGCAAAATGGATCCAGTTTCTACTTTGTATTCCTATTTCTGCAAGACCCATCTTAATATTGCCCTCCTATCTGCGCCTAGGTCATCCTAGTGGTCGTTTTCCGATTGGTCTTCCAGTTAAGACTTTGAAAACATTCCTACTATTTTCCATCCTAGCTGCATGACCTGCCCACCTTAGCCTCCTAGACTTGATGACCCTAACAATGTTCGGTAAGTAATGTTAATAGTAGTAGTAGTAGTACTAAAAACACTAAATTATCTGCAAAGTTTTCAGTTTTATGCTTCATAAACTTCCAACTGTGCATTAAAAGTTGAGTAACTGATACGTATTCAGAAATGATCTTGCAATTTTGTTAGTGTTCGGTTCATCTAACAGTTGCCAAGGTATAAAGGATATTGAATGATTGATTTCTGGTTACGTCCTTTGTCAGCCGCGAAGCTAGAAGATGATGCATATAGTTTAAACTGGAATCTAAAGCAGTGTAGTGTTTGTTCAGTGCTCTCCCGCCGGGAATCGAACCCTCATGAAGTGGAGTGGGAAAAGTGTGGTCTCCTTTCCCATAAAATCCGAGGAGCGCTTTTCTCATAAGTTCCGGTACTCTATTGTATATCATTCATTGTGTTGCTTCGTCTTTTATTATTAGGATCACGCAGCGAGATTTATAATATTGTGTTGTTAGTATGTTCGACCGTTACTTTACACGGTAATTTTTGAACAGATGCAAATTATAATTTTTTAAAACCCTTTCAGACCTGATTGTAACATTTGTGTACATCATATTTTAAGATTAATATAATTAATCAGGATTCAAAATGGCTGATTTTTTCATGTCGACATTTTTTGAACTTGTCTAAATAACTTTTCGCTCTTTCTCTGGTATTTTCATCTGTTGTCAGGAAGCTTCGCACATTTCTTGTAGAGTACTTGCAGGGGCTATCACGATGGCTCAAGCTCAGCCACGTAGGCTGTTTTATTTTTGGCGAAACAAACTATTTGCAATAAATCCTCCTTCTGCTTTAGTGATGTGTTTTGAGTTTCTAAACTATGTAGATCACTATAATCTTTTGGATTAATGCCATTTTATATTTTACATACTTATTTCAACCTTAGTGCACGCAAAATGTTTCATCGATAATTCTCTAAATATCACATCCTCAAACAAATTGACGGTTGTATTTCATTTGTTAAGCCAAAAAGAATAATAATATGACAAAAATAAAATCGGAGAGTAAACAAAAAATCAGGGCTGAAAGGGTTAATAGGATAAATACATTAATGAAGGTAATCAGTGGCTATCTATATCCCATACATCATACATGTATGCGAATTTTTGTTATAATTTTGCATTAGGTAGCCAGAGCGATTATCTCGACCCAGTTCGTTAATGGAAACAATCTGTTTACATATTAACGGATAACGACGATTTTAACTGTGACTACTTTAAGCCCGTTTCCATACATGCAAGCGATTTTTTTTTTTTTTTTTTTGCAATAGATAGCTAGAACAATCGTTTCAATCAAGTTCGTTAATACAGTCAGTCCATTAACGTATTAACGGATGACGGCGGTTATCTGTAGCCCATATCCCATACATAAGGAACAACTTCTGAATTATTTCTTGCAGCAGATAGCTAGAACAATTATTTCGACCAAGTTCGTTACTGGAATACAGTAAAACGGATTAACAGATAACGGCGACTTGAACGATATCTAGCTATAGCCCATATCCCTGCAACAGGTAGCTAGAGCGATTATCTTGATCGAATTCGCTAGCGGAGTCAATCCGTTAAGGTAACGGATAAACGGCTATTTTAGCGGTGGCTATCTCGTATCTACATGTAAAGGATTTTTTTTTTTTAAATTCTGTTTTTCACAACAGATAGCTAGAGCGATTATCTCGGATGAGTTCGTTAATGAAATCAATCCTTTATCATTTTAACGGTTATTAATGGTGTTTATTCGTATCTAATACATGGAAATATTTTGCGTGATCCTCTCTACTGTCTTTACCAGAGTTCTATACTAATGCGTAGGACGCAGTCGATTGCATGAAACTAAGGTTGTGACGGGGATTGCCGTGTGGTATATATATAATATGGCTAACACAGTACAGCGCGAGCAAGTGACGATTAACGATTAAATTTCGTTCTCTGGCAATACCGTGCCCTTTAATAACCGTAAAGGCGTGCCTTAGCATAGAATCTTAGGTATGGCACTACCAAACCCAAACCAAACCAACCACTTGGCGTAACGGCCCTGTTGTGAGCCTAAGCGTGCTCAAACGCCATCCGGTAGCGACCGGCTGAACTACGTCCAACCTAGCGGCGAGCACATGGTCATCCTAATAGGAGCATCAGAAGCTTTCTAGACCTATTGACTGTTACTTGCGAATTTGCCTCACGACGCTGGGTGGACGCCGAAAACTGGGAAGCACCAGCCGGGAATTGAACCCATGACCAACGTTCTAACTATTAGACTACGGTGTTTCCTAGATATGATACAACGAAATCTGTAAATATTGTTTGGAATAACCCATAATGTTCCAAAGTATAATTAAGTTTTTCCGAAACCTTCCAATAGTAATCTTGAAAAAGTCTGAAAGTTATCACTTTGTTTAATATTTAATAAGGAAAGAACAAGAATTTCAGAAATAATGTTAAAGCAAGTACAAAATTCAAAAGAAGGTATGACAGAACGAACCACTGATCCGTAAATTGATGCTACACACGGTAGACGGCACATGTTTGTTGGAGTATAAATAGAGAACTTACAGAAAGTCGTGGAACAGCTCTAAGGTCCACTTTCTAGTGCGAGTTTTACTTAGTAAATGCTGAAGGTGAGCATCGATTTGTTTATTTGCAGTTGGTGGTTCTCCTGGATGTTCTGAAGTTTTATGTTTAAGCCAAGTTCTAGTTTTAATTCCTTTAGACACTATGCACTATTTCTTCCTGCACTGTAAACATTTCTGTAATACTGGTAGCGTGTGTGGGTGTGTATGTGTATAAGAGGTTCTTGTGTAATTAACGTTACGCTTGTGGCTTCTTGCTCTCAAGAGAGTTTCTACTTCGCTCCAGTGAATAAGCATTATTGTCGTGTGTCGCCATCAACTGCATTGCCAGTCGTGAATAATTTGGATTTTAGGCTGTGTATTTCTGTTGATGGGGAGGAGGAAGCGGTCAGCTAAATGTCTGCGTGATGTATGTGCCAAACGCGAATGCTGTATTTCGATTTCACAGCTGAAATCCTATTGTATTTTAAGGGGCAAAAAACATGTAGCACATTGTTACCCTACCAATACTTGAACGTTAAATAGCATGGGATATTGTCTGGAAATACAGGTGAAAAACAGTGTAAGAGTTTGATTAAGTTAGTTTCTGTGTATCAGTATCGGAAGAGAGTACTGGCATTTCCTTCATTATGATCAGAGTAGCCATTGTTAATACATCATTGAAAGAATGTCTGCCCACTTCTGCAAAAATTTGCAATATAAAGTTAATGGCCAGCTTCACGCTAGTCTCTCCACTTCCATATTTTGATTCAACATCAAGCCAATCGTTACTTCTTTGTTATGGATTGTTTTCAAGAAAATATATATATATTTTTTTTTTAAATGTAAAGAAATATTTATAAGCTTAAATTGGGATGTGGCCAACCTCGTACTTGTCCTTTCACTTTCAAGTTTCAATTCAATACCCAAGCCAATATCTACGTTATATCGGTTTATTTTCCTATATATTATCTAATTGCTACACATATCTTTATATTTTTAAAATGAACTTTCTTTTTTCAAACAGTCAATAGTACAAATTGCTTTGGATATTGAATCGATCGGTGTGAAGTTGGCTTGATCCCAGCTTAACATCCTAAATATTTGTGTACATTTTTCGAAACTTTTGTTATTCACTGTTAAAAGAAGAAAAAAGAGAAATAAAAATCGGCTTGGGTTTTGAATCGAAATTTGAAAGTGGAGGGGCTAGTATGAAGTTGGCCATACATCAACTTAAATTTATAAATATTTTTTACGTTTCCCAAAACAAACCATTTTTTCTTTAAAACAATCAATAAAAAGCGGGTTTTGGTTTCGAAAATCTAAAATTTTGAGGGACCAGTGTAAAATTGGCCATATTCCAACTTAATTTTCTAAATATCTCTACATTTTTTTGAAACAAATTTTTGTTTGTTTACAAAACAATCAACAATAAATGTAAAACAAACGATTGGTTTGGGTTTTAAATCGAAATTTGGAAATGGGGGCCAGTGTGAAGTTGCCCTCTCATTATTTTGTAAATGTGTCTTTGTTTTCCGTAACACGCTATTTTTTTTTTTCTTCAAAACCACTAACAAACTATAAACAAAGTATTGATTCGAAATTAGGTTTTGATTCAAAATGTGAAATTTGAGTGACCAGTGTGAAGTTGGCCACACTCAAATGTAAGTTTCTAAATATTTCTTTTATATTTTTTGGAAACATTTTTCTTCAAGGCAATCAATAACGAAAGATAAACTAACTATTGACATGGGTTTTGAATTGTAAATTGAGAGTGAAGTTGGCCGTCAACATTATTTTGGAAGCCTCTTTTTGCTTTTCGAAACATTTTTTTCTTTAAAATATTCAGTAAGAAGCGAAAAACAAACAATTGGCTTGGGTTTTGAATCGAAATTTGAAAGGAGGGGTGGAAGCAATGTGAAGTTGGTCTCCAACTTTATTTTGCAAATATCTGTACGTTTCTCGAAATAAATATTCTGAAAAGTTGACGTATCAAAATACTAGCACACACAATCTTGATGCTCTGGGCCTGGTCGAATGATGTGTATAACACGTTAGCTCGTCTGCCGAGGAATTAGTTCAGTATAATCGCACATATTGTCTGGCAGATGTGACAAATTATAGGGTCTGCTTAAGAAATTGTATTAATATATATTAATAGTTGTACCATGGTTTCAAATGACATATTGCTTCGTTGCTTATAGCTTTATCTGTTGAAAATGTTCCAATGTGAAGTACGTAATCCCGACATTTTAGAAATAATTGCAGATTATGAAATATTTTTCCTTGTCAGTTCTCGAGATCTTAAAGGACGAATTGCAAAATATTTTAGGAGGATGACATTGCACCTTATCCTGGTACAGTAGGATTTTTCATTGGTCGTTAATATTTTTTTTTCTTTTGCACTTTCTGACCCCGAACGCACTTTTCTCCTTCAGGTAAAAAAGGAAATCTGAAGTTTATATTTAATTCTCCTTCCTTGTAAGTACATCTGACTGTTACCCTCAACGTGTGGAAGGAATATTGTCGTTTGGATATATAGTTAGTAGCGGTCGATGACTTCTGACGTCACATGCTATAATACTTGTCGAATATATCAAATTTAGGTCTTTGTTAATACAGTTACTAGTTTAGTGTAAATGGATTAACGATAATTGCTTTCTGGTGGCCATCGACTAGCAGAACGCCGTCCTTGGCACAGTGGATCGGTCGTGTTTTTAATTGTAGGAATACCAGAAGCATCGAGAATGGTGACTTACAGAACCTCTTAGCTCTGCAGATAGATGTCGAACAGAAATCATGACATAAGGTAAACAGAAAAACTAGTGATCAAGAATAAAGAATTATAGTTTCAAAGATATGGGAAAGGGAGGTCGCTAACGCCATTTTTGTTCATTGATCGATAGTTACAAATATGCATCGTATGATGCTTAAGAGATGGATTATCAATGATTGGTGGTGTTTTTATGACTAAGTGAAGCTGTGCAACGTCCCCGTGATAGGCGATGTCCTCGTGAAGGATAACAACAGATCGTGGTCTCAGGCAACTGGTCTGGAGATCGGCCCCTATTATTGGCATTCAAAAATGACCAAGTGAAAGTAGACATTTGGTATCACAATACTTTTGGTATCGAATACTTTTAATTTCTTTCCTTCGTTAATATAAACAATCACAGGAATGCGATTTTCCCTTCGTGAAGTTTGTAATTGAAGAAAGACATTGGAGAAACTGCATTAGGTAATCAGTTGACAAAATTTGGATTCGAGAAAGATTTTGAATATCTAGAATCCTTCTGGTTAGTAGTTGGATAGTGCAAAAATGTTGAATTAAATAAAAATATTATTTTAATCGTGTGTGTACCGGAGTCATTTTAATAACAACAGTCTATAAGTCAGAGTAGGTGTATACGATGGATATTAGTTTTGAGAAATAATAAATGATGTTCTGCAAGTGTTTCCAAGATACAAAAAGATCTTGTATACAGTTTACTCAATAAAATTTTTTGGTGGTTGCCACAGAGAGGAGAATTTAGTATTAACAACATAGGAGCAAATTTGTTCAGTGTGCCTAGGTTTCAAGTTACACAGGTAGCCAATTAAAGTCTCAGGGAAATTTGTAGACTGTGCAAGAACGGGATCAAATTAGTTTCACTTAATGAAAATAATAGCACTGTAGGAAATCGACTATATCCTACTTATAAGTAGCACATCAGAAATTAAAGAATTGAAGTTTGTAACAAGATAAAATATTTAGTATTTTCTGCTGTTCCCATTTTCGTTGTATATTGTCGATCAGCTCTGAAGGAAGAGCAACAGGCTGTCTCTTGTCAGGGAAGAGCAAAGCTGCTTGCAATATCAAAAGGAATGCAGTGGACTGTGGAACAAACCGAATCTCTTTCTCTCGGTCCTTCTCTTCTCTATACGGGAGAACAGTTAGTTGTCCTATTCGAGTTGCGTTTGTTCTCTCTGATCAAAGTGTGTGCGCATGGAACGAAGGCAGTTCGCGATTTCTTTATGGAGAGCTTTGTGTCACAGAAAATTCCACATACGGTGGGCTTGACAATCGATTGGTTTGTACCATTCTCAGATGAATTTCACGCAAAATAGTTGAAATTTCAATTCCTATATATACATACAAACTTCTCTTATACATCGATAAATGGACTTCCCGCTGATCTGGTGTCTAGCGCGCGTGCGCCTTTTGTACATGGGGTCTCGGGTTCGATTTCCACTGGGAGAGCATTAAAATTCGAGCGCATTATGGAGGGCCTGATTCCACTTTACACTGAAGGTCAAAGTTTCATACAGGTTTTGTGCTGGAGAGAGACACTAAATAAACAATTTATCGATAAGACCATAGTGTGAATGCTATCATTATTGACAAAACGCTCAATGTATCGTTAAATTACATTACTGCATCTCTTTGTTTTTCTGTCCATTATCTATATATTTATTGTACTTATTTCTTGAATTATTAACCTAGGATCTCACACTTCTTGCAGGTACATTATACAGTTCAGAATGCAATATCTTATTTGGATATGCAAAGATGTAACGTAAGAAATAGTCTTTTCGGTTTATTTTATGTACCATGCAGTAACATTCCTTTACTTTTTAAAACTCACTCCAATAAGATTTTCAAGATACTGACTTTATTCGTAATGTACACTCACGGAATTGAAATTAAGTTATGTATGTATATTAAAGGATCCCTAAAGTGAATATTTAAAAGTTGCAATTACAGCTGTGTTAGTTAGAATAAGGAGTTCGCAGGAGAAACGGCTCCGATGTTAAGTATCTTTTGTAACACATCTGGAATAGGGCAAAAAATGTTAAAGTAAGCAACTTGGAGAAATAATTGGCGAACAAATGTTGTAGAGATGAAATTAATAATCAAAATTTAGGGTGGATAGTAAGAGCGTTTGTACACGCATGTGCATTAAAAGCCTATTAGGCAGTATGCAATAGAAACTGCAGAGTTGAATTGAAATAAATAGGTAAATAAATAAATAAACGGGGTATCTATTATATAAAAATGAAAATCATATTGTTTATATGATCGCACGACAGGAAAACACTGAACCGTTTGAAATGAATTTTTCGATATAATGTCAGCTACCTGCTGGCACTGGATTTTTTTATCGTATGTTGCAGAAAGGAGCAAACACATTTAATTATTTTTTAAATGAAAAAAATTAAGTGCTACGTATAATGTGTTGTTATAGCCATTGTGTGGTTGAAATATTGATCTTTTGAGTTCTTTAAAGATTCGAATGATGCAAACGTTAATTCCCGTAGGGGTGTTAAGGGCCTAATTTTCTACAATGTGGCCCATTGAACGGAAAAGCTGAGGTCTAATTACATCGTAAAGCTAACATTAAGCAAACTAAACCTTGGAATGCTTTTTTGATTCGCACAACTGCGTCATAACAATCAAAATTAAGTAATCATTCATTACCTTAATCAGAAGGAAACCCAATGGAATATAATTAGGAGTTTAATTTAAGGGAAGTATATTTAAGAAGCTAATGTTTTTTGACGTGTGCTTAATATGGTACATTCTTGTGTGTGATTTTAGTGTCAGGGATGTATGTATGTATTCCTGTATATATGAATGAAGAGGTCAGTCCAGCAGAATCCCGCAAAGGAGAACTTTTTTTTTCTTGTTCTCCGCTGGCCGTGTGCCAGGTGTGACTTCCAAAGTGGTTACTGGCCTGGGATTCAGGAGGTAGAAACTGCGAACGTTGGTAACTTAACCACATCATTTTCGTAGGAGGCTTATATTAATCTTCTGCCGACGTTCAAAGTGAAAGATAAGCTACGAACCAGAGTTTCTACAGTCTCCTTTCATGTTGATTAAAATTACAGTGTCCGGACTAAAGCTAGAGCATATTATCTTCATCATTCTGTTATTTATAATGAGTATTACATGCACCCGGATGGTTCAATTATCCATACTAACATACTTGAAGTATTAAGTGCATACGATGATGTTTAAGATAGAATTAGCTGGTAGTTTTGCTTAACATTTCTTAATACGAATAATTACGATCTGACATCATTATAATAACAGGTCAATTAATTCAAACTAATTATTTCTGTTAATGTAGAATAGTGTTAATGAGTATGTAACAAGAAAGTATGAAAAGTAGCTATTAGAAAGGATAAAATGCTTTAACTCATGCAAGGGACATCTTAGAAAAATAATTTATGATTAAGAAGTATGCGTAAGGATATAAATTATGTGAAACCAGGATGAAAAAATGGTTGTTTTTGTAAACTGCATATTATAAAAGGAAGAAACTTAATTAAAACTCAAGAAGATACTCGCAAGTCCTATTTTTTTAAAATTAGTTCATAAGTTAGAATGGAAAGCCGTATTTAATTACTGTGCTACGGCCTCGGCAATAAGAATAGTTAGGCATGACTCCTAACGGAGAAGTGTTTTCTACCCCTCTTTGTGTATTTTCAGTGTGTGCTTCACGATGCGATGCTACAAGAGTTCTACGATACTGACGTTTCGTATGATACTAATACTGTATGTCATTCTTTTATAATATTGTCCTACTATTTTCTTTCTTCTGTTACCTTTCGCAGTTTTATTGATAAGGGATATTACATTAGGCATTATCAGAAAAGTGTAAGTACATTATTAGTCATCATCAGAACGTCACTTACTGTATTATGTCACAAGCAAGTGCATGTTTGTCGCAGGATAGTATCTTTTGCCCCTTGAAGCAAAATCAGTTCACTTAATAATGTGATTGACCTTATTAAAACTTTTGAAACTTTGGATAACAAAGTATATTACGTTTGCAAATGGAGTTGACACACTGCATAACACAAATAGTGTAACAAGCAGGAAAAACAGGAACTATTATATGCTCTACAGAATAGAAATATAAAATTAACTTAAATATTTAATAATTAAATATTAAAGGAGTATTTAATTTAATCGCAACGTAATAGAAAGGTACGCGTACCGATTTCATTCTCATATTAAGGGGCGAAACATACTATCCCACGAAAACATTGCATTTTCTTTCGTGATACTGTGTACGGACATGGCAATAATAATAATTGGAATTATTTTTTTTTAGTTTTAACATCTCACGGCTATGCCTTTGCGGGCAAAAAAGGTAGATGATTGATGAAAGTGAATGATGGTAAAATTACATTTTTGTGTTCTCCCACCGGGAATCGAACCCGATAACTAGACTATTGGGTGGGGCTAATAATGACAATAATAATACAATTGAATAAATATTAATAAATTTGGACGTGAAGCCCCCACGGACTTAGAATTTGAAAACCGCTTATGCCCAAAAAGCATTACACCAATATATTCTTGAGTTCTTACTCGCTTTGAAGTATTTTTTACCTTTTTTTTTGTTGTTGTTGTTGTTGTTGTTCATTCGCACGTTCATTTTCTATGTATTTCTGTCTTTCGCAGTTTATTGTTGTGGATTTTTTTGACGGTTTCTTCGTGAGTAATGTTGTATCACTGCGAGAAATATCTTTAACTTGAACTTTCCATTATCCTAGAATATATATATATATATATATATATATATATATATATATATATATATATATATATATATATATATATATATATATATATATATATATATATATATATATATATATAATTAGCTAGCATGTCACTTTTTGTGATGCTTTAATTAAATCCTCTCATTTCGCACATACACAAATGGAAGATCATAACGCTTTTACATATGGTTCTGAACAAATCGATTCATAAATATCATTGGGCTTTATTTATATTCCATTTGTTTTATTTATGAAATGTAGATGGTTACTTCTTTCTGTTTCGTTGTTTTGCGATGGTGGGAGAGAGTCAAGCATGTTGTTTCAATATTAACTCGTTTTTATGTCATTTGCATTTTATTTAAAATTTGGCACGAACGACTTGACAAACATAATGAATATAGTTTTCGCTTACGAAAACAGAGGAGGAGAAAGTTGAAAATATATTTTGTTTGTTCTCTTTTGTAGCGTTTTTTTTATCGTGGTCAATTTGAGAAATTAAAACAAAAATACTGCATAAGAAATACTTTTTCTCTCTGTAAATATTTCTTTTTTGTTGAGCCATTAAATACTATTTGATCTTGAATTACTCCCTCTACTCTTCTCGTCTCGTCGTTCTGCAGTTTTTTTTTGTATGATTTTCCCCCCCTCCTCCTGCATGTGACACAAATAAAACTGGAGAGAAAGAAACTTTCGCATACTCGAACTCATTAACTCACGTTTAATGGCCCCGACTCATAAAATTTCATCCCCTTTCATACAATGCAGCTCTCGTTTTATTCCACCATTTACAGTGTCACAGCAAAAGTTTATGTCAACCTCAGCCTTAGCCATACAGAAACATACACTCTGTCTCCGTACTTCTTGTTGCAGCTTTTATCTTGGAAGCATTGGTTTTTATTCACTACTCGAAGTTTGTATAACGCTGTTTTAACATTTCATCTAGGTTATATTGGTTTAGTTTTCTTAACTTTTATTTTAGAATGTGTCCGAGGTTTTGATTTAGTTTTGGATGATTGTAAGTAGAAATCAGCGAGAAAAAAAAAAAAAAAAAAAAAAAAAACTTTAAGATTCATTTGTATGAATACAAACTCCTGTATTTGTAGTAGTAGTACATAACGTAGGGTGGTCGGCAAGTATACGGACCAGTGAACAAATCTACGGGCAGTGGCGGATCTAGAAGGTGAAAACGAGAGGGGAGCAGCCAGAACCAAGACTATTGTAGGTATATCATGAGTTCACAGTTTTTCATGGGTCCTGCAGAAGTTTCCAACTTTCTCCTGATGGATATTATGGCTAGGTTGGACTTTGACATGGTTTACTGCACATTGCATAACAGAAAAGCTGCACCTGAAATTATATCTAATGTTTCAAAAAAAAAAAAAAAATCAATAAAGAATAAAAGGCAGCGCTTACTATAAATATTCAAATATATATAAATAATGGTTTCAATTATAGTTGTCAATCAAATGACTGGGGGCGTAGGCCCCCGGCTCCGGGCTAAATCTGCCTTTTGTCTAGGGGAACTAGTTTAAATACTAAATTACCTATTATTGATTCGGTATACCATTTATGCGTATTAATACATATTGTGTTTAGTTATTATTTATTTACAAATATTATATTTTTATCATAACAAAAGGCTAGGTTCATTGGTGCGCGGACAGAGGAGGAATGAAACTTAATATTTTTCGATGGAAGTGAAGTATACAATGAGTTTTCTGTTTGGGAAAATTATTCGAAAAATAGTTCTAACGGTACGAGAATTACCGCAAAGGTCATGGCAACTGCTTTCTTCTAGAAAATGGGAATGAATCAAGAAATTCTGAAATATACAAATGGAAGGTTAGTACATGTGTAAACGTTAAGCGTAGGGAGTTGGATGAACGTGCGTATCCACATAGGATATAACACGAAATAAGTGAGTAGAACGAATTGTTTGTCTCGTAAGTGTTTACCTCGAATCACAACATTACAAACCATTACAAGTACAGTTACAAATATGCGTCAAATGCTCAAGACATCAAGAGATTTTTGCAGTAGTCTCCCTGAAAAAATCCACTGGATGTTAGGATTGTTGCCACAGTAACGGCATGTGTGCAGAATCTTCTCGTGCGATGAGAATGGGAAGCACGCGAGCATCCATTATATTCGCCAGACTTATCACCTTGCGACTTCGATCTCATACCAAAACTGACGAAGCCATTCTTCGAGCACGCTTTTGAACGTATGAAGACATTGGCAGCAACGAGCTGTGAAATCAAAAAAAAATTTGCAAATGGTGATTCTGTGGGATTCGGCGCCTTCCAGATTGTTGGCATTGTGTAGTGGAGACTTCGAAGGTCTCTAGGTGTCATCGGTATGTGTTTCTGGGCTTTACACATAATTTTAATTGTACTTGTAAGGTTTATGATGGTTAATTATGTTATTTAATTTAGACTATGTCTCATTACATCAGACGATTTTGCTAAACAAAATTAGGATCCTCTTCCATCTGCGCAAGTAACCATTCACAAAACTGAATTCTTCTGTCTGGGTTGTCCTCATTAAATGGCTGCTAGTCTTAGGGCCTCCGGCACATTGGTTGATCAAGGGCTTTTAATGCTGTTAAACTGTGGAATGTAAGTCTTCCATTTTTGTCTATGAAGAGTATGACTTACGCGTATCTTACTTACTCCTGTTTCATGTGAACGTTGTATTGATTTGTGTAGTGAATGTGAGAATGTATTTAATACTGAATAGGTGATGGCTGGAAGAGGTCGGTCTGATCTTCCCTCTTACATATCCGTCACTGTTCCTTCCCTTCCAAACCTAACGCGCAAGAGAGCAATGCTTGGGCATGTTGGCTGTTCAGTTGCATATTTCTACCCTATTATTTTTGCAATTCAGACATTCTTGAACTTCCAATATCATTTCAGATTTTTTTTTTCCTGCTGCTCTAGTGACAAGTCATATTTGCACCATTTCTGAACTGATTACATCACATCACATCAATTGACACTACCGCCATCTGTTGCTGTAGTCAACGCGAATTGAAGCATATCATGTGAATAACGTGTTTGATGATATTATTATTATTATTATTATTATTTGTACACTTTTCTAACAGCCTGGCACATAGAAATTAAATCGATATTATATGCCACCTTTTCACGTCAAAACGGGTGAACTATTTGAAATGAATTTTTGAAAATATTACTAATTTCAGAAGAGGAGTTAGCGCCTATCTTCCATTATATAAATGCAAAGTTGCGTGATTTTACCAACTATTCATTTTCGATTTCAGTTATTCTGACGTTTCTGCAAGTGTAGTTCAAGACAATGATTTTTAATTGTGCTGTTCTTTCGCTAATAATAATAGTAAGTAATTCAGCACGCCAAGGTTGTTAATGCAACTCAGCAGTGAAAAGGTTAAATATCTGATCGATATGACTAAGATTCTTTAGTATGCAGCGTTTATACTTTAAAGTCCTATAACAAGAAAGCATACGATGAGATAGTTATTCATCAGTTGGTAGCACTTGCTAAAGGGACAGGAGACGATGAAACAGTTTACAGCGTTGCCACCCACTGACAGTATTTTTAACATCGCAAACTCATAGCATAAAATACTTTAGAAACAATTCTTTCATAAAAATACATTTTTTTTGAGAGAAAGAGGGAGGGGGGTAAAGAAATGGGACGGAGTCGAGAAGTTACAGTCAGTCTAAGTGGTTTGCTGTAATTCATTGTAATCAATTGTATCCAATGCATTTATAGAATTAGATACATTTCTCCATCAAAAGAAATATAGCTTGTTCATTTTTTTCACTTTTGTCATAGATATTTTCACAATCACTTCTTAAAGTCTATCGTGGTTTTTAAAAATGTAAAGCAAATCTCAGAGATATCCTGGATGTTTTGTTGTATATGCAACTTCAGCGCAGCATTTTTGTTGCATAACTGAACAGGATATATTGTGAGTAGAAAACAATTATATAATTCTGCTGTTAAAACTAAGTTACAGTGAAAACGATCGGAAAATTTATGTTCACGCATTTGTATGAACTTCAGAGCTCGAGTTAATTATGTAAATACCTGAAATAAAGCTCCAAGTTTTGAATAATAATAATAATAAATATAGAGAGAACTAGTAGAAAGCATTGCAATAATGAGATTGGTTTTGTTGGTATCTATAATAACTACAATACATAACTGATTAGGGAAAGGAAACACTTCAGAAATGCATTGTGCATTCAATAGTGTATTTAGCTATATGATAATAATAATTAAAAAAAAAAGAGAGAGAGAGAGTCGTAAAATTTAAATATGTCCTTGATAGAGTCAAGTGAGACCTAGCTAATAGTTACGTGTAGAATCACTATTGATTCCTGCTTTTAGGAGTGATTTTTGCTTTTAGTGAAACTACAGAGTACTCATTGCTTTGCCTTGAAAATGGACTGTTAGTCCAAACGAGTAGTATGATACCGAAGTAAACTTGTCGTTAACGTGTGCGTGACTTGACTGTTGAGCAAAATACGAATATTTGCTCGTACAGGTATGGATATTGAGAGTAGTTACGAGAGTTGTAATATGTGCAAGTGTTCAATTTCGATTGTAATTAAAATGCACTTTAAGAAGTAAATAATCTTTTACTAACTTGATTTACATAATATATACGATTTCATGCTATTCATAAAAAATATGTAATACAGAAGATTGATTTGTCTATATGTGTCCAATTTTGATGTCTCATCTGTCTTAGAAAGAACCACGAGACCAGCATCGGTTGTCCTCGATGTAAGGACCATGTTTCTTGGCAATAGCCCTGAATCATAACTTCTATTGTAGGAGGATCCGTTGAAGTACAGGAACGGAAATCTTTAGTCACTCCTCGTGGCGTGTTTTCCAAAGGCCACGAACAGTGGTGACACGACGAGTGCGCTTTCCAGTAACCCAAACCCTCAAAAGTTCATGGGATTGACACCACTGGTATGTCCTGGACGGCGGTGTCCGCCGCAGTCTATTGCAGAAATCTTGTGTAGAACAGGATGTATGTGATGAGACGTTGTCCATATCAACACGGACTTGATTTATTGCATTTCCATAGGGACAAATCTTCTGTATAAATTGGTATGAGGGTGTGTTGCAAATAAAATGTCGAGTTGATTTTGCAGTTTCTAAGCACCTATCGAATCGTTAACTTGCGTTCATCGTAGTATCCCGACAACCAGAAATCTCTTCGAGAAACTTGCTTTGCACTGACGGATAAAGTCGAGACGTGTTTTTGCGTTTCGTGGGGTGTACGTTGCAGCTCGAATTTTGCCACAACCTGATAGATAGATGTTTCATCGAGTACCGGATTGTTGCTACACTTTCACTTTTCCCTGGATAAATGGCGTTCGTAGAGGCACCTGCAGTGAGTGTTTCTCTTCCTCCGATGGCCCAACATCGGGAACTTTAATTTCTCATGTAGGTTGCGGTTCACAGTTGAATATGTCACGTGCAATCATTTTGCCATCACACGTTGTGTATAGGAGGATTTTTACGCAAAACCATTCGGCGCAATTTCCGAGCTACAGGTGGAGAGTTCGCTTTACTGGGTGAACGAAGTGCTGGAATTTCTTGGTGTTTATATCAGTTAATTATAATATCAGTCTTGATCGTCGTTGACCTCAATGCATCCATTTTTCCTGCGCTGTTTTTGAATCTTTTGAATCTATGTCATCGTAAACTTGGTGTTGGAAAGTGCTACAACGTAACTTTCCCAACGGCTCATCTTGGGAGCCATGATGTGCACACACACACACACATAAATAAATAAATAAATAAATAAATATTGGTCGAAGTGAGACCGTATGCGGTGGTATGGCATACCGCCTTTGATTTATCAGTGATCAAGACATACCGTCACTGGAGAGTAGATGCTGAATACCTTTTAATAAATCCATTCTTATATACAGTAATTCACGAATAGCTTTGCACGTAAAAAAGTTTTATTTCTTATATAGAAATAATTTCTAAGTTGTCAACACCGACTTTTTTGCCATCTTGTTCCTACCTTTTGTTTTTAAAATGAGGTGTCTTCACCTAAAGTAGTTCACCTAGTTTATAGTTTGGTGTGCCATATTGAATTTGCTACTTTCTTATGTATGTGTGTGTCTTCTTGGCTAGGATGATTTATCGAATTTTGTTAGGACAATCCTGCGGAGAAGTAGGGGTGGCTTTTTTCGATATAAATCTTTAACTTCAGGAATGTGTTTCTAAATATTAAAGTTAACATCACGCGTTAGTTAGACTCTTAATACGACTCTGGAAAGGACCTATAGTCTTTACAATGATATATAACGTACTGATGTTTTCGGAAGAGTAACAATACAGTTTCGAGAGTAAACTCTATAAAGATAACTCAAGTAGATGAATGATGCTTTTGTTCCAAAGGAGGGCCTGAATGAGTACGTTCTGACGCTGGATGAAGAGCATCAAATACTACAGTAATGAGGGATATCAATAGTCAATGCGAATCGATTGCTTCTCTAAGTGATATCTCCATACATAACATGTCTGGCGACCAACGCGACTACTATGCATTTTCCTACAACAAGAAACTGGACGAGAGTGGAAGTTCCGGCGATAGTTGAATCATCAAATGGAGAAGAAAACCACTCTAGGTACAGAAAAAGTTGATGAAATTATCCATGACTGCTGCACTTTATCTCCCGAGACAATTGACTAATTCTCAGAAGTGAGGAGAGAAAGAATTTTTTGAATTTGTTCAAGACGACTTGATAGTTCTAAGTTTTCTTTTTCTTAAGTTAATTATCTTGGCGTTACATTTTAGCAGCTCCGCGGAACTTTCTCCTGTGGTTGGATGACCATCATTTGTTGCAACTGAGCATCATTTACATAATTTCATTACTGACTGCAGCCAGTTTTGAAGAGAATACTCATACCCTTCGTAAGAGTACGTTACCGTAGCCGACCAATTTATATAAGATATGCAAACCTGAACGAGTGAGAGGCTGTTTTTACTTTACTGTTGACGTGCATCATGAACGATTATAACATCTTAAAAATTTCTAAGACCAAGATAACCGATAAAGGGTTCTCCATCCCATGAATAATACAGTTATTTACTTAATATCGTCATAGGTGACATTTCTTCTGCGAAAAGGACCATTATACATTGAAACTAAAAGAACTGGTAGAAAGCCTATCACAAGCAAAGAAGAAAATTTTCAACTGCGACTTAGAACAAATCCACAACATAACTCTGATAAATCAAGAATATGAAAGAGAAAGGAGAGAATTCACTACTAGAATACAAACATCACACGACTAAAAACTACCACGGATCAAGACAACCGAAGACCGATCAACTTTCCTGTTCTGTCGTAGTATGAGTTACTATTCAGTCTCTAAGGAAGTGTGCTTGTAACATAAACTGAGATCGCAATGAACAAAATACTAACATGTTTTAGATGTTCTTTTCTATGCAGGTGAGAAAGGGTGTTAATTGTTTTCTGCTTCCTTTCATTTTGGCATACACCCAAAGGATTTCGTCAGTCAATTAATAAACAGGATGTAATGCTAAATGTGATGCATGCCTTATCGAGCTACCGCCAACAATGCAGTGCAAGCTGAGGACACTTAGCAGACACTGTTTTCAAGACATTCTGTCATTGTACTAAATGGTTTTATACTATAGGTACTGCATAATGTAGATTTTCATCTCATGTTCAGTAAACCTACTTTTCACCATTTTTTACTTCTCAATTGAAATTTGGCACTTAAAATATGCAACACGCTGTAAGACAACGTATTTGTAGATATTGTTGCATATAAGTGCTAAGACTTCTCTTAGTGAACCCTTAAACATTTTTATGTAATACAATCCTTACAAGCTTTTCTTTCTTAAATTCGTAATTATTCAGGAATTATGATGAGACAGATTTTTGTTGTTATATTTCACCTGGAAGAAATATTTTTAAAAAATCACAATACTTATGCATTATAAAAGAATTATGATTTTTTTTATGCAGTACATCATCTTTTGGAGCGTATTATTTGAGACTAGCAAGTAATGAGTTTTGAGCTTAAATATTTAAATTAACAAGCTAATACTGAAGTAAGAAACTCTCTGTGAACTTGGAAGAAAAGAGAGAAATCTATTTTTAGGAGAGATTTAAAGGAAAAAATTCTCGGCTTTCATACCACAATGGGAACAACGATGAAAATAATACCAAGGCATTTCGCCTTCAGATGCAGTGGAGTAAGTCCGATTTCAGGCAAAGAAGAGAGAAAATCTTTTAAGCCTTTGTTTTTCCAATGCACGAGCAATGGCTTAAGCGCTTTTCCAATAAATTCCGAATCCACAACGTTACTTTCCCAAGACCGGCATAAGACTCTTGCGTCTTTTGCGAAGACAATGTAATCAATGTCATCAAGTCAATAAACCATGAAGCGTTAAGATGTTGAGTGGAAAAAAAAAATCAGTGAAGAAAAAGCTACACAGAGATGTAATACTTCAGTAGACATGCATTGCAATGATACAGGTAACTAGTTATTCTAATTTGAAAACTTCAGCAGAGCATAAGGAAATAAAGAGGAAATAACTCCGGCTTTTACTCAGGGTACTATCTCGACATTTCCCTGGCAGCTGAATGCCCTTTAGAGGTCTAAAAATTTTCTCTGACTAATAAAAATCAGCCCAGGGATAGTAACGATGATGCCGTGAATGGAGACAAAGGCAGATCAGTTTTCAAAGCATTTTTGGAAAGTAGGTCTATACATACATTTTGTAAGTAAAGAAATTTTGAGTTTACAAATGTCTTTATATCTGATTGGCAATGTAGAAAGTGCCTTGGAAGGTATTAGATTGAAGAAAGGTCTAAGCACTGTTATAATTGACGTAAAAGAACTGACAAAGAAATTGGAGATGAGTGCAGAATTCTCAGACGAAAAGTCAAGAAACATTTTCCATATGAATGTGATGCACAACCTGTTGAGTTACGATCAGAAAAACTCTTTCAAAGTTAACGTTTTTATATGGTTTTAGACACATAGTCATAAAGATTTGAACAAATGCAAAAACTATAGTGATAACTTTAAATTTCTGTATTACATCCTCAACCTTCAGAAGTGGGAAAGAAATGAACTCAGAAAGTGTTACGTCAGTCTCCAGTCGGTTTTGACTCATGGAAACGAGTATGATATCGATTTTAAAAAGCTGGTAAAAGAGCTCCTAGTTCTGTCAGCAGTGCTGCCCCGTAAGAGCTTCCCAGAAAAGTTCTAAAAAAAATATATAACCTGACAAGTTATATATATATATATATATATATATATATATATATATATATATATATATATATATATATATATATATATATATATATATATATATATATGACACTTTCGAGAATGTTTTTGTTGGCTTAAGAAATTTACTCACAATTCGTATCATTTGCTAGTGGAAAAAAAATGTAGCCTACCAAACTAAAACTAATACAAACCTTAACCGATCTTCCATTCAAATGAACGTCGGAACGGACTAGCAACGTTGGCATTAGAATCTGCAAAGTTATTAACATCACAGATGTAGAAACAGTATTAACCCTTTTAAATTATGATGGCACAACACCTGTGCCATGACGTAGACCTTCGGAATTTTCTTTATAAATCTATATTAAAGCTTTTTAGACCTTTTTTTTTTTTTTTTTTTTTTTTTTTGCATTCATTCAAATATGGGAGCATCATAGAACATATTTTATGGGCATTTTGTAGCCTCGCGTGCTGTCTGGGGGCTGTGACGTCACAAACATGGACGATGGGTTTAAAGAAAGGGTATATTTGAGAAGTTTTTTCAAAAAAATCCCTGACACATTACTATTTACCCTAGAATCATGGTTTGTACCTCGTTGGTTTCATTATGAGACAGGCTTTCGAAATGTACCACTCAAATTTCCCTATCGTGTACCAGAAGCGGGAAAATCTCGTCCAAAATGAAAAAAAAAAAAAAGGTTATCCATTGCTCACATAGGGGAAAGCTGATACTGTTTGCACATGGAGCAATATTTTTTTGCTCTCTTATTTTTCAAGATATAACATTGAAACTTCGTACAGTTATTACACATAGTATGTAGTATGTTTGAGATTTTTTTGGTTCTCTGTGGGTTGATACAGGAGCCGGCCGGAGGGACCCAAAATCGGGGGAAAAGGGATTTTTTTTACAAAATTTCCCCTTTTCGCGAATTTTCTCCTATGGTACATGCTAGAGACATGCGAGTGATACCGTTTGAAAGACTGGTTCATGGCAAAGAAAACAAGGTACAAGTCATGTTCCCACAATGAACAGTCTTGATAATGATAATGATAGTATGGAAATTCACTAAAAAGGTATTATCAAGGAAAAATATGTAAATCGGCTGTAGCATCAAAAGTATTCATCTCAGGGCCACTCTTTGTATCTCATTCTCTTCACCATAAAGCAAAGTTTTTTTTTTTTTTGTTTTTAAGTAGCATTCGCATGATCGTATCCTATAGCAAAGGGAAGATATTCGCGATTAAAAAGGGATTTTTTAAAAAGAAAATCCCTTTCACCCACTTTGAGCGGAAATTTCCCGCATTTGGTACACTTTAGGGAAATTTTACGGACGCAGTTGGAAACACTGCTTTACTAGAAACAAAACTGGGTATGAACCATGATCCTACGATAAATAATATTGACGCAATATATGATTAAGCGAAAGTCTACAAAATACTTTTAAAAAAAGCCATAATTTAAAAGGGTTAAGAGATTTTGCCAAGCGCAAGGCTTGAAAAATGGAATTTTGACGTGTTTTAGCTTAAACGTCTCAAAGTTTGTACTTACTATTAAATCTGATTCACAGCATTGAGCTGGATATTATACATTCATTTTATGTATTTTTGTTTTTCAATTATTTGTACCCTGATAAGCAAAACTGCTTTTATTTATTTATTTATTTACAAGTACCATATCATAAATTTCAAAATAGTTAGGAGTGCTACAGTAAAGTAACAAGGTAATACTGTCTATTGCCGTGGGCAAAAGAGCAATGTATTTGCGCGGCGGCTAGTACTAGAAATAGCAGCATGTCGATACGCAAAGAAACCTTGGCCCTATTCTTTACGGAGGAGTTGGGGCAGTAAGTCGTATATTCCAGAATTTTGCGTCGGGCCAGCCCTGTGTGTCTAAAACTAAACTTTTTATAGTGTTCCAATGGTGATGCTGTCAATGACCATTGTGGTTTGCAGTTTCGTTTCTGGTATAATTACAAAAACAAATACCTTACCTTTGACATAATCCAACAGAAAAGGACACATGGGTTTAGGTCTAGGAAACTAACAGGCCAGGAGAGTAGTATTTAATCATCTGCAGGAGCACTCCGACACATCGCTGTGGTAAATACTAGTTCAGCAATACACTAACTTCAGTACTTCGACTTGTAGTACGAAATCACTCAATTTGGGAAAAAGCTATTATGTGAGTATATTGATGTTGTATATGGATCTCATTGAAATTCGTGGATTCAATTGTCGTGTGCTATAATCTTAAAAAAATGTGCCTCTATACTAACAACCCACGAACTAAATTCGGAACTTCTGAACACCAAGTGAAACGAAGGAAACTTGGAGTATCACTATCGGTCTGTTCGGCTATGCATATCACATAGATCATAAAACAATACTGAAGCCCTAAGAATCATTTATAATACCCAGCTGATCTTCCTGTGTATACTGTTCCATGTACAATATTACGTATTTTTACCGGTCCGGGAACATCAAAAGGTTTGGAGTTGCTCGTTTAGTACACTGATAGTTGTGTTGAAATTCTTCCTCTCAGCATTTTCCTTATCATTCAGTATATCAAGCCTAATACTGAAACCTGTGAGCACTCCCGAACTGCAAGGTGTGCGGGGCCGGGAACGCTCCTGGGCCCGTTCCATATATGACAAATTAATTAAGGAGACAATGTTGACAAATATCAAAGGCATACGAATAATAAATACTATTTCTAGGGCCCCTAATGGTAGACAATTATTACTGAAATGGGCCCATGACTCATTTTTGTTTTATTTACCTTTTGTGTGCAGTTTTGTTTATGTAATGTAGTGAACCTGTTTGATGCTTCATTTATAATTTCATGTTCATATTTCATGTATGGACTAAGAAAATTTTGTCTTAAAGGGGACCCAAAAACATTTTAGATCTTGTTACAATAATGTCATATATGCCGTCTGAGTCCGTCCCTCGCCCTCATTGTTAATCTCTTCAAATTGTTTAGTTCCGCATTTCAGATAGGGATGGGCACGAGTCGAGCTAAAACTCGACTCTACTCGAAACTCGAAGAAAATTCGAGTCGAGTCGTAGGTAATTTTCTCGAGTCTAATTCCGAGCCGACTCACTGTTTTGAGTTTGATTTTCGAGTCAAGTCGAGTTGAGTTTGATAAATCGCTCGCTCGTTTAGCTCGTTTTAACTCGTTTTGAAATCATTGCCTGATTAGACTGGAAAGCGAAAGCTATGAGAAATGTAAGCATTAATGTGGAATATTTTTAGTGTTGCCCGCGAGATGGGACACTGCTCACATCTCGTCTCGTCTCTATTAACAAGACAACAATGGATTTTTATAACGAGACAGCCTCAAATGTCGTGAGCACCAATAGCAGTATATACTGTAGTTCCTACTAGGGATGGCCAGAACCTACTAGGAAACCGGTTTTCGGCTCTGAACGGATCCGGTTCTAGAAGTTCCGATTCCGAAACCGGTTTTTCGGATCCAGGTCAGGAACCAGTTCTTCGGATCGAGGTCTGCAACCGGTTGCCAACATCCGGTTCTGGAACCGGCTCCAGAACTTTGTAGCCATCCCTACGCTGCTGACAGGCTGTAAACAGTGTGCTTAAGGTTATTCAGAACGTCCAAACAGTTTGTGTCTAAAACAATAGATGGCGCCACCGTCACCAATGTTAACATATATACAACTAATAAAATTAAAACAATCAAATATAAAATAAACAGTTCAAAAATTAAGCAAAAACGGATATAATCTGGTTAATGGACGTTACAAAATCTAGGGAATGGTACGTGTCGATTTCAGATATTGTTATTAGTTTCATTGTTAGAGGCCACCATTGTTAAGTAAACAATCAACTTTATCTGCCGTACTTTCTACCAGAAACTGACCAAACTTTGCACACCCATTTAAGATTGAGATATCTAGGGAATGGTACGTGTGGATTCCACATAGTGTTGTTAGTTTCATTGTTGAAGGCCACCATTGTTAAATATACAATCAACTTTTCTGCCACACTTTCTACCACCAACTGACCAAACTTGGCACACCCATCGGATTAGCACAGAGATATCTACTGAATGGTACCAGTCGATTTCACATATTGTTGTTAGTTTCATTGTTCGAGGCCGCCATTGTTAAATAAACAATCGTCGGATTTCTCCATTGTTAGATAAACAATCAACTTTATCTGCCATACTTTCTATCACAAACTAACCAAGCTTGGCACACTCATTTACGATTGAGATATCAATGGAATGGTACGTGTCGATTTCACCTATTGTTGTTACTTTCATTGTTAGAGGCCGCCATTGTTAAATGAACAATCAACTTTATCTGCCATACTTCCTACCAGAAACTGGCCAAACCTTGCACACACATTTAAGATTAAAATATCTAGGGAAAGATATGTGTCGTTTTCTTATATTGTTGTTAGTTTCATTGTTGAAGATCACCATTGTTAAATAAACATTCGTTGGATTTCTCTATTGTTAAATAAACGATTAACTTTATCTGTCATAATTTCTACCACAAACTAAGCAAACTTTTCACACTTATGAACGATTGAGATATCTATGGAATGGTATGTGTCGATTTCACATATTATTGTTCTTTCATTGTTGAAGGCCACCATTGTTAAATAAACAATCTTTGGATTTCTAAATTGTTACATAAACAATCAACTTTATCTTACACTCTTTCTACAAAAAACTAATCAAATTTGGCGCACTCATTTACCATTGAGATATCTATGAAACGTTACGTGTTGATTTCACTTATTTTTGTTAGTTTCATTGTTAGAGGCCACCACTGTTAAATAAAAAATCAACTTTATGTGCCACACTTTTTAACAGAAACTGACCAAACTTTGCACACCCATTTAATATTGAAATATCTAGGGAATGGTACGTGTTGATTTCACTTATTGTTGTTACTTTCATTGTTAGAGGCCACCATTGTTAAATGAACAATCAACTTTATCTGCCATACTTTCTACCACAAACTGGCCAAACTTGGCACACCCATTTAAGATTGAAATATCTAGAGAATGGTACGTGTGGATTCCACATATTGTTGTTAGTTTCATTGTTGAAGACCACCATTGTTAAATACACAATCGTTGGATTTCTCCATTATTAAATATACAGTCAATTTTATCTGTCATATTTTCTGCCACAAACTAACCAAACTTGGCACACTCATTTACGATTGAGATATCAATGGAATGGTTCGTGCCGATTTCACACATTGTTGTTAGTTTCATTGTTAGAGGCCACCGTTGTTAAGTAAACAATCAACTTTATCTGCCGTACTTTCTACCAGAAAGTGAAGAAACTTTGCACACCCATTTAAGATTGAGATATTTAGGGAATGGTACGTGTGGATTCCACATAGTGTTGTTAGTTTCATTGTTGAAGGCCACCATTGTTAAATATACAATCAACTTTATCTGCCACACTTTCTACCACCAACTGACCAAACTTGGCATACCCATCGGATTACAACTGAGATATCTAGGGAATGGTACCTGCCGATTTCACAAATTGTTGTTAGTTTCATTGTTATAGGCTACCATTGTTAAATAAACAATCAACTTTGTTATACGTTCTACCAGAAACTGACGAAATTTTGCACACAAATTTAAGTTTTAAATATCTAGGGAATGCTACGTGTCGATTTCATGTATTGTTGTTAGTTTTGTTGCTGAAGACCACCATTGTTAAATACACAATCGATGGATTTCTAAATTGTTAAATAAACAAACAACTTTACCTGCCATACTTTCTACCACAAACTAACCAAACTTGGCACACTCATGTGCGATTAAGATGTCTATGGAATGGTACGTGTCGATTTCACATATTGTTGTTAGTTTTCTTGTTAGAGGAAACCATTATTAAATAAACAATCATCTTTATCAGCCATACTTTTTAGCAGAAACTGGCCAAACTTTGCATACCCATTTAAGATTGAAATATCTATGGAATGGTATGTGTCGATTTCACATATTGTTTTTGTTTCATTGTTGAAGATCACCATTGTTAAATAAACAATCATTGGATTTCTTCTTTGTTAAATAAACAATCAACTTTATCTTACATACTTTCTACCACAAACTAACCAAACTTTGCACACCCATTTAAGATTGAAATATCTAGGAAATAGTACGTGTTGATTCCACATATTGTTGTTAGTTTCATTGTTGAAGGCCACCATCGTTAAACAAAGAATCAACTTTGCTATATTTTGTACCAGAAACTGACCAAACTTGGCACACCCATCGGATTACCACTGAGTTATCTATGAAATGGTACTTGTCGATTTCAGTTGTTGTTGTTAGTTTCATTGTTAGAGGCCACCATTGTTAAATAAACAATCAACTTTATCTGTCATACTTTCTACCAGAAACTAACGAAACTTTGCTTACCTATTTACGATTGAAATGTCTATGGAATGGTACATGCCGATTATCAAGGGCTAACAAGCCCTAGCCAAATTGTGTGTAATACGTCATTATGCTTGGGATCAAACTATAATTATTCGTGATCAAACGAGCTGGCCAAATTCCGATTGAATTTGTTTTCATGGTGGCTGTGGTGGAGGGGCTAACAAGTCATCGGTAAATGTTATTGTTCGGAAAATGGAATAGTGCAAAAAAAAAAAAAATAAACATATTTCATTCAGAACTTTGTTGTGCCTGCTTTGTAACCAGTGTGAATTAGTTGTGTGCCGCCAGATTTCTTTTCATTCTTTTTTTTTTTTTTTTTTTGTCTCAGGTGGAGCGGGATGGCCCCCTACAGCGTTCCTAGAATTACACTCTAAAAGCCCACAGTGTTCCTAGAGCTGCACTCTAAAATCCCCTCCCATATAACTGACCTTTGTTTCACAGCAGACACCTCACATTTGAACTCTGTTGAGATTCTGTGTAAGTTTGTCGGTTGTACGCACAAATTGAGAGTATAAACATGTATTAGGGAATGAGAAGTTCTCGAAATAAATTTGCAAGCTGAATATTTTTTCGCGACATAAGTGAAGAGTAATTGTATATCCTTGAAGAGTACCCTGGAGAGTAAGAAAACTCTAAGCAAAATAATCATTGAATAAATAGCAATGTAATCACAGTAATGTACATATGGCATGTTGTATTTCTACCAGATTGTCAGAGCACTAATTCTCTCATTTTTTGATGTGAGCGGTCTCGCTATCGAATCTCCAGAAGAACATTAAAAAAAAGATGTATTTAGGTCTATTCCATTTTAAACAAACGAAATACGTTGCGTAAAAGAACTTTCCATGTTAAAATATTTGATGGGTAGAGTAGTTTGTGTGGGATTTGATTTTTATTGCATGTATCTATTGCATGCTGATTGGGTAGCTGGGAAGGCAGCCAAGATATTCATTCTGACGGTTGCAAGCCCGTGAAAATACAGAGCAACAGTTACTCCAAGGGAGTAGATAATAGATAAAAAAAAACTACCGTGAGGGAGAGAGCCGAAAAGAGTTTATAGTATGAAATTTTGTCCGCAACTAGGGAAGTTCCGCCAGGAACGTAGGATCACCTGTATATGGCTCTCATTGTTGAGACACTAAAATTTTTCAATTAATCGTATACGGAAGATAAACATTAGTAAACTATTTTTATTTATTTACTTATTCCTCGGGGGGTAGTCTATCTCAGAAGATTACGATTAGCATAATTCTATGTTTCAGGGGTGCGCTTCCAATCCACCTCCCAGAGGCGGTTTTTGGGTGGGCGAACCGGACCTTGTCCTTAGATCCACACATTAATTAAAGTATATGTAACACACATGTACGTGTGTGTGTGTGTGCGTATGATATGTGTATATGCTAAATGTAAAATATTTTTGAACCAATGTTTCCAATCCAAATAATAGAGCCCCACGGCTCCAACTCGCCAAAAACAAATTCCGCCTGTGTCACCTTCTACACATCAGCGGCTATGCCCATAGTATATTCTATGATAACAATTGACTGAATGTGCTTTTCAAGTTTCTAGCTCATTTTCTTGGAAAGATAATGCGTAAGACTCTCTTAGTGTTGCAACGAGACGAGACAGGACTCTTTGAAGCGAGACACGATACAATACGAAACGTTTCGTAAAACGTCTTGTCTCGTATCTCGAAAAATACAAACACAGTTTCTGAATTTGCTTAAAAATTTATTAACTCGGAATAAATTATTTGCCTTCGAAATGTATACCATCTTTTATTATTTCAAATGATCCAAATGATTCAACGTTTCAAACCCTACAAAGAACAGGGAATACCTAAAGCACTTTTTAAAAATGATTCTTACAAACAGCTTTCACTTCCATTTTTCAATCGATTCAAGTTTAATTATTTTGTGATAGTGCTCCAGATTCAAATACAATGTAAAGCGTTCATTGAGATCAGTGTTTCAGAAGATTTTATTCCAGGGGCTGGTGGAGATATCTACGTATAAAAATCCTTTAATAGAAGTACAAGTATGCGTAGAAGTGGCAATTTTATCAGTAACTAAGTATTGTTTCATGGTCTTTCTCGTTCCGAACCAAGACAGAAACGTGTCAGCCTTTCTCGACACTGAGTTTCAAAAAAGATTCTGATTTGACAATAAAATTTATCTTTTTTATCCTTTTATGCTGTTATTCGAAGATAAACCATTTTTAAATGGGAAAGTTACATAGGCCTCCTTATTTGTTGAAGTGGCGCCAGGGGTTCTGAAAAAAGGATATCAGAATAAATGGGGAAATCTTGCCTTTCGTCTGTACTGACGGTATTGACAAATGTTCTTATCGAAGTAATTACGGGTTCAGTCGAAACTAAGCAGTCGTTGCTGGAGGATTGCAGTCGTGTTTTGTGTTGTGCTCTGTTAACCAAACTAGGTTAAAAGTTATAATTTTAACCACTTGGTTTAACAGCTCTTTTGTGGGCCTCAGCCTTTCTGGTGTTGCCACGAGACGAGACAGAATCATTCGATACGAGACGAGACGGACACATCTTTTCTAGACGAGACGACACAGCCAGAAGTCTCGTCTTGTCTCGTTTCGTCTCGTGGCAACACTAGACTCTCTAGATATATCAGTGCAAGGTATGACAACGTTCCTCACGGAGCACATGTTAGCTCTCAGCCTCTTTCTTTCACTGATGTTTGTTTACGTAGTAGATGAATATATAGAGAGTAACAAAAGGATGAGATATGCAGATTCTCCTGAAACCACATTAAAATTGTAGCAGTATTTGGAGCTTGTTATAAATGGATTTACCGGGGAACTAAAATAATTCTGGGAACTGATCATACTGTATTGATATAAATAAACATGGAAACAAGTAAATACAAAGAACTGAAATCGTGAATTGTTTTCAAAATACAGAAATCTCGAAGGAATATCTGTTTAGGCGGCTTTAATTGTAAAGGAATTTTGAATAAATTTGCATCCCCTGAATTCTTATACATAAAAAATAGAAATCTTTCTTTTAGCGTACGAATGAGATGCTTTAGGAAATTAGGTTAAGATAATTAAAATGATACTGTCCTTTGCAAAATTTAAGAGGAATACCATGATCGAAAAAGCATGAGTCAAACTATAAAGGTCAGTGGTAGCTTTTGCCATTTCTTACGACCACTATACGCACCTTATTGCGAAAAATTTATTCGTATTATAAAACCGATATCATTCAATAAATGTCAAATTTAACAGATCTTGAGAGATGAAATGACAAAAATTGTCATTACCTCTGTCACATAAGATATTCTAGCTTTGTGACCCATGTTATTATATGACTTTCACGATAAGTGACAAGGAGAATATAAATCCCAAGTTCAAAACGTAAGGAAAGAAACCGGCTGTTCGCGCTTCTAATTATGAAAAATGTACCAAAATGGTTGAAATTATGATTTTGTGTTTCTTTACGAGAAAGAAGAATAAAAATAAAAATTGGAGCAATTCTAATCATGTATGTATAAGTCCACTATCTTCTTCAAGTTACTAAACTAACTTCAAGTGTTTCAACCATTTTTGACACATAACTCGAAAACTTTTAGAGATATTAGAGGCAAGAATACGTGGTTGATAATGAGCTTTTTAATTATGTCACAATACTTTTGAACTTTACCTTATGAGAAATGGCATATTCCAAAATTAATTCAGTACCACCCTAACCTGAATTTTACCAAATGATTAGCGAAAGTGATACGGTGTGCATCGTCCAGGGATTAATTCCCGGTGTGGCACTCAAACATTTCTGTGTTGACCAAATATCGAGAGAAAAGTTGGGAAACTAAAAGATAGCGGACTTCAATCTAGACAGCCGGCGACGTTGGGTGTGGTTGTGCTTACTAATAACATAAGCCCGCTGCAGGCTCAGATCACAAGGGACTGTTGCGCCAGGATTATCTATCTATCTATCTATCTATCTATCTATATATATATATATATATATATATATATATATATATATATATATATATATATTGGTGTTATTATTTTACCTTACATTCTCTCAGTAGCGTAAGTAAGGACGAATGGGCCTCCCCGCAAAAATGTTAAACGGACCCCCTCTTTCCACATTCATGAGTCACGTAAAATTTACAGAGAACAGTTTTGACTTTCTATGTTCTATCTAGTGAGTCACAACTTGCTCATATGCAAAAAAATGCACATTATTATTATTATTATTATTATTATTATTATTATTATTATTATTATTATTATTATTATTATTATTATTATTATTATTATTATTATTATTATTATTATATTGTGCTATAGTTTTCGTCTATTCTGCTATACCAAATTCGAGAGTCTACGACATCCGACATTTTTAATGAGGTGTGGTCGTCCCACTTTTTGTTGTTTGGTTCGATGCTGGTTTCACTGTTCTTTTCCCATCTTTGAAATACATAAGCACGGCAGATCGCGAAAACTCGACAAGTCGCGTTGTTTCCGAAATGAAGCTCCCAGCCACTTAGTCACCCTGATATATCGTCGTCCTTCCCCATTCAAGGCACAAGCATCACACTGACTAATCGAGTGAGATTCTTGTCGTGTTTGGCGCGCGGTTGTGTTATGCCTTGTAGCTCTTATCTCAGCCCGATGATTTCGTTCAAAAAGTAGCGAGTGGTCATAATGTTTTCGCTGGTCAGTAAAAGTTTTGTTGGCATTTAATTTACTAAATAATCGCTCAGGTGTTACCGTCTTCATAGGTAAAAATGAGATATAGTTGGAATATCACATAATTTTTAACATCTTAACATTATAAAGTTTAACTTCGAAACTGAAATGGGCCTCTTTCTGTTCTGGGCCTCTCAATGTTGCGGGCCCTGCAGGCCCTTTAGTTGCGCCACATCATTCTCTCTACTCAGAAGGATAGGGACAAATAGAAAAGTCAAAATTCATTTTGTCCATTTTTCATGCATCATACACTTCAGAAAAAAAAAACATATAATACTGATATGTAAGAAAATATTAGTATTGTTTGCCTGTTTTCTGTATACAAAGAACCATTTAGGTTCTTTTTATCTCATATTCTGGTAATAATCAAAAAAAGAAAAGAGTTTCATGTGATAAACGTACGAAAGATAATTTGTCAACGCGATGTGAATGACGTTCTCTGCAACCTAATTTCCGTTTTTCGTACAAAACTCTATTCCTACCTGCAAAAAGAAAAGATTTATGTTACTCATCAATGGTTGAGGTTTTGCCCTGCGGCTGAACAACACGGCTTGTATAAATAGACTCTGACTGACTGCAGGTGCACGAAAAAAAAAACTGTTGGATTCCTCTCCCCGCCCACTTCAAGTGTGGATATCCTGGACACATTCAAACTGAGCGGTACGATCTTTCAGTTCTTCCCAGTAGAGGTACCAGCAGTGATTGCTAAATGAAAAAGTGAGCATCTGGTGGCGAAAAGGCGAAGTGCTCGGACAAGGGGGAGTTCACAGGAACCTTAATGAAATGGTGGAAGCGACAGGCAGGAACCCAGGTGGCGGCCGCTTGTCATTTGCCTAAACAAACTGTGTAACTGGCTATCTCATTGGCTAAACAAGCAAACTGGCAAACTCATTTGGCTAAACCCACTGGTGGACCAACATTTTTTTTTTCTGAGGGGCACAAACGGGTCTGGGCGGGGAGGCACAAGCGCGTGGTCCCCTTTGCAGTATTTTGAAGGTGAACTTACTGCCTCCCTTACGGGTCTTTTGGGGTTTTCAGATCCAGGTCTAAAACCGGTTCCTGAGATCCGGTTCTAGAAGTAGGTTTTCGGATCCAGGTGTCGAACCGGTTCCTAAGATCCGGTTTTGGAACCGGTTCCTAAGATCCGGTTCTGGAACCGGGTTTTTGGATCCAGGTCTGGAACCCGTTCTGAAAACCAGATCTCAAAGAACCGGTTTCTCGCGGAACCGTTTCCCCGGATCCGAAACTTTGTGGCCATCCCTAGTTCTTACCACCAATGCTGAGACCTGCACGGTCAAAGTTTTGAGCCCAAGTAAAAGCCCAACCCGGGTAGTGATGTCAACCGGATCAGCTCGGTTCAACTGAGCGAACAGCTCGAGCCGGCTCGGTTGAAATGAGGCACCGACTCGGCTCAAGTGAGCCATCGTCTCGAGCAGGCTCAGTTTGGGTGAGCCATGAGTTCGGTTCGTTTCGTCTCGAGCCAGCTCGGTTGGGTAAGCTGTTGGCTTGGCTCGATAGTGAATTAGCTGTGAGCCGAGCCGCTCGAGCCATTGGCAACCTTAAACCCGGGCCGAGCAGTTTTGAACATGTTTGGCCGGTGCCCTCTAACTTTTAACAATTTTTGGCTCGAGCCCGGATACTTGCTCCTCCGGAACTCAAACCTAAAACCTCGTGAACGATATTCTTGCCTCCTAGACTTCACGACTACCGAGGTCAGCAGTCAACTAGTTTAGTATTCAGATACAAATCAAATAATAATAAGCTGTATTATTGTAGTATCATTGATAATAATTATATTGTCTATGTAGGATACTTGAAGAAAGTACTTGAAACTACACACATCATTTGGCTCGTTTTGGCTCGACTCGACTCTAAACTCAAGTCAAATTCGAGTTGGAGGAGATTTTTCGAGCTGAGTTCACGAGTCGAGCTCAAAGATGTCTGTTTCGAGTCGAGTCGAGTTTCAATGAAATCTCGCTCGTGCCCATCCGTAATTTCAGATGGGTGTTCCACTGTCGAAGAAATAATTCTCAGAACTCTCATGTCCTGCTTTGAACTTCAACAGACCCGAAAACCTGTGCAGGCTTATTCCAAGTGTGAATTGACAAAGTAGGCTTACTACCTCTCATGATCATGTTAAAAGTGCCCACTCTAGGATACATGTTTAATAGACCTTTTGTACTACTTGGAGGAAGCTCAATCCACCCAATTTTGAGATTATTTTTCTCCAGTCCCCATGGATAGACGTTAAGAAAAATAGTTCTATTCACTATATAGCGTGTATTTTTTTTTCCTTTAGCAATCTCTCACTGCATGTAGGATGTACTCAGTATTTCTTTTTCCTTCTTAAGTTCAGCATTAGCGCACAAACAGTAGCATATTCTTTGAAGTTCGTCGTATTGTGTCTAGCCCCGCCAAATTGTGATATCAAATGCCCGGCAACTTTTCTGTTGCCGTCGACAGTGAACGAGGGTGTGGCAACAAAAACGTTTTGTCGCCGTGAAGTTGCTGACTGTAGGCGACAGCGACAAGATAGTTGCGCAACTGTTTTGTCGCCAGTGAGCGGTAGCCCTTAGCTGTTCAACTGTGATTAAGTAAAATGACCTTGCTTTAGGCTCTGTTCAAATCATTATTAACATACATTTTCTTTAATTTTGTAGGTTATAAGGGACCTTGCAACTAGAAGCGTACATACCAAAAGCACCATGTCCGTTGATTTGAAATTCTTTCGCGGTTTTTCACCGACACTAATGGAAGTGATATTGTGTGCTACTGGGGCGGTAGTTTCAATTATTCCCAAGATGCGGGAGAGTGTATAGAAGGCTTGCGCTGAATGAAACATGAAAGTTCAGTTTGCTTTTATTACCTGTCGTTGGTTTACTTTAAGCTAATTTATTTATAAAGGTTACGAAAAGAATGCCTTTTAGCTGGATCGTTTGTAGTTCTTAGTTAAATTTTAAGAGGAAACAGAAATGAAATATTTAAGAGCTTCTTGGATTGAAGAAACCAAGTGTGGGATTTTATACCTTCATGAAGTTTTTTCTCTGCTCAGAATTTCCAAAACTTTTTATCGTATCTAATAGTTTTATTTGTCGGAAAAGATTAAAGCGATTTCCATCTTACACGATTATGTTGTCTTGGCAGAGAGCTGAATACTTGAAAAGTAAGAGAATATTTACGGATATTGCAAATAAACCAATTTTCCGTTCTCTTGTCTGTAAGCTGCTTATAGATTTCCTTCCCTTCTTTCTTTATTGTTTCAAGCTTTATATAGGGTGTTCTTTAAGCCAGGCGACAAGACTAAAATATATGTTTAAAATACACATGATTTCGCTTGTAATTAAATTAGTGATTCAGTACCCCCCCTCCCCAGTTAAATTATTTTGCTTTTAGGCTAAATCCAGTTGGAACTAATGTAGATAAGATTTCATGTTGTACTGTAGTTCAGTGCCACATATTGAAAAGGAATATATAACTTCAAGAAATCTCATTTTTTGCTTCCGTTGCCTCTGCATGTTGAAAGCTAGATCAACTTAACTATCACTTTTGTCTTTTCATTTTACAAGTAGTTTCCTGTGGGATTTACATGTTGAAATGTAGACACACTTAATTTGTGACTGTCCATGCCTCTTAATCAGGGGTTCTCAACCTTTTCCACAGGCGCACCACCAAAGCATATTCATTGTTGATATCACCATAAGCCGTATGTGCCACTAAAACGGCTCACGTATCACCAGTGGAACGTGTACCACAGGTTGAAAAACCCTGCTCTAGATGTTGAAAGATGGACGTACTTAACTATCACTTGGTTCTTTTCACTTTTTCAAGAATTTCCACTAATCTCATTAGTACTCTCGTAATACTTCAAGGTGTCAAACCATAAACAAAATGGAGATCCTGTTGAAAGACTGTTTAGTATGAATGTGTTTGTAAAGAGCTTCATTTATTCCAGTTTTACCGTCGTCCCGTGGAAAATATCGTGATTATTACTAGATCCAATTAAGTTCTTATGTGGGGCTACGTTGTGTAGAAATGTTAGAGATCGAATATTATAATGCAAGATAAAGTTGCACCTAGGTATATTATTCGAAAAATTGAACGTCGTAGTTTGTTTTGCGATTCATATTTCTTTCTTCAAGACATTGTGTGTAAAAATGGCTTCAAATTATTTTTTCCGGGAATAGTAAAATATTTTTTTTAAATTGCTAATTTAGCGCAATATTAATTCTGTCTTGGGAGATATTGGCAACCGTGAATTATTGACTGTATATCGTCCTTGTTTGTATTTGTGACACCTAAACGAATCTGTGGTATCTTTTAGTTGATGTGATAATTAACCTTGATCTAAAAGTTTCTTTGTCAGTATTTGGTTTACTCCGTTGTGTTTAGTTGTTTGTTAGCTGTCCTGATTAGACAGAATAATTAAAACATTGTAAACAAAAAAATGGGTAATTTGTAGCTTCATTAATTTTTAGTTTAAGAAACGTTATTCAGAGAGAGAGAGAGAGAGAGAGAGAGAGAGAGAGAGAGAGAGGGGGAGAATATATATAGGGTGTGTGTGTGTGAGAGTTTGGTCTCATCCGATCAGCCTATTCGTCCTTTATCATCAGTACGTAAGGTTGATGGAACGGAAGCGAAATGAAGTCAGTAATTTTTCTGAAACAGAGACAAAGCAGAGAACAGGATAGAAGAATTAAAAATAAAATGTTAATAAGCTGTTAATTTCGTAAAATCGTAAATGCAGTTCATTTTATCTTCCTTCGTGAATTTCAGAAATATATTGAAGTGTAGGTGGTGTACTTAAAGGGGAAGGACATGAAAAATTTCTTAAATATGTCCAATAGAATTAGATGCCAATATAATGAAATTTTGAGGACTTTCTAAATTAACAAGTTATAGTGATTTTTTTAATGCTGCATTTGCGCTCTCTGTTCTCATTTGCCATTGTAAAGTTGTCAGACACATTGGTATACATGTTGTTTTAATAGGAAAACGAAAAGAATGAACCATGATAGAACTGAATAAATGAAATTCTGAGTCAAAAATATAAAATCGTAACGTTTACTGGCTGATTTTAAACTTTGCATTCCTGCTTATCCGTTCCGCTAACACTTCCGTTCGAACAGTTATCTAACACTTCCGTTCGAAGATCCATATACTCCTACTTAACATATGGTGAAAAAAATTGCCCTGTTTGCAATACTGCAGATCCTGGCAACAGTGGACCGTGGCACTCGATATGAGCTATACAGGAAGAGTAGTGTATCTGACGTGCATTAATAAGTGCAGAAGAAGAATGACACAGAACGAAATTAGTCTATATTAAATGAGGAACAGCATCGTAAAATAATCGTGCAGTATTGGAAAGACAATCCGAATGTTATAAAGTTGGACTTTGTGAAGTACTTCCAGGCTGTGGAATATTAAAGATAAATGGTGTGTAATATTGTGCCGAAAGTAGAGAAGGGTATGAACGAGGAAAGGAAGGTCGACAGCGATCCCAAGGTGTTCCAACTTTGACGAGCTAATGCAGGTAAGGTAGCAGAATCCTACCGGAAACGTGGTAGGAAATTTTGCTGTGATTAAAAATACAGTGAAGGATGCTTTACGGAAAATGGGACCTACCAGACGTAAACGAAAACTATGCCGAAGGCTACGGAACGACAAGTTGTAGTGCAGAAACAGTTTAAGAACTCTGGTCATCAAAACGTTCACTGTTGCAAGTGGCGTAGTATGCATCATGGATGATGAGACCTAAAACGTACTACGATCTGGGAACTGGTGATGTGCGTGATTCAGTGCGTTTTCCTGCGAAATCAAAATATTCACAAAAGATGTTGCTGTGGTTTGCGATGAGTGAAAAGGGGCTCTCTAAACAGCAGTTTTCACCACCTGTCTTGCGCTGACGCTGAACGGTACGTGAAGCTTTGTCGGCGGAAAGTTACAGTTTATCAACACTTATCATCAGGGCCCGGATCTTGGTGACAAGTCAACTTTTCTCTGTTACGCATAGGACAAGACAAATTCAAATAAAAATGTTATTCATCAGCTCTAGGTTTTAAAAATATATTTTTTAGGGTCAACTTTTGGTCACTTTTTGCCGCTTTGAAGTTTCAGGTCATTTTTTTTAATATTTTAAGGTAACTTTTAGGTCACTTATGGTCTTTTTATTCTTTTTCTTGTACAATCTGCGGCAAAAAACCTGCAACATGAGGATGTAAGTTTACTGTGAAACTACGCCTAACAGCACAGGGAATGAACATAACGTCTAAGTGGAACGAATCACGCCAGGATAAACCTCGGCCTCCTCCCATGCTCACTTATTTTGGAGCAAAAGACTTCGTCATTTCACAATAAACTTATATGCTCATGTTGAAGGTTTTTTGCCGCGGATTGTACATAAGGAAATCTTAAAATGAACACTATTTACGGATTAAAAAAGACGAAGTTAAATAATATCTTTTTTTTTTTCTTTTCCTTCCTGACTATTGGGGTGGAAAAACTTGCATTCTTAACAATCTAATGAAAACTAAGCTGTAGCTGATTGACGAAAGGTGGGGGTTGGTAGGTGGCTAAACAGATTAGTTTGATTCGTTAACCACAAAGGATGTGATCAGGTGAATAACTAAAAATGGATTAGAAGGGTACCAAGATTTTAAACAGTTTTTTTAAATCTATTATTCTCGTGTAGTCTACACTTGCGAACTTTTATTGTTTAAGAGTGCTTCCTAGTTTCAACTCGGGAGTGGATTGACGATTTCAGTACGTACAATGCCGTACAATGGACATAAACGATCTCTGGTCTGCAACTAACTGAAACAAAACTTCTTGAATATGAGTGACAAACGTTAATTAAAATACATAAGATAGTATAAAAATGTTAGTGTTTAATGAAATAAACATTTTAAAAACCGCAAGTTTTAAGGTCCATTTTTGTGAATTTTAGGGTCATTTTACAGGAATTTTAGTGTCATTTTATAGGTCACTTTTTAGAAAATTTTAGGTCAACAAGATCCAGGCCCTGCTTATCATCGTGGAGACAATGTGGTGTTTTGGGCAGATTTGGCCAGCTGACACTACGCTACAGCAAGAGTTTCATCCATGGCACACTACGGTATACGCTACATACCCAAAGATAAAAATCCTCCTAAGGTTCCTTACCTTCGGCCTATTGAAGATTTTTGGGCAAATTTAGAGTGTATGCCGATAATTATCAGCCAACTTCCGTTGCAGGTCTTATCCGACGGATCCGCAGATTCTTGAATGAAATTGATGCATCGTGTTCATATCATCTATACAGAAAGTTTCCCGCAATTGCCGCAGAGCCAGCAGACATGGCATAAATGTGTTTGTACATTAAAGTTTAAATGTCGTTGTTGTTTACCAATCAAAGAACACAATAAAATTGCGGATGTTCAGTGTGGCAAACGAATTGTACTTTTTGTGCATTTTTTCCGCCATACGTTATCCAAATTTTTGCATCCAAATACTTACTTCTTGCATTCGAAGATGCGTAAAGCTATTGAGGGAAACAGCACTCATTGGTTACTTTTAAATCGCTATCCTCTCGACCGATCGCGTATGTGTTAAAAAAAAATGGCTATCATATCATTTGAGTATAAAATATTGTAATAAAAAAATATGATGGATAGTTATTTACAATTATATTATGAAACAATGTGTTTCAATTACGTTCTTTATAAAAATAAATTAAACATGAGGAAAAAAGTGTGGTTTTCATTCGGAATTCACTAAATAAAAGGTTTCAACACACATTACGAGGAAAAGGGAAGACACCTAAAAATGATTTCACAGTTCTGAATATTTCGTTGTACTGTTACAGCGACGTTTTAGTTCGTAAAGCTTTTAATGGCTTGAAAACGAAGGATTTGTAGTATCTTACGAAAATAGAATATAATATAAAATAACATCTAAATAAGTGTTTCTACGTACTAGCTTTCCTCCTAAATTGCCTATGTTGTGTTTTCATTTTCTCTCACGTTCCTAAACTTAAAAATACGTTCCGTGATAATTCTGTTAACGAAAAATTTTGGATTACGTTAAATATGACTCATGTTTTCCTTGAAATTTTAGAATCCTTCCTGTTTTCAAGTTTTCTGTCTGCGTTTCGGTTTCTAATACTGACATTTCTGAAGGTATAATTTTTCCATTTTCAATTCTCAAATGAAATTGTTTGACGTGAAAACAAAATTCAGAAATATTTGTCGGACGAAATACTCATTGGTGCTGGTGTTGGAGGGACATTACATTTTAGTGACAAGTAATACATTCCATAAATTTCTGAGTTGTGGGCCATCTTCTTTATTTAGATAAGAGGGCGTCTTCCGCCTCACTGTTAACCTTTTTTTTGTCGCTTTTGCGTTTTCAAAATTGCTTCGCAATTTTCTAGTGCGTGTTTTTATCAGTCCTCGCTTTTCCTGTTGGTTGAAATGTATGTAGTGTAAAGTGTTGATTAAAGTAAAGTCGCGTCATTATGACCTATTGTTTGCAAGGGCGTCGTATAGGAAATCAGGAGCAATTGCCACCTATTGAATTTGATATATAATCAATAGTATAGTTATATACTATTGAAAAACGTGTAACTGTAATTACATCTGTGTAGAATCCTTTCCCCCCCCTAAAGCAAAACCTAGAATGACGCTTCTGATCGTTCGCCCTCTTGTTCGCAACAAGCACTAGAACAAATCCGATGTATGCTTCTTTCTTTTATATGAAATACGCCATTTTATCGTCTCGATGATTGAGCAATTGTAATCAGAAACTCTTATCTAAAATCTATTATGAAATGAACAAATGGATTATTTTGTCGAAATTCTCGGCCTACATATCAAGAAAGTTAGACATTTATTTACATATTTAGTGTTTAATGATTCTGTACATCACTATGGATATGAGAATTATCTGCCTGCAGTATTGAACTGAACCATATATATATATATATATATATATATATATATATATATATATATATATATATATATATATATATATATATATATATATACCATCTGGTCCAATCTCCATATAAAACTAGATTTAATCATGTGTATGCTTGTGGATCTTTGTCACTAAGAGCCGTGATACATCGGAATTAAAAAGTAAAACTCAGGACAGAAGTGGAGTAATGTGACTTGGGTACAATGGTCCGCATTAACACTGACCTTCTTACCGCAATGAGAGAAATATTCATCACGTTAGCAATTTTCTTTTACAAGAAAACAGAAAAATTAGAAAGTTTTCCATATAAATATTGACGTAATCTTATTTATGTTTAGTTGCTTCGCAATGAGGAAATCTTAAAATAAAAATTGTAGGAGACAAAGAAAAAAAATCAATAGGTTGCGATCTTGGGCAGTAATTGGTTTTTAGATCCTAGGCCCCAACATTCTTTAAGGGTCCCTAAATCAAGTTTTCGTATTTTCTGTGGAATAAGCACATTATACTGAGTTAAGTGATAGCTTGAGGTTAGCTATAATGTAGTTCTTCAGATATAAGGCCTACAAGAAAATTATTGATTGAAATATATTGGATCTTTTGATCCAAAAATGAACGATACCTTTATCCTGTATATGCAAATTATTCCACTGTAGATTGTAGGTAATATACCTACTCAGTGTTGAATACTATAAGGAAACTATACGTTGACACACTGATCCAGCGACCATCCTGGTGTTAGAATGTAGCCTGGAATAGGGTATCCCAAAACAAAGATGCTCTATGTAGGCAATCACGAGGAGGGTCTCATAGAGTTCTTATCACACAATGCTTAAAAATATTAATCGTAGCAAAAGATATCTTCTGAGATGCTTGTTCTAATGCTCGTCTAAAATACTATTTGAAGTAATAGTTGTATGACTTGCTATTATGAACGGTTTAAAATATTGAAGATTGATTCAATTTCTGCTTACTCCTATTGTTAATAATAAGATTGAATGAAATTTATCCTGATCATTGCTGGCAAAAATGTCAAGTGAATATTAGTTCTAAAGAATGCTAAAGTTCCTCATTGAGGAACTGTCTTCATTTACGCGTATATGGTTTGAAAACTTAGTTTCACGTAGGAAAGTTTTTTTTTCAGTCTAATAACTAATTGAAATACAGTAAACCCCGTTTAAGACGAACTCAACGGCCCGGAAAATCAAGAGTTCGTGTTAAAAAAAATCGTGTTAACCGAACGACCCAAATTTTATGTTTGGAATATAGTTTGTTTTTTTATACACACTATAGTGTATTAGTATGCAGACCGTGGAATATACTTCTAACATATGGAGATTTTATGGTTTGGAGACCTGCTACCACCAAGAGGGTGGGCCCCGTAATGACTAGTATGTGGTATTATACACGCGTCGTCATTGGTAGATTTGATTGCATCACTCAACGCCTTAGATCAATCTATTGAACACTATCAGATGAATTCGAACTTCGTGCAAGGACGCAGCTAATGGCATGTATCATCTGACAGTATTCACTCGACAATATACAAAGCTGACACCATTGACCAGGTGCACGAGGAGTGTCAGAAGAACATAGAAATTATCTTCGATTCATGGAAAGTTTACCTCATGAAGTGGATGCCATGATTACAGCACCTGACGGGTCCACAAAATGCTTATTTCGTGGGGGTGTTATCAGAATAAGTACCCAATTTCTCCTTTGGTACATAATATTGTATTCCGTGTAATTGCCAGTTGTTAAACAAGAATACTTTCTGTGAAATCAAGGATGGTGAACTTCAGTTATGGAAGTTTCGCTGCTTAACTAGACGGAAGCTAATGTCGCATCACAGATATCATTCTATTGTTTATGTAGACAAGGTAAAGCCTCAGGTGAATAGTCAAGACTTTAAATTAATACTCATTTTTTAAGTTATCCATTTCATATCGTTAACTAGTGCCTCTTGTAAAGAATTCTGGTATATGAACGTAGTATTAATCTTGATGAAAGCTGACCTATTGAATGAAGTCTACCAATTCTGTTTTTGTGAATTTAGGTGAAATAAATAAACATTGTTCAAGCATTCTTTATTAGTTTTCTCCTATTGTGTTTTAGAAAGACGAAGAGGAATATAGAACAAAGAAATAGTAAGATACAAAGAAACAAACACTAAAGAAAATCTACATAGGAAATGTTCAGTGATAAGAATAAACACAGAATATGTTTACATTACATGAAACATTGGACATGTTGTTATTTGTAAATTCTAAGTTAAAAGTTTAATAAATAAGTAATATAAATTACGTCAGTTTTTGATGCCTTAACTTTTTTGGCGCACACACTTTAATTTTTTGGAGTACGTATTGGAATGAATTTTAAAGTGATCTTTGCCTTCGAATTAAAAACAAAACAAAAAGATAGTGTAATACCTTGCTTATTAATCACCTTTTATAAAAAATCTTCTTTCGTTACAGCACTTTCGAGACAATACTTTAACATTCGTTCTTATGTTATTACATAGTAAGTAATATTTCAAGAGGAACACAACCTGTTACACATTGGACCTATTGAAATCGTAAAAACCTTGATTACATCATATCAAGTTACAGCTATTTATTTTTGTTTCATAATCATTGATGTAATATCTATATGCAATCATTCTTTTTAAATTTATTTGAAATCTCAGGATGGTTAAATTAATATAATAGTTTTTTTTAATATATGTTTTATTTTGTTCCTATATTCTTGAAGGCTTCATTAAACATATAGTTAGATTGATAATTTAATACTGTGTTTAATATTGAAATCTTCAGACAACATAACGTTAATTAACTCTAACTCCAGTAAATAAAATTTTCATATAGTTAATTCAGTATAAAGTTAAGATTATTTACTTACATTTGTAGAATATTATGTGATTGTTTTAACACATAGACTGGGAAGTAAATTCCATTAACTTATTGCAGTATCTACAGAAGAAATAACTTTAAAGAATTTGAAACAAATAGGCCTTAAAATACATCGCTGGACTCACTATTTTCTTCCGTAACTTAAATTACTATTTTCAAATTTCTTCTTATCGGAAACTTATTCGAAGAGGTTTTGAACTATTTGGAATAAAAAGGATTAAATTTATCTTTATTAAATTTTCAATGAAGGATTCTTTGATTGTCAGGATGCAAATATAAGTTTATCTAATTACATCACCTTGATAATCGTATATAGTATTCTGTTTGCAAGTGCGTTGCCTCTGATATTAACAAGTATGAAACTAAAATTATTTTCTGATCTCTTCCATAATCCTTGATATGACATAATCTTAGAACATATTTGCCTAAAAAATACTTTTATATAGCATGATTTTAAAATGTCCGTTTTGTATGTTTCCATGCTTTAAACGATACATTAACACATGATACCTGACAAAAGTTTTATTATGTTGAACTTTCAGATCGTAAGTTACATTTAGGTCATACTTTTAAATGTGAAATTTACACCGAAATTGGATGTTACCTTGAATATTCTTCAAGTTAAATTTGTAGTGTAAGAAATAATTTAACATGGAAGTACAGAAACAATAGTTATATACTGTATTATTGTTATTTGCGTAATTTCTCGTTTTTCTAAGGACAGGAAAACAATTCTCTATAGCAGAAGTTACGCTTTCCATACTAGAACAATTTCTGATTACAATTCATTCGTGTTCTTTCATTTTATTATTTTTTCTTAGATAAATTTACTGATTGGTAATGGAATGGCAAAAATACTTGAAGGTAATACCTGAAGATAGTTAACTTTTTAGGTCCATTTGACACTTGCGGCAATTTTGTCTAGATTCAAAATTATAATCAACCTGATTACTTACATCTTTTTAACTTTAATTATTACATAAACAACTATTAGCTAAAACAGAAAGAAGAGGTAAATAATTCCGTAAATTAGCTACTTCTTGCATAAATTATAACATTTTTTTCACAAATCCATATACTTAAACTCAGTTTATCGCAGGCACATTCAGCTGAATGCATTCATAACATTTTGAAAACACTCAAAACTGCTTTTAAAAGTTAATAACACTCGCATTACTACACTTTTTAAGCGTTCACATGAATATGTACAACAAACATGGAGGATTGTGTAGCGAATAATCACTCTTAACGTCGAGGACAAACACATTTTGAAGCTCTTTTAATTCACATTATTCAGTATTGAAGAAATCTTCAAATGTTTGGCCTTTATTTACCTCGTCTGTACCGACAAAGCAATACTTTCTTAAACGCTTGACGAAATGCTTTATTGAAGATTGTGTAAAAGATTGGATTAAGCATGGAACTGGCGTATCCAAGCCATGTTACGAGATCGATAATTGCTGGATTAATGTCTTGTTCGCACTGTGCACACACAGCAGGCACTAAGTTCAATACAAAGAAAGGCGCCCAAAATATAACGAATGTAAAGAAGACAATTCCAAGTACTTTGGTTGCTTTTTGTTCTAATCGTAGAATTCGACCGTGACGAGATGATGTCCTGGATACGCTTGAGTTTCGGCTGTGATGTGTTCTGACAGTGTGAACCGATGTTCTAGAGGGTGCGCGTAATGACGGAGAAGCTAAGGAACTTGCACTGGAGCCGAACTTTATTAAACATGCATTGTCTACTGCCGATGTGGAACCTTTAGCTCGAAGTGTTGCTGCGCGGCGAATGAGAGGAGAGTCCGTATGAGGCCCACTATATGGAGAGAGGGTTGTTCTAACTCCTCTACTTCGAGAGTCCCAAGTTACGATAGCATCCAAAGGAGCTGATCTTGCCCTATCAAGTGAATTTTTACTAATAACATGCCGTCCTGGAGAGGAGGTGACACTTGATGGTGGAGTGACATCTGGCGGTGAATCAAAATTAGATTGTTCTTCATTAGGCATACTTTTCGCCATTTCAGAAGTTCCGACTATAACGATTTCCGAGGAAATTATTGGTTTCCGGTCCGATGAAGCTTCTCCAAAGTAAGGACACGTGCATGGAGGTAACGGAAAAGTAATATCTTTATTGTTGCTGTGGTTATCGTCATGACATTCCTTGTGGCTATTTTCGACAGATTTTTTCGGTGACTTTGAATCACACACAGTTTCATTGTGCCTGGATTCAGTACAGTAATCACTGTGCTCAGAAAATAAGTCACTACTTTTGCGTCTTCGTTGAGACACCTCTTGGTCATCTTTGCTTTCACTGATACTACCACATTCCGATAAGGAATATTTACAAGCCCTGTCATGGAGACTTGTTCGTTTCTTCTTCAAAGGATCTTTGGAAGGGCTGTTAGACTGAAACAGAGAACTTGTTGAACCTGCCAAACTTCCTGGAGCACTTCTTTCAATTCCCGTTTCTCTTTCACATGCACTGCTGGGTGTTGATCTAGACATCATAACTGGTGTTCCTGTTGATAAAGTTGCAGGCCTTGAATTTTTCTTTCCTTGTTGAAAATGAAACTCCATTTTCTTAGCTCGACTCGGTGATTCTCTGAATGATCGTGCTCGTGAGCATGCTAAAGGTGAAGACGTGGGTGTCCATCCTTCAACGCCTCTGGAAAGCCGAAAAACTTCCGTTCCCAGCTGGTGAAGAGCTGCAACTGTTGGTGGTGTATCCATCCAGTCGGAGTCGTCATGGTCGAGAGTTGCTCCACTTGTGAGTAAAGTCATTTCAGTGAGTTCTGTGTCCGTGGCTGTCGTAGATGCAGAATGAGTGTGCGTATTACAGCTTGCACCGGAACCTGTCTTTGTAAGGAGACGTCGCCAAGTGGAACGCCGTCCTCGAAACTCTCCTGTGCTGCCGCCTAACCAACTACTGCCCCATCCTCCAGGAACTCCTTCGGTGCCACCAATATTTTTCTGTTGGAAGTGAAGAAGCCTGACAGTGAGTGCGTATGTCATCAACATGACTAACAGTGGAATATAGAAACAAATTATTGATCCTATTAGCTTGTAAAGTGGATCAGGTATTTGGCATGTTCCATCTACTAACACAGAATCGTGATCCTGTAAAGAAAGATATAAAAAGTAATGTTAGTTTTGATTTTTAAAAATATACTTCATATTAATTAATGTAATTAAATTAAGACTTTGAATCATCTATATATATTCCTTCAACACACAACCATTCATAAGTCTTTCGCGAATTTGGTAATGATTTGCTGATAAGAAGCTCAAAGAGAAAAGATAACAGTATTTACATGCAAGTGAAGGTATTCTTTTTAAATTGTGAGTAGAACACTGGTATGTCATGTAAGATGTTGAGGAGCAGTATTTTATAATAATATCGATACATTGTGGGTAACGCAAATTCCTCCAATAGTTAATAACCACTGGTTCGTTACGTCCGCCAGTGCAGTGCAATATCTAATAAATCACAGTCAGCCCAAACAAATTTACCAACACTATCACTCATTATTAAGTTGAAATAAGGCTTTAATTACATACATAAAATCCATAAGTATTTACTCATTGGCTAGGAGAATATAATGTAGTAAGTAAACATGAACACAGTTTATAAACTACAGTTAGTTGTTTATTCAACACAGTCGACATTTAAGCTATTAGTTTATTATATTCTAGAATCAAAAGTAATTATTTCAAATCACTAAACGTTATACATTCATCAATAACTAGATATCTCTACAGTAACGATTAAGAACAAGTGTACAATGCGCGGCAAAAAACCTGCAACATGAGCATATAAGTTTATTGTGAAATGACGAAGTCTTTTGCTCCAAAATAAGTGTGCACGGGAGGAGGCCTAGGTTTATCCTGACTTGATTCGTTCCACTTAGACGTTATGTTCATTCCCTGTGCTGTTAGGCGTAGTTTCACATAAACTTACATCCTCATGTTGCAGGTTTTTTGCCGCGGATTGTACCAATACATAATAATCACAAATATCGTGCTTTTTGGACAAGATATACTTTTTAATATCTTAAATATTTTATAAGGGAAATTATATTCCTTAGTGCAGATTTACTTTGAGAGCCTTAATCATTACGGCTATGAACACAGCGTTTTCTGGACTGTTTATGTTCGTCTTTCTGGACTGGCGTGTTTGTTCGAATCAAAGTGCCTTAATATCGATTTTTTTCTGTAAGCTTTTGTCAGATAATGGCAGAGTGATATGTATACAATACATTGTATATACGTACACACATAATATGAATGAATGGATGTGTGTATATTTCAGCATAATTCTGGAACGCGTGGAATAATTCCAAACAATCGAATACCTGCATTGGGAAGTAGGTAAGTATGAGGCGTATATATTTAAAAAGTTCCGTTCTAGATTCGTTGGTATTTTAGGAGGATTAGGAATTAAGTTTCTGTGTTTTCGGCTACTATGACTATGTTAGCTAATCACTGATGACGTCCCTTGGTGATTACATTGCCTGGGGAGTGAGAAAGGAAAGAAACTGTCTGGGACCACTATGTTAGGAACCATCCCAGATTTGTGTAATATGAATTGGGTAAATCTCAGGATGGCTGGCCTCAGAAGCCTGTTGCATCTTTACGACCTAGTATTCCCACCGGGAATCACTGGTTTGAGAAATCCGCAGCCCTGGGAAGAAAACTATCAGGACTTCTGACTGCAAGATATTAATTGGTTTCGTAAAAGTATCCGAAATATTTTAACTCTAATCGAACACAGTATATCGTAAAAATATTTAAATAATTTGCACAAGATACCAGACATATTTTAATGGCACTGGTTAAACTGAGTGATTGTCAAGACATGAGATCACTGAATGTTTCCACTCCCTATAAAATAACGCTAAGTATATTTAGATTAGTTAAATAATATAACAGCAGTTAAATTATAGCTTTACATTCAAATAAAAGGTTGGCTATTATAATAGTAAGATAATACATACGATACACTAGTACAGTTTTTCACTTTTAATCAATTTATTACCTAATAAAACAACGTTTTAATAATTTAACATGTACCACATGCTGCGTGCAGATAATTACAAGTTCTTCTTAGTGTTCACTTGAAATAGTCTTATCGATTGAAAAATCTTGAATTCTGTAGTACGTCACTCACATACGCTTATGCGTGGCAATAATTTATCCACGAACCGTTGTGTGGATTTTATACTGCGGGAATCATCGATCGACGGGAAAGTCTACAGACATACATGGGTTTCTGCGTGTTTATGATTTAATAATAAACGCGATTAAAAAAGAAAATATTTAACAGCTCTTACCGAGACAGTTTTTCTTTCCGTTCTTCGAGCGTTTATTTATTTTTTTTTTAGATCGTTAAAAATCTTTTTCAGTTGGATGATACTTGTAATTGGTGCTAAGATTATTTTTAAAAAAAGTTACTGTCCATCAAATGTGTTGAAATCTCGAAATTGAGTCTTTTTTTTTTCCACGTCTGCCCGATTGTCGCTCAGAAGTAAAAATAAATCTAAGATAAAAAGGAAAGAACGGAAAACGATTTTGAAATATAAATACGTAGAGTAAATTGGTAGTTGTTCCTTTTTTTTATAAGTAGTTGCAAAAATTTGTACTCTCAGAAGTCAAAGATAAATTATATAGTAATGAATTAGGATAAAGGAAATAATAAATTGATAACATTTCGAAGGAAGGTGTAAAATTGAGTTCCTTTTTTTCAGTCACTACAGGTTTTACTCTTGTTACGTGTACCATACTTGTATGAAATACTTGAATTGGGTTTCCCTGTCAAAAGAGACGTTATTTCTGTGGATTCAGTGTTATGTGTGCTTTTTATTTTCTTACAATATTTCATCACATGGTCTGTGTAAACCGTGTCAAGTTACAAAGTACTTTATTAAGAGTGCTACAAGCCTGACCAATTAAGAAGTCAACAGTGAACACCAAGTTGAAGAAAGCATACAATCGATGACGATTATAGATACATCATTTTTTTTTTCACTCATACAGTGGCGGTTCAAAAAGAAGATAGCGGCAGAACATTTCACCATCTAGTAGACCAAAATCGAAGCTAAAATATCTGATGAAAGTGAATTTGAAAACTTGCAAGGAGCGAAAAACCTGAAACAAATTTGAGAGTACTTTAGGTAAAAACTGCGGGATCTACCGAAATCTTCTGAGTGATATTTGCGTAGGTATTTGATGCTTCATTAAGGAAGTTGGTTTACTGAAACAAAGAAATCATTGAATGAAGTCACCGGCTAAATAATAATATCCAAATACTAAGCATAGAGGGAGCGAACACCTAAAGCACAGTGATTTTCTTAATTTCATGTTAAAATCGGCAAAAAAATGAAGTTATAATAAATGTTTGAAGATTTTGAATACGTTTAAATGCTAGCTACTTTTACTATATCTCATTTTAAAATGCATATTGCGCTAAGATAATAGTCGTTATTTAGTCAATTCACTGTTTATTTCGTATCCAATTAGTGTTCTTTATTTATGTATTTTAATATGTCTGTTACCTTAAGAGGAAATTGTTCTTTTAGGTATGCAGACCATTTAATAAAAAATTCACGAGAGAGCATGGAGGAAGAAATTGACTTTTTTTTTTTTTTTTTAAGTGAAAGCTTTGGACAACGGGAATTTAATATAGAATCTGGTTTAAAAATTAAATTTTGATTGAACTAATTTAGTAATTAAGCAAGCTTCTGACGTTGATTAACTTTCTGGCTCCCACGTCGTTGAAATTGGAAGATGTTCGTTAATTAAGTTCGGAAAAAACTCACCAGTGTGTTGGTATAGTCGGTGTTTACGTATTAAAAATAGAATAGGTAAATTGGATAGAAAAATCGTCAGTTTTTAAGGAAAGTATTGAATGTCTTCTTGTTGCCTGTTTTTCTCCTTTTACCACTTGCGATAGCGTTTCTAAACTGGACTCATTCTTTCTCAATCAACTTAATCAGCCATTAGATAGGTTATCCCGTCTGGGTATGTTTTATTTTTTGGTAAACCATTACTGCTAATTGAGTAAAAATTGCGAATATTCAAATATTGTCATGTATCTCACTTACAGCAGTTGAATGAAGAGCTCCTTTGTGGGTAAGCGGTTAGCGTACACGCCTTTGACGTGGGAGACCCGGATTCGATTCCCGGCGGGAGCTCGTGGTTCGGATTCCACGTTAATCAGTAGGTCCACGTTTCACATAGCCTCGCTGCTGAACAGGACGTTAAACTCAAAATTAACTCAACTCAAAACACACACTAATTTTATTGAGTAAATTACAGGATCCATATTAAACGACTAAGAACATTCGTGTTTAGTAAATTAAAAATAAACACGGCCATTCGCGATACGTGCGACAAAAGTAAGGCGAAAGACAAAGCTGTCGAATGATTGCGAACGTATTAACATTTACATACTCTCTTGGCTGCCTGAGGTAAAATTTTGTGGCGAAAAGTTTTCGTGTATCGGTATGAGAAAAAGTACCTGAGACTTATTAATGCGACTGAAGATAATTTTGACAAAACTGTTTTCTCGGTCGATTTGAACAAAGCTTAAATTCTTTGGAGTTTTATGATTCACGTACGAGCAGCTCGTATTAATGCTGCTATCATGAACCAGAAGTCGCAGCATCTGTTTGTTCATACTATACGATCACTATAGTATTTTTGATTTGGAGTTGGGATGTCCGTATGCGTGTTCGATGATTTGACTCGGACAAGGATTTTGACTTGCATTAAGCATCCTACTCTTTTAGCCTAAAGGACACAACACTAAATTAAAGGTTTCTTTCTTTAATTCGTTAAGCGGTACATAAATGCGGTGTGTACGTGTAATAAAGATTTGCTTTATTCAATTGAAGGAGTTTTTCATTCCGGAAATTCATTACTAGTCTCACGTAATGTATTTTTGAAGTTAAAATCCGCCAGCCTAGTCTAGGGATTCTGCAGCACACTTTCAATTGATTTAACTGTAATATAAAAAATTGCTTCCTAAAATAAAATATACAGTTTTGAGGGGGGGGACACTTTTTTCCTTCATTATCATCAAATGGTCTTCCATGAAAACATAGTGATAATGACTTTTGGTTTATGCTGTATAATCATCGGTACCTTAGTAACTATATTATTATTTTTTTTTAATGCTGCATATTGGAAATCGAAGTCTAAATCTTGTAATTGGTGGAATGTGCTTACTTAAACAGCAAAATAGTTTGTTTACAGTACTTCACAATTTAGTTAATAATACATGCTGTTCGTCTGTGAAACATTCCTTTTAATGATGTCTTAATTTAAGGAAAATTAGAGCTGTATCACCACAAGTTTTCCTCTTTTGTTTCTCTCTCGGTATATCATAAATTGCATAGTTTCTTTTTTATATTGAAACTTACAGGTTTAGTTTAAAATGACTTCAATCATTATTTTGCTTTTTGTTTTGGGGCTTCCAATCTGTTCCATGGTGAAAAGTATGGATGGAAATCTTTTAGAAGGACTGTGTCATTCTGTCTACAAATATCAGAGCAAAAGATAGCGGAAAACGCTTTCTTGAAATGGATTCAATGTCGTAAGAATAGTTTTTATTTCCGCACTTAATTTTAGTAAAGAACTCTAGCTGTAGACAACTTCCGTTTCTAATTCTAAACTACTTACAGCAAAAATAATAGCGAATTTTTGTTTGTGTGTATATTTGTTTGTTTCCGTATAGAGCAAGATCTCAAGAACGTCTTCGACCTTACTTCCCTATTGTAACAGGAAGTGATGTGCCTCTTCCGGTTTCAATATTAAAGCTCCATAATTTCCAAATCTGCCGTAGTTCTGTAGCCCTCCCAACTGGTGCAGTGGCTAACGCGTGTGGTGCACGTGGTCCCGGGTTCGATTCGCGGTGGGAGAGCACAAAAATAATTTCACGATCATTTCCTTTCATTAATTATCCGTCTTCTTTAGTCTAAAGGACATAATCGTAGAACATTATACTAAAAATGTCATTGTTTTTCTGCCACATATTCACAATGCAGATTGGACTGCAAACTTCACTTTTTAAACATACCTTGTTTCATTATAAATGAACAAATCGTCAGGACGGTCAACACTCAAGTCAAACTGCTTGAGTTCCGTCGTCTTCTTCTTTCCTAAACCAATAGCTTGGTGGGTAATAAGATTATATTTACAATTTTCCGCCCTTGAGAGAGAATCTTGAGTGTATTGGTAGCCCTACCCTTAATATTTGCATCAATGTATTCCTTTCTATGTCTTCCTCTTCCAGGTCTGTCTCCTTCTTGTTTTCTCGAACAATATGTTGATCCAGTCTGAGTGTCGAATAAAGTGACCAATCATGCTGTTTTTTCTTTCCTTTATTACTCGTATGATTTGTCGTTCTTCGTTACCTTCCTTTAGCACGTCTTCGTTGTTTTTCTTCGCTGTCCACAGGATATCCAGCACTCTACGCCAGCACCATATTTCGAACACTTCAAGTGGCCCCGTGTAGCGTAGTTGCTAATGCTCTTGTCTTTGGTGCGAGCGGTTCCAAATTCGATTCCCGATGGGGACACTCAAAAAGTGCAAAAGCTTTTTCAGGCCAGCTATGCTGAGATGTTCCTCATTCAAATCAGGCAGATGCCATGATGGTACCTAACATATAGGTCCCAGACTGCTTCCTTCCTTCTCCAATTCTTTCTTCCTTCCCTTTCCTCGGATCGCCGAGAGACGTCATCCCTCATACGTAACTCGCTGACTGCCATAGATGTCGAAAGCCCATAAATCTAATTCCTAACCCTAATCGAATGCTTCCAGTTTCCTTACTTCTGCTTTCTTTAGTGCCCACGCTTTTGAATAATATAGCGAGACACTCCATATTAGGAATCTCTTCCTAACTTCCAACGACACAGTTTTTGTTGTTAGTATATTTTCTTTGTGATGAACGCCTGTTTTATTTGTGCTATTCTCGAACCACGTTTTTGTCACTTGTACGTCGCAAATATTTTGAAACAGTTGATTTATTTAGTTATTCCCCCTTCTAACCAAATGCTTGCTCTTTGCTGTTCCTTCCTAGTACATTTTAATTCTTTTGCTTTCTAGAAACTTGTTATTTCGACACCATTTAGGATTTTGACACCATTTAGGACGTAAGGAACACGAGTTTGAGTTATATGACCTAGAAGGGAAAATATTTCTTCTTTCCTTTTTTCCAGGTTAATGTCAAACAGTTATGTCCTTTTAGGCTAAAGAAGATGGACGATTAATGAAAGTGAGTGGTTGTGTCATTAACTTTTTTGTGTCCTTCCACCTAGAATCGAATCTAGGACGATGTGCACCAAAGGCGAGCGCGCTAGTCACTGCAGCAACGGGGAGGACTATGATGGGAAGAAGAAAGGGTGGGACTGATTCAGTAATATACCCACTACGAGGCGTTCGAATTTCATGCCAAACTAAAAGTGCAAACGACGAATTCTATGTTAAAGTGCAGAACGAAAAACGCAAAATTTTGCGCGCAGTAACGCGTGGGAGCTTTCCTAGTTCTCTTATTTATGGTGGTTATATATATATATATTTGTTCGACAATCCGTTCTCTGTATGTTCGAAAAAAAAAAAAAAAACGAAAGCACTGAGAAAAATGTCCATGCTCACGTTAATAAAGTAATGCTTGTTCACTCCAAACCAAAGAGAAAAGAATCTAGTAAGCATGGATCGAATAGCTCTGGCAAATTTGAAGTTGCAGCATGGTGAGTTTACTATTTCATATAGATAAAAGTATCATTGAAAGAAACAAATCTTATATATGACTTTTTATTTTCATCGAAGAAAGATGATGTAGAGCCACTGTCAAGTACGAACAGATTGTAAATACTTTTGGGATAACAGTAAAAATCCATATTCATTCATAACGACATTTACGGGAAAATGATTATCTGCATTCGCATTTTGAGAACTGTTTCTTTTTCATACAAAATCTCTCGACTTTTTTTGAAAGTAGTAACACTTCAGCTATGGGAATATATCATGAAATGATTGATGGAACTTCAGACTACGGTATTTATTTGGCGAGAGATTTTGGAATAAAGAAAGAGAATGTAAACCAAAATTTGTTGTTGTTCTGTCTAAAGCCTAATAACTTTTTCCTTCTTGCTGGAGACATTTCAGCATTATTCCTTCATTGCGTTGGTGTGTTATGGAAAGTAATTATAACATTGGCACCTTGATTGGTCAGAATTAATTATGTTGCACAAAACGTAAGAAGAAATTTTTTGAAAAGTATATTATTACAGTAATATGAGGTATAGAACGTTCACGAAGTCATTTGATTCGCTGTAGACGTGCTTTGTCTTCTTTAAAAATCCAAGAGACGGCAAACTTAAATCAGTCAATCTTAATCCAGGATCATTTAACCATTTTCTAGTTATTGTTAAATATTTTAAGAAAAATAAGGGAGAATAAGAGAGGGGATAATAATGGTAAGGTTTGAAATGATAGGACAAAAAATAAGTATACTGGAGGAAATTCCGTAAAGAAGAGGTAGGATAATTGGATAGATGGAGATACGAAGAAACCATGCTATTAGATATGGAGGAAATGCAAAGGAAGAAGTGCTTAAACATTACTTAGCAATAGGAATAGAGGAAAAAAGAACGATTGTAATATACAGACCAAATAATACAAGATGTTTGGAAGGAAAATTTATAGGTAAGTGTTAAATCTGGCTTGGGATAGACAATAGTAGAGAGCTGTATCAATCAAACCAATCGAAAGAGAGGTAATCTAAGAAGAAGAAGAAAGTAGGCACTTTTTTCGATTTTGGTCGGGGACCAGGTTCAACCCTTGGTCGGACGAAAGAAAATTCGTATCCGCGATGAACTTCTGGTCCTTAATGATCAAAAGGAGTGCTAATCTCAAATACAAATATAATGTTGTGCAATAGACTATAATGTGCTGTGTTTCCTCTTTCCTCTTGGACTGTGAGGAAAAAGCAATGATGAAATAAAATCTCATTTGTATATTATCTGTATGCGGAGCCATAATTGAATAACATAAAAGCTTCGTAGTGGATTGTATTACAATTACGTAATTGAGCTGCAAGTTCGGATGCGGCTTGTAATGGGAGTACACAACTGTTTGGAATGCAATACTAGCAAGGATTTTCAGACAAATCAATTATCTACAACATTTATTTTATACTATTATTGGATGTATATGCATTGTGCTTGTGTGTATTATTGTTGAGGTTGGGTAGTTATTATCGTGATGTAATAATCATTTCATCATTCACTCGTGGATGCTATTCGGGAACCAATCTAAATTTTGTTCTGGAATTGTGTACCGTATTTCGAAAATTGGCCAAGCTTAATTGGGGGTGCAATTAAAGTTATGTTATTACTTGCTTCGCTGCGGTTGCTATTTATTGTTCATAGTATTGGAAACTTTTAAAAACTTAATTGGGTCAATAATTGTCTTTTCCCACATGTGTTCAACAGTATCGAATATAATAATTATTCGGCTATCGTGGACACAGTGTTGTCAAGCTTTTTGTATTAAAAAAAAAAAGAAAGAAAAGAAAAACGGTTTTGTCATCAGAAGACGTTGGTTGTATTGAAATTCAGCGCATTTTTTCAAGCACCAATGTTATGTGAAATATGAACTTAAGGTGGGATCCAAACCTCGAGTCCCTCCGGGGTTCGGATACGTGTTTTTATGTATATTCTTTAAGTTTTGCAGCTACTTATGCTACGAAACACTCCAAAGTAAACTATAAAAACATTTAAAAATACAATAAAATACAGTGGTACCTCGGGTCACGAATGCCTCTAGTCGTGAACAAATCGGCCTACGAACACAATTTCCGAACAAATTTTGACTCGACCCGCGAACAATAGTCTCGTCGGACGAATCTACACGTGGCTTTGTCGCAATGTTTTCGGCTCGCTAACAGAAACAGTTTTACTACTAACAGCAACAGAAATAAAAAAGTAATATCACCGAGAAAGGAAACATCTATATAGTTGCCCGGCGTTATTATGGAATGAGATTTTCCTTCAAAGGAGTACTCTTACTTTTCCTCGCCCTTTACCATCTATCTGTGTCAGCAATTATCAACCATAAACGTAAAGTTAAACAGTCTTTATTATTGTATAGGTGTATTTTTGCCACAAGTAAATTTCAGAAATAAGAGAAACCATGTTTCTGGGACAGGCAAACGGATTAATTGAATTCGTATTAATTTCAGTGGTAAAAAATAGTTTCGGATCACTAACGGACTCGAAGAACGAATTAAGTTCGTAACCCGAAGTAGCTCTGTATATTAAAGATTTTTACAGTCTGTGCTTATCAAAGCGTATAATGTGTCATGAACTTGCAGGCGAGGAGTTTTTTGTAACATCAGGTTTCACTGGAGTTTACACTCAGCATCCTCAGCGAGGCTTGTGCTGTTTCACGCTTGCTTGATCTCGCTATCACTAATGCTTCGAGCTCACTGCCTTCAATGGGACTAGCAACCGCGTGTGCTCGCTAATGTTATTGGGACAGGTCCTTGCTCGGAATATGACTCTGGTTCTCTATGCACTTACAAGTAAGAAGAATCGCGCTTACACGAGCTCGCAAGTTTAGATACGCTCTTAGACTCATTGGTTCACAATGAGACTACTTTTTTTTTTTTTTTTCTTATAACCGTTGTATTTCTCTTAAAATTCTAGCTCAGTTTCATACATTACATGACCTCCCTTCCTATTTAAGAGAGTCGAGCGAGATATAAGATGGCCGACTTTAAAATTGTGACCGTGACAAGCCTGTCCTCTAATAGATGTCTACTTCCTCCCGGTGTCTGTTTCATCCCTTTATCCGTTTTACAAATACACTGAAAGTTTCAGACTTGAAACACATTGTTCTTGACTTATTTAGATTTGGCCATTAAGCCCGTCGTTATGCACGAAACCACTTCAGATTGTGCTTACACTCGTTTCTTGATATTTTCCCCTTCGCTGCCAAGTTTTATCAACAAAATAGATTTGTGCGTCGCAAGGCTCACTTCTTAGACTTCGCTACCATTTCCGTACAAAGCCGTGTTTCTGTTCGAGTTTTCGTGCTCGTGGGTTTTCTCGGGGTTCTCCCGTTTCCTCCCACTATCTTCATTCCACCATTTTCACTCATCTCTCATAATCACCGTCTCCTTTAGCCTAACCGGCATAACCGTGGGACTTAAAACTTAAAGATTTCATTTCATTTCATTTCTGTTCGAGTTTTGCACACTAAAGATGGAGCGCAATTACATCACGATTTGCAGTTAGACATATTCAGCATTCCATAACATTGTTTTCTTTAAACTATGGTATAATTAAAACTTTTATTATCTCTAAAACGTTCCAATGTGGGATATGCCATTATTCCACTAAACCCTTCAATTAACTTTAAAAGTGAAGTTTCCCAAAGTCCTCCCACTTTTATTTTTCTGTCGGTAGTTTCAAAACTCCATTCATAACTCTACATATCCAAAAAAGGTTCTTATCAATTCCGCGGCTACGTGTGTCCAGCAGTTCGAAAAAAAAAAATATATGATAATGATATAAAACTTTTTATTTACTTCCCGTCCTTCGAAGTGGAACTTCTCAGAACTGTTTTACAATAGTCTACTTGAGTATATCATTTGTCCAAAATATCACGTTCTTAGGCCGAACTGCTTGGGAAATACAAGGACCTAACTAAACGCATTCAAAGTACTACAACAAATTTTAACTCCACACAAAATTGCGTATATAAGAGGTATTGCTTATCATTTCACTGCAAGAAGTGTATTAATTTTTTACCACAATATTGATAATGAACGATAATCAGTATCATATAAAGTATTCAGTTACTTTACGATGTTTGATGTGTATTCATTTCCGTATGATGTATAATATCAAATTTTCTGTACACCAAACTTTCTGTGCATCAAATTTTCCTACACCATTTTTTTCTTACACCAAAGTTTTCTAGAACCCGTGCGATACCTTGTGTGTTTACCTTCAGTCTTAATTCAAAGACCCTTCAAAATAGACTTCTTGCTAAATTCTTCTTTCACCATTCTCATGTCTTCACTAATAATCAGTGCCGTGGCAAGGAAAATCAGTGCCCGGGGCGAGAGTATACGACGGCTTCCCCGTACAGATAAGTAAGGTCGCCAGACCAGCCGCGAAGCGCCATCATAGTTGGCGCGAAGCGTAAGGAAATTTTCAAAATTAAACCCTGCTTTTTCTTTATTTTGAGCATTTTGTATTACTTTTTTCCTTCCACTTTATATATATATATATATATATATATATATATATATATATATATATATATATATATATATATATACATGTGCACATGCATTTTCCTAACATGAGCAACAATATAGGCCCACTTTCTGAAGCATTACCGTTGATTTAAAATAATTACAAGTAATTTTTCTTTCCTTTTTTCCTCCCGAATTTGCGCCCGGGGCCATTGCCCTGCTCGCCCTCCTCTCGGCACGACACTGCTAATAATACTATCTAGATACTGAAATCGAGTCAACTGCTCTTATTTCTTCTTTCTTATTTCAACATTTGATACAGACCCTTTCGTTGTACTCATTGTTGCTTTTGTCTATCAGTTTTATCTTCCTCCCGTATTCCTCGCGGCTTTTTTTTTTCTATAAGATTTCTAACACCTTATTAGTTTAATTTTCAGATTATACATTTAGCCCAACTATTTGCAAAGCATATGCACATAAACCTTCTATTTAGTACGAAAATACCGCCTTCCCTCTTGTGATCGTTGTTAAACTCTGATTCCATTCTCCTTTGTCTTTCACCGATTACTCTTAATGAGATAGTATCAGGCCTCGTGATAATATGACGTACACAAAACCCTTCTCGCTGGTCTAGTGGCTAGCGCGCGAATCTTTGATGCATAGGCTCCCGGATTTGATTCTCGGTGTGAGAGCATTGAATACATTACGTTGTTTCAGATTCTACTTTAAACTGAGTCCACGTCTTACTTAGCCTTGGTGTTGAAGAAAGACGCTAAACTTCAGTAAATAATGTAATACACAAGTAAGGAACTAATTTAATTTAGAAGTTGATTTGATCGGAACGTTTCCAGCAAGCAAGGAATTTGTGCAGTAGATTCATACTTTTCTTTCAAAATGTCAGTATTACACTGTAGTGCAGGGACGTTTGCTATGTGAATTGGGCGTTTGAACATTTACTTTTTTTCTGTATATATATATATATAGTCGTTTTTCTTTTACACGTGTTTGTATTATATAGAAACTGCTTTACAATATTGAGTTTTCTTGTAATGCGACACATGAATACAGACTGGATACGGTATTGATCTGCCAAGTTCAATTCAAAAATTCATACTAACACACGAAAGATCATTAGTTTCCATTTTTGTATCCTGCCTGTCACTGGTGTATACAAATACGTGTTTATGATGGAAAATAGTTTGACGGGTGAATGTGAGTTTTGTAAGTTGGAAACTGATATGTATATTTATTCTGTAAAGTTTTTTTTTCAATTTTTATTTTTTTTAAAAGGATAAACCAAGTTTTAAAAGGAAAATCAGAATAATAAAGTAACTTGCGTAGTATCCTATTCTAAAATCGCGATAGCGTTGTTGGTAAGAGTTTACATGCGACCCGGTAAGCGGTCGCGGTAGCGTTGGTAAGCGTTTATGACCCAGTTCGATCCTTGGTGAGAGTTGGAAATTTTTTCCTTTATCTTCGAATGCGGCTCTGGGGTTCATCCAGTCTCTCGCAAATGGGTACCTGAGGGAGCTTGGGGAAATAAAGGGGCCAAGGGTTGGTGTTACACCATGAATAGGACTTCAAAACGCGGGGTCTTTACCTTCACACACACAGTTCTTTGTTGAGTGTTTGAAGTAATATTTTTTGTGTATGTGTGGAAAGTCCGGTATGTGTGTGTTATATTCATTACCTAATGTTTGATGAATATTTGAATATATTGAGAGTCATGTAATCTATATAAAACAACTTACGTCGAAGAGAAATGAGATCGTGCTGTGAGATTCTACAGTTTTTACTGTATTTTGAATTTTCCACCGTAAATGTTGTATTTTTTAAAAAATTACACTTTAGTGTATGTGTAGTCGGTAATGAATTTTCTTCTTACTCGTTCTTTTTTTTATTTGTTTTGTAAGTTGAAGTCCCATTATGCTTCGTGACTAGGGGAAACTGTAATGATGTAGGAGATGGTGAAATAAAGAAAATGGGAGGAAAGTAGAGAAGCCACATACATGGCGTTTGTCCGCCCCACGCACCAGGAATTTCAGAATTTCTGTGGCTATTGATAGAATTTGGTAGTTTTTTCATCTTTCAGAGTAATATATGTCCTGTGTGGCTTTGAAGAATTTTTGAAGTTTGTCGAATTTTAATGATTATTTCAATAATGCTTTAAAAAATGCATGAAAAAGATGAGCTATAAGTGGTGTAATAGTAGTCATATCGTTGAAAAAATGATTATGATGGAAGGATGCAACTAAAGTTGAATGTTTAAGAAATTAAGTATTTTGATTGTTGTTTTGTACTACATAAACATTCAGCCTCGTCTGCGTGTTAACCTCTGCCTTGAGGGCAATTTTAGTATACATGCAGTGCTTGTCTTGTGTGGACTAAAGTCCAGACAAATACCCGTTCGAGATAAATTGTAATTTAATAAATCTTTGTAAAAAAAAGAATCTTTTAATGCATGTGAAGTTCTCACAGAATATCAGTTACAGAAGGTGTGTAAGAAGGAAGTAGAGGCACAAGGAATTATATTAGCGAAGGGAAGCATATATTATTTTGCACTTGAACTTTGATTTAGGCATGTAGATACTCAGTGGGAGTGCATTCATCTCTGGTGTGCGAGAAGTTTCATATTGGATCCTAGTTTATACGAGCTTGATTAGTAGTGGACAATATAGCGAGTAATATCGTGCGTGTATGTGTGTGTGTGTGTGTTTTCTTTCTCGAAGTCCTGCCGTTTTTCCTCTTGAGTCCGTCCATGTCAAGTTTACCAGAGGAAAAAAAAATAATTGGTTGCATGACCATTTTGTCTATGGATTCCGGCATGATTACGAAGTCGGAAAATAATAACTTTATTTTTTTTAAATAACTTCCTCAGTTCCGATTGCAGCCATTTTTGTTTAACAAGATGTACATATTTTGCGTTTGTAGGGATTTGTATTAACCTATATTACTCACAAGTCAGAGTTGGTGAACCCTAGGCTGATAAAACAAAAGTAGTTTTATTCAGGAAACAACAATCTGTCTTATTTCCAGTACATATTGAATGAAGTTTGTATGGAAAATGGTCGAAATCCACCTACCCAATTGACACCGAAATTTACAAATTTGCAATGTTCAAATGCATATCTCCCCAAGAAGGAATGCAATCTCAAGCTTAATTGCTGGAGGAGGGTGTAAGTACCTAAAATGTACTATGGAAAAAAATCAAACACTGGGAGTTGCTTCATGCACAAACAACAATGTTTCAAAAAAAAAAAAAAAAAAAAAAACTTGAATCTTTGTTGTGGTAAAGTTTAAAAGTCTAAAATTCTGACAGATAAACTCTGTCGTGTATTATACTGCTGGACAAATAATGTGTTTGAGATATATATCTACAAGTCAAGTTACAGGACGTTAAAAATCACACAAAAACCTTAATGTTCACCGAGCACAGGAAGATGGATAAGCAAGTGCCAGACTTGGATTGGGTCCATAATTTAATTATGGGTCGTTGTTGTTAAGTTTAAATGATGGCAATAGAAGTGGATGGAAGAGAGGTAGATGAAGGTAAAGACGAAAATGGATGTATATTGTTAAAAAATAACTTCAGAGAGATACGTCTAACAGGGGAAGAATGCTGGGACAAAGTTTTGTAGAGAAGACACATCAGAAATGTCGACCTCATGGAAATGAGAAAATGCGGAGAGAAAGGAGTTAAGTTTAAATTGAGTTTGTTCTTGAAAATAGATACGTTCAATGTTTCAACTATAGCAGCATTTTAATGTTTTGACCAATGTTAATATAACTATAATGTCATGTTTTTTGGTAAACGCCTAATATCTAAAATATATAATTACTCGACAGTAGGCCTACGCTAAACAAGTGCATTGCATACATTCTATCAGTCTGTGTGGCAATTATTGCACTAGATTTCATGGTTTTTGCTCCTGTGTTATGGGGTGATTTCTAAGTGCTTCATTATTCACAAAGTACAGAATATGAAATTCATTCCACTACAAAAGCTGTACAAATTATACTTCACACAAAATATTCTGTAGCATAGTCAGTGGTGGCTGGAGGAAGTGAATCACATTAGTGACGAACATAGATATTCATGTAATAACATTTTATCATCCCGCAAAGCCATGGATTGCTTTTACCAGACCTGGATGCTTATGAAAAATGTTCTAATGAAACTAAATGTCTTTGAACTTATAACAGCTTCTGGTAGGACGTAGGCCTATAACATTATTCCCAAATTAAGCTAAGAAATATCAAAACACTTTAAAGAATTTAGATCACAGTAGAACCAGAAACATGATCCAAGAGTGACAAGTGTGTCATAAACCATACAGAAATAATTTTGTTCGAACCAAAAAGTGTTTTTATCAATTGAAACATTTATATAAACTACCTGTACGTTATAAAATAGTGACTAAATAGGCCTTCGTTGCTTATGCAGTAGAACTTCTTTATTTCGAGTCTAAAGAGACCACGAAGAATTTTCTAACCACCCGCAATTTCAAATTATTGTTATTCATTTAAAACATACATTATGTCAGCTACTCCATATAACACAGGATATGCTTAAATGTGGTACGGCATATTAGTTGAAATCATATTACAATTTATTATTGATAAGCACTTTCACATATTTCTTCATTTGTATGTGACTTGTCTTATTAGTTGACTTGTAGATTCATAGACTTTACATTATAGACTCTAAATTTTTAGACGTAGCATGTAATAGAAGCACTTTTTTTTTCATGTAGTACGTTTAGGTACCCCTATCAATTAAGCCTGAGATTACATTCCTTCTTGACGCGATATGCCTTCGAAGCATTGCAAACTTGTCAATTTCAATGTCAACTGTTAGGTGGATTTGGACTATTTTGCATACAAATTTCATTAAATATATACTGGACATATGACAGGCTGTTTTGTCCTGAATAAAATAGTTTGTTTTATTAACCTTGGGTTTCCCGGTTCTGAGTAATGTAAGTTAACACAGACCCCTGCAGCCACAAGAATCAGCACGTGTTTTCAAACAAAAATGGTTGCCATCAAAGTTGAGAAAAAAGATTTTAAAAAATAAATTAAAAAATATTATGTTCAATCTCCGTAATCATGTGAATCCACAAATAAAAAATCATTTAATTATAAAATGGTCGAGAAAACCTCATTGACTCACTAAATATGGATTGCCGCTTCTCTCATTCGACTACGCCTATAGAGCACGCCCAAATTTTTCATAATCCTTGTTCATTAATAATTCCTTTCGTTTAGTCTATAAACTTCAATCGTTGTATATTACCTGAAAATTGTATTTTATTTAATTTTAGTACTTTAGTATTTTATTTAATTTTACTCTTTTGCTACTGGAGTAAAAATATTGCTAAAGCAAGGTGTAGAAAGACTGTTATTTCTGAGTTCAGTTTCCAGAGATAGCAATTCTGATCGGTGTCGGTTTGACATTTTGATGCTTTATTTTGGTTTCGGATTCGAGAATAATTGAATTCGTTTGCTTTCGAATATCTGTTTGAACACCGAGGACATTAGCATGCAGAGTCCGGCTTAATTTGGGATCTAAATCCAGCGGGAACCGAATCATTTTGTTTTCCGCCAAATGCTGCAACATAGTCATTTATCCACATGAAAGCTGTACATAAGGGTTTCGATTGTGTGATTTTTTTAAAGTCTATGTTGCAACACTACTTAAAAAAGGAATTTATCTGCTACTAAATTAGGATGTGAACTTGTATTTAAGCAGGACTTTACCGTGCAAATGCGTGTGTTGAAAACATATGCATCACCTTAAATTGACGGGAAGTGTCAATTCGGTAGTTCATAGACACGAGTAATAGTGTTTAATCCAATTGGCTCTAGCCAAATAAAAATTATTACTGTTCCCTCTATATCTCATCCTGTAGTTAATATTGCATTATTTGAGGAATTTTCTAATACAGCCACGTCAGAAGAAAACCCACAGGTTTTATATTCAAAGTATCAATCCTGTGAATTGTCTACTGAGACAATTTTTTTTTTTTCTTCGGCAGGGTGATTGTGGTAGTGAAGCATCAATCAGGATAGAGGATTTGGAATCGGAACCTTCTAATTGCGATCAGGAATCTCCTACAACTCGTTACGTTGATTACTAACTCAAGTGTATCAAAGACATTTCTTACCTGGGAATACATGAGACTGAGCGGGAGACTCATTGCTATGGAGAGTAGCCAGACGAAGACTATTTTGAGGATCACTCTTTTCCTAGTTTTGTTTCTGCCGAATTTCATTGGGTAGCGGAGACTGAGGTAGCGATCCACACTAATCGTGCATAGATGCATGATGGAAGCCGTGCAGAATAAGACGTCGAGACAAATCCACGCCAGGCAGTAGACGGACGGAAGAGGGAAGAATCCTGAAGAAAAAGAGAAAAATAACATTTTTAGTTGTCTCGTCGAGATAAAATTGCATCGGAAAGCTACGGTTAATATTGGACCTTTAAATTTACATTGAAAAACAGTCCCATTGTTTATATCAATACTACGAGATAATGCTCTTGTTTTAAAGTTAAAAGTTCAGTTTTCCTTTTATTCGCAATTGAAAATATTCTGCTGCTAATTGGGTTCATGCTAACTACAATGTATCTACAAGTATAATGTATATTAATGCATCTTATTCAAGTATTTCATTCTGTTTGATATTTTGGGCACAAAGATTATTTTCAATGTGTATATTTTAAAGTACCTTTAAAAAAAAAAATCTGCCCTAGTATTGAACTAGCTCCAGTGATGTACAGCATACTATGTTCCACAACATATAGAGAATAAGACGATAAATATTAAGCACTGGTCACTTTCTTGGTATTGTCGTAAATCGGAAGCTCTTAGATGGAATGTCAGTAATAATTCTAGTCATGCCATAAGTTATTGTTAAGTTTTTGAATGTGAAAGTATTTCCTTCCAAATCGAGGACATTCAAGAGGAGTCCTGCAAATGGATATTTTGTATTATCCAGTTACTAAAGCATATCCGAAAAGTCTTTAAAATCGTAGAAAATGCTACAGAACTTGTTTGAAATCCTCTCTAATAGTCGTAGAAACCAGATTTGTAGAGAGAGGAAAATAATCTGGTTAGGAAATTAAGAACTGTTGTTCTGAAGAATGTAAATAGAAAAGAACAACAGAAAAGGAAGTAAAATACTACAATTATGGACAGTACAAACATGGACAACCGGTACATCAAGGCGATGTTGCCTTGAGAACTGTTGTGTATTGAAGCTTTTCAGTTCGTAGCAAACAAGCTGCCAGTAATGTTAAAATACAATAATAATAATAATAATAATAATAATAATGTAGTGGGAGAAGGTAAAATATTGTAATGTAAAAAATACGTGACTGAAGTTCGTCGTAAGAATAATTTCGCGTGGTGCTTGGAAATAATCAATAAAATATTGCAGTTGATGTACAAAACAATTTATTTGTTTAGGGCTACGTATGACAGCGACAATTTCCTACAGCAAGTAGGAGACTATCATTATGCGGAGGGGAAAAATATATACTTATTAAATTCAATGCTTTACCCCTGTTCTAAGGCAGAATTGTTTAATACATGTAATTCTGTTACACAAAAGCTTTCTGAGAGAAACTACGAAGTTTTTGATACAACACACCTTATAGAACCCAATATTATCTTATGTGATATACCCTGAAGATAAGTAGTTGATAAATAAAATGATGTATGTCTGTATATATTTCGAAGGAGGCCTAGTAATATACATAAATCATTGGGGGGGGGGGGATTTTTGAGGTGGCTGATTTACTTCAGGGATTGATTTTCTGACTTTTGTTCAGCATTACAAATGTGTTTGTTGTTCGAATTGATGTACGCGTTGCGTTGTCTTCAATCGCAGGTATTTTGTATTGATCGGAACTTGGTTGTTTTTCGTGGTTACTGAGTTACGACTATAAAATAAAAAGGAAATAAAAAGCTTGCACTATAATGTATATCTTTATAAGTGTAAATGTTTTACTTTGCTTCTAGGAAGAAGTAAAAGAATACGACTTCTTAAATTTTTTTGTTGTAATACTAATATCGTATATTCTCTGATTGGACTTTATTTATTTATTTATTTATTTTGTAACACTGATATCGTATATGCTCTGATTAGTCAAGTGGTTGTCGCGTATGCCTTTTTGAGCGTAGTGCCGAGTTCGATTTTCGGCAGGTACAGTTTCAGTTGCTTACTCACAAGGGAACATTCCGACTTGGTGAATTCAATTGCTAAAAATTACTGCTAGCACTGGATTCAGCACCAAAAGAAACAGTGTTTAGTGGCAGACCGTGTACAGGGTAGGAGGTAAATGAGGGCAAAGTGAGAAGATAGAACATAGAAAATGTCTAGAAATGCAATGTTAATTTTGAAACAAGTAGAGGGATTGAGGTCAAATGTTGGATATGAGGAATGCATGCAGAGCTCCACTGAATAGGTGTAATGTGAATCATGAGGGACTTGTAAAAACCGCAATGTTGGAATTGTAAAAACCGCCATGTTGGAATTAGAGCAAGAAGAATATACGGAAAAGGGACCGTGTGGCATATGATTCTTGACGCACACCGTCTATTGAAACAAATAGTGGCCAATACAGTTTGAAACCTCTGTAACATAACGCGTTCCACGCTATGTCAATGCAGCAATACTGTCGTAAAGTTGACGTGAATGAGGCTTAACTACAAACGTGAATGAGGCCAGTTTCCTGCCAACGAAGCTCCTAATCCATCCAAAATTCATTCATATGCTGGTAAAAGTGCAAATATGACCAAGGACAACCTGAAAGAGTTCATGACTGACGTTTTCTGGCCTTTTATAGGGCAGATAAAACTGCTGCTCCTCGCTGATTCATGGAGAACCAATAAAGATAAAGAGTTGGTGCAGAAACTGGACAATGTAGGACTTACACGACTCCTTATCCCTGATGGTTGCAGGTCACTCATACAACCGTTGGAACGTATTCTTCTTTCGTCTGTGTAAGAATTTCGTAAAGTATATAACATATGTCTTTTTCTGTCATCTGACTTCAAAATATCACAACGGGACAGCTTCATTAACTTGCAATCACACACACACTTCCACTTTATAGTACCAAAGTTCCAAGCTATGATTAGATATGCTTTCTACAAAATTGGATATTTGCAAACAGTACCTGGCGCATTCATGACACCTGTTGACTGCTGCTTCAATTTCAGTACTGGAGACAGTTGTGACGAGCTCGATTGTCCACCGTTATCATTTTCAAATCTGCCCACTGTTGTCTCCATTTTTGTATCAACCACACAATCATTCTTAAGTTCCATAATAGTTGCAATTAAACAGAGGCCTCAAACTGTATTGACCACTATTGATTTCAATAGACGATGTGCGTCAAGAGCCATATGTTACATGAACCCCTTTCCCGTACATTCTCCTTGCACTAATTCCAACATGGCGGTTTTTCAGATGTCCCCCGTGATTCACATTACGTTTATTCAGTGGAACTACATAAATTTCTCATGACCGACATTTGACCTCAATCCCTCTACTCGTTTCAAAATTAACATGCCATTTCTAGACATTTCATACGTTCTATCTTCGCAGTTTGCCCTCACTTATCTCCCACCCTGTATATGGTCTGCCACTAAACACCCTGTTTTCTCTGTTTCTCTTGGTGCTCAATCCAGTGCTACCAATTATTTTCAGCAATTTAACTCACCAAGTCGGAATGTTCCCTTGTCAGCATCATGAGGAAACTTGGGAGCTATTTAAGATATCAAATGGAGTCGGGAAATCCGGAAATAGTAACGTTCGTATTCCATCCGCTGACCAAGTTTACGATTCCTGCATGCACCATCTGCCTCGATAGAGCCCCTTTATGTGCTACAGGCGTATGTATTTATGATTGGGAATCATCAGTTGTTAGTTTCAGGGCACGAGTCAGGTGGTTTTAGTTACCGGTGGGAATGCATATGTTTTGGATGTTGAATTCTAGTCAACGTATTGTAACCTTCAGTGTTTTAAATCTAAATCCAACTTCAATAAAACATATTTTATGTTTTCACGGAAAGAAATTCACTATTTTACCTACCAAATTTAATGCAGAGCCAAACCGAAACATATACTTAATGAAAGTTACATATCATATCCCTTTTTCAATAGAGCAACGGAGACAATAGACATTTTTCTAGAGTGACATCAATTTTAATATGATTTGTTTAAAGAAGACAGCTTTTGTGCGTATAACAATTTTCATACTTGGTTCATGGTTCACCATTTTCTATGCGCATAAAGTCTGCTTTCGACAGATGAATCAGCCAAATTGAATAATTGACCACCCATGAACCGTTTCAAGGAACTAAGGAAATGAAAGAGCCAGGTTGAAACTAAGTAGTAGATGTTGTAGTACATCTAAACCAAACTCAGTAATTTTTGCACGAATGTGTCTATCAGTCTGACATTTGAAGCATAAATATGCTTTGCGTATGTGTGTGTGCGTGTGCGTATGTGTGTGTGGTTTTACACGAAGAGCACGACACATCTTTATTTATTGAGGTGCTAGCGAGAATATTACGATCGCAGTGGTCCCTGGTAGAGGAAACGTTACCTGGAGAACGCCATGGATTTTCTAGAACAGTGTTTGGAGGATGATTGCTTGAGTAGAGTGGTAACTAAATTTCTTGGGGATTCGAAATGTTTTCATATCATAGTAGACTCCTATCTCTCTCTCTCTCTCTCTCTATCTATCTATCTATATCTATCTATCTATCTATCTATCTATCTATCTATATATATATATATATATATATATATATATATATATATATATATATATATATATATATATATATATATATATATATATAATTTTTCATCTGTCACCAAATCCTCCTGAAAGTCATTTGTAGTGATGTAATGCTGGAATTTTTTGGTACGTATACCCTCGACAAATATAGCGTGAGCCCAGTTCCATATACGCTGCCATTCTTACGCAAATTTAGATAAGTATACGCTGGATTATAATATTATTAGATTAGTATACGCCAAATACTCCGTCATAAGTCCTCCTTCATCCCTGGTCGTCAGTTTTGTGTATATAACGTACTAGACAAGATGAGACATCACTTGAACGAGACCTTTTCGATAGAGAATCTCAACTGTTGTATCGAAGGCAATTGTTCACTTCTTATGCGAAAGTCCAATTTGTCATGCTCAGTATAGTATATCATACATTACGAAATATTGAACTTCCCTGTTAATGTACCTTGAATTGCTTTCTCAGTTCATCTGATGGTAGCATGTGCAGGTCGACTAGTACGAGGCGAATTTGTAAGGTTAACCCGGCCCTTTTCAAAGAACTGCACTACCTGATGATACAGGTGCATTCCATACATTCAGCACTTTACACTTCTACAGTTAATTTGGTTATACTCCTGCAATTACTTTGGTGAATTGCACGTTGCTCCTTGCTGGAAGAGGCTTAATTACGCTGCAGTTTTCTGGTATTGATTACACTATTTCTTTCAAAAAGGCAGAAGATCCAACTCATGGCTCTGTATTTCTACCATGATCCAACTAAACCGAACTCGAACGTAATAATTGCTAATCGCCTTGCAGTCTGCTGCATTTCACCGTGCAAAAGGAGACAAACATTGCGGGTTACTTTTCAATCTCTCTTTGTGTTTGTGTTATTTTGTAATATCATCATTCATGTTTTCGCCTAACCGACAACTGAGTGGAGAAGAGTCGTGTGTATTGATGTTAACATCGGTTTTTAACGTTTTTCGAAATATTGTTAAGTTCAAAAAATATTCGTGTGTGATTTTCTACGTTTACCTATTTATATAGAAAAAGTCCGTGTTCATTTCGAGATGATTCTAATTGTTTGACGGGTTTTCACCTCCACGCGTATCCTTGAAAAAGACAAATCATGACAAGGATGATAAAACCATAATTTTTCTTTAGTGAAACGATTAATTTGTTAATTTAGTATGAATATACTAATGTAATTTGATTTTAGAATTGTTTATTCGTCTCGTATAAACTTCAATTAGCAAATTGAAGTACGCTACATTCTTGCTAATCCGGCTATCAAAACTAATTTCTCTGTGTGTGTGTGTTTTCAGTCATTATCACGAATATCTCAAGGAGATTCCATGGTAGCATACCATGACAAGTGTCATCACTAAAACAAAGGGAAATTAGTGATATATATGAAGTCGCCATATGCAAGTAAAATAATTCAAAATTTTGTTTATTGTGCAGGTACTTATGTTAAATTTTTGTTATTGTATATTACGTTTGATTAAATCTGTCTGTGCCATTTCTGTTAAGTAATATATATATATATATATATATATATATATATATATATATATATATATATATATATATATATATATATATATATATATATATATATATATATAAATATTAAATTGATGCTTCAAATATCATGCAAATAAAGATAAATAAATCCAAAACTTGTAGGTTCTTTCAGCGATGGGAATGGGGCGTAGGATCCAAACTGCGTAGGAACAAAAAGAAATTTTTTTTTTTTTTTTTTGGATCCTACGCAGTTTTGGTCCTATGCCGTTGTCCTGAAATAACTTAAGTTTTAATCATGCGCTCAAAAATATTATTAGTGAAAGTAAGTGATGTTGGAAGAGTACGAGAAAATGAGTGTGTTGAGAAAACTCGAGACGTTGTTGTGTACTGGTCTCATAGTATAACCCGGGATCGAATAAGTCACATGAAATGTGGATAATGCTTAATCGCAGTTGGTCTGTTCTCAAAATGTTAGCTTCTGTATTGCACAGAATGTCTGCATAGTTTACCTTGTGCACATAGGCACATCCAGGATACTTAGCGGGATGGGTTGGGTGCATTTCAACTGTATGTAAGGGAATAAGACTTTTAATTCATCTAAATTTAATTTCTTGCGTGAGTTTTCTCTCTTTTCCAGCATAGAGGCTGTATAAGACGTGAACCTACATTTAAGATGGAATCCGAATCACCATCACCCGTTCAGATTTCGAGCCCTTCTCACAGGGAATCGAACTGAGAACCCAGTGCAACAAAGGCACGCTTGCTTGCTACAGAGTAGCGGACGTAGCTCAGCCACATTTAAATTTATATCTTAACATCTTTTTAAATGCGGGGATAGGGCAGGGAACTGTGCAGGGGAGAGTCCTGTTATCCAGACCCTCCGAAATCTTGACTTTTGTGAAAATTTAGTGTAATTTTAGCAGTGTGGTAATTGAAGCACTTCGAGGTGCGGGAAGGGGGGGGAGTTAGTGCATGCCTAAAATATACTTGTTCTGAAAGAGTACACTTGCAGCAGTGGCGTATACTGGTTTGATGCCTTGGGCTACCACTAACCTTTGTAACACCTGTACATTATTAATAATAATAATAATAATAATAATAATAATATTATTATTATTATTATAGTATAGTATAGTTTTCACGTTATTATAGGTCTTCAAAATAAGAAAAAACTTGCATCACCCTTTTACCAAGTAGATAAATATTTTCTCTTCACTAGCAAGACTTACATTACCTTATTAATATGAAAGAGAAACGACCGTATATTTCTACTTTTCTTTGTTGCATGAAGTATTGCTACATTTCGCATTGGATAAGTGGTAATCCTACTTACCAGAGTAAATGAAAGATGACCGAGTAATAATGAATACTGAAATAGGCGATTAGCAAAGAAAGAGTCTCAGTCTGTAAGAGCTCGCAAACTGCTGTAAAACACAAAATTTTCTTTGCGTTAACGCAAATCGCTGTGGAACGAGGCTCATGGTGTCCAAAACAATTCAGAGACTCCAAAATGCACTGTCATTACTCGTATAATTTCCCTTTACTCTTCGCTCACGCCCAAGAAACTGATTTGTCTAGAGGCAACTGCTGTTGCCTGGCAGCCCGTTCGTACTCTGTGGGCGGAGGTGGAGCGAAGGAGAATGCTCTGATGCGATTCTTGATGTAGTAGCTAGAAAGTGGTTTCTGCTTTTGTGTCATATCGAAGACCTCTTAAGTTCGGGAGACAGACTGCGTGCAAAGAAGTTAGTGGATCTTTCTAAATAATACAGATTTCAGATACTTGTATAATTGAAAGAAGATACTAAAGTATAAAATTATCAATATAATTTAGTTTATATTATAATAACTTCTTTGTAATACTCTAGAACTACCGCCGGTATGCCCGGTAGTCCACAAAATACGCCACTGTCTTGCAGAATGTGTTAATTTCTCAACGCATTCCAAAAGGAACTTTTACTCGCAGGAAAATACTCGTGTACAATATGGAAAAGGTGATGATTTCTCAGTTCGCAGTATTTTCCTCACAAAAGACTTGAAAAATCAGTTTTTCTAACATAGGGGAGACCGGGGCTGGTTGAAACACCGTCTTAGAAACAGTAGCGAAAAATTATGAAGAAAGAGGCCTAACAACAATGTCTTCCTCGTGCAGCAGCATTAGTCAACTGTCTTCATTGTGTACGAGTTTCATGGAGGTTGCAGTGATCGTTCACAGTTTATCTTGGAAAATTTGTTTTCGAAGGTGTTGAGTAACTCTTAAGAAATTTTGTTTTTCTTTTACTATTTCAGAACAATAATGTTATGGAAATATAAGCAGTATCCAGGAAGTGATTTGAAGTATCGTGTACAATTTGCATTGCTTACATTTTGATTTAACGAATTGTGTGTGTCACTGTTTTCATTTTTATCATGGCGGACAGCAAGGGATTGGTTGAAACACACATTTTCTAGTGTTTCAACCAATCTCGTTTATATTTCCATATAGTCAAGGCCGATGTAAACGATGAATTTATTTTTTAAAAATAATTTGAGTTCTTATGATTGAAATAATTTGGTCATTTCAGAAACTGCAAACATGAAGAAGCACGAGCTTAGTAGTACAAAAAAAAAAAAAAAAAAAAAAAAAAACTGTTTACTAAATCAAAGAAACTACCTCCAAACAAGATATCAAAGAAAAATTATGACCCCAGTTCCAGCTCAGAAAATGAATACTTTCGTATTTTTTTGTTGGAATACATATTCTAACAGAAAACCTCGTGAAAAGTGGGTTAAATGTAAAATCTATTTTCATACAGATTCCTTAATAGTAAGTTGAAAAACTGATGATCTGATTTCTTATTTGCTTATAAATTAAATTTTTGTAATTACAGATGATGGTTTCATATCATTACCAATCCCCCCCCCCCCAGAAAGCACAAAAGGAAAGAGGTTCCGGAGAAGTGTTCAGAGATGCATGGGAATTTCCCCCCTTCAATTACCACACTAAATTTGAGGGATAATTTTACAAATTGTATACAGTTTATTTTCACACTGAATTTTGACCCTCCCGCCTTATGCGTATTTTTTAATGTTCGACAGATTGGAAACAGAAGAATACAGTCTCAAGTGGTTTTTAGTTGTCCAGAGGGAGCCGTAAGAAAGTGACAAAAACAGTCCATCTGATGATAAAGATGGAGGAGGTAAGGGATAAAGTAAAGAAAGTGTGTGTGTCAAACTCATTTGAAGCTTCCGAAATGGTTGAAAATTTAAGTTTTACTAAATGTCAGCCAGATGTTACTAATGTCGTATTTCACGTTATAAATGAGTTTGAAGATTTTGTTAACTATGTAAAAACAGTCAAATCAAATCAAAGTGAAATGAAGTTCCCAAAATACTTTAAGGGAGAACAGGTTGTTACGGTTGTTAATCTCGTAAGTGGGTTTTTGTGTTACGTACATTGTATGTGGTACTCTACTTAAATATGTTTTCCACAGTGGCGGATCCAGGGGGATCGCCCCTCCCCCAGAAGAGGGAACTTTTTTATTTTATGTATATAAATAAAACCCATCCCAGAGTTTGAAGCTCTTAAAAGTAGCTCTGAGTTGCAGTATGAAACCCACGCTCCCCCCAGAAGTCGGTCCTAGATCCGCCCCTGATTTTCCTCTTTGCGATATTGGATTAAGCAAATAATATGCTGTCTTAAAGTCTCTGCGTGTTAATTAATATTTTCATATACAGTAGTTTTGTTTATTTGCTTGATTTTAGGTACTTAAAAATGTATGTCTTTGTATATTTCGAATTTTGGATAGTTCTGTTTTGTTTTTCGTGCCCCTATAAACTTCGAGTTAAAAAGAGCCTGTTGTATGTAAACTGGAGATGATACACTCATGTCCAAAATTATTGTCGCATGTCTATAAATATGTTTTTGTAGGAATATAATTTGATAACGAATTCGCCCCGTATTTCTTATAATGTTAGTATGTGTATAATTGGCAAAGACGTGTATGTGGCAAAATTTCATGTCAAAAGAGCAGTAAATAAGAACAATAAAACGAAAATAAAACTTTCTTGTCCATTTAGCAACATTTTGTTTTACTAATTCTAATATTCGTATTTATAATTATTTTCCTATGAAATTTACCACAAATATACATTTCCCATAGTATCAGTATTAAAAGTACGCTGCAAAATCATTATCAAATTATATTCTTACAAGAAGACAGTTATAGATATGCGACAATCATTTTGGACATGAGTGTACAAGACCTACTTCTGCAATATTCTGGTACATTACATTACAGTACAGTGAAAGGAGGTTAACATTCAGCTTATAGCCCTTCATGTTGAACTGTCCTCAGTCATCTTCTTGTCAGTTCCTAGATTTCACTTTGACACAACGCCCTGTCCTTTGAGTTGAGTTGGTTTTGAGTTTAACGTCCCGTTCAGTAGCGAAGCTATATGAGACATGGACTTACTGATTTACGTGGAATCCGAACCACGTGAATCGAACCCGGGTTTCCCACGCCAGTCCTGTCCTTTAAGTCGAGGAAGTCAGTCACTGCTATTTGAACCTCGTGCCTCGTGAAACATCATGATTTCAGAAAGTGCATCATGGACCGAAATAGGCGATAATCCGCAGAGCCAAGGTCAGGAGTATACTGTATGCTGGCTCTGAAATCGGTTGGATGCCTGTAATTTGTGTGTGTATGTTTTTCGAGCAGTGTGTAATTGTTATTCTGTTATAGCAGACTGCGCCATCGGTTTACCAATGCAGGATATTTTTGACGGTGCAGGATAAATGCGAACCAACTTTTCGGTAAAAAGGTCAGCATTAATAGTACGATCGTTAGGAATGAGTCAGAATCCTTTTGTAGTTCCGTCACGCAGGCACGTCTTATGCTCAAAATGGCGATGTTTTGCGATCGGTACTCGAAGTTGGCACTTGCTTAACCACTGTTCTTCCACATTCGGATTTCTGAAAATTGCCCATTTTCTTCTTATTTGACAATATATTTCAGCAAACGCATTACGCGGATTTTGCATGTTGTCGGTACACATCTACTTTCTTCTGGACCTGAGCGAGGTCAATTCATGTGGTACAACGCGGCAGCTCGTGATGATTTTTCCCGAATACGTCACGGTGACGCACTACAGTGGACTGGGACATGTCGAGTTAGTTTGTCGATCATCGTGTTGATGGATAGATTCGTATGACCTCAGAATCTGTTAACGTGGGACGACCTGACCTCGCCTGATCTTTAAAATATTTGCAACGTGGAACCGAGTTGCTGAGCTATGGTTCACGGCACCTTCCCTTTTCGCATGACAAATGTTTCAGGTTGCTGCCGTTCCTAAGTTCGAACTCTAGTACTGTTAGAGTTCAAAAATGAAATATTTCCGTTTAACGTAGCATGATTATGTCCTTGAGGTTAAAGGGAGACTATGATTAAAACAGGTGAATGATGATGGAAGAATTGGTGGGATGAGAGAGTAGAAGAAAACGGGAGTACCCCGAGAAAACCTACTGACACGATGTTGCCCACCACAAACTAACTTGGCCGGAGATAGGACCAGGAACTCCAGGAACCATAGGTAAGAGCTCTACCACTCACCTATGTGCCCCCCAGTAACTGTCGAGGACTTATTGTCACTGACAGTAAAAACTTTTACGGAATAGCGCTCTCTCTTAGAACATACCTTTGTATACAGACGTTAGATCGTAAAGTTTTACTTGACCTCTTTACTAGCATTTTCTTGATCTAATTCTAGCCTACACGTACGTTTGATGCACCGGTTCACGGTTCAAATCCCGGTGGAAAAGTCTTGAGATTTGAAGCAATATTGTGGTTTGAAGTCTATCTTAAACTGTAGGTTCACGTCTCATATAGCCTGGCGATGAAAAGAAACACTAAACTTCACCCACCCAACCAATTGGATTTATTTATTTATTACATTTCATTATTATTATTTTAATTGCGTGTAGGGCTAGATATTCTGAAAAATTTATGTGAGTGCGCCTCTGATTGTGTATGCTGTACAAATTACATCAACATATCCAGCTGTTCAATTCAGTCATTCAAATGGACTGCCGATCATTCCAATTATAAAGCGAGTACATTGATATTTCTGTTCGCTTTGTAGAAACAAGACCTTTAGCATAGTTGACTGAAGGTAAAACAAATATTTGGAATTCGTAATCAAATAAATTCATAGCTTCATAAAATGACCTTAGCAAAATACTGTGAGCACGTAGCTATTTAATCAGCGTGATTTTGTTTCTCAACGTTGTTCTGGTATTATTCCCTTCGCTTAATAAATTCCACGTGGACGATGAGAGCGCTTGAGTGAAATGGTATCTCGTAAGCCAGTGGTCATAACAAGGGAGCTGATGATTATAGAACTCCCATGAATGTTCAGTGGAATAAAGAGAGATTTACACAGGAGACACGAAATACGTTCGACGTGTGAGTTGAAATTGCATCGTAATTAGTAATGTGTGTATATCAAGCGATTGAATTAGTAAAATTATTCGTGTGAACGTAAATTCTAGATAGATAGCATATTTTATTTGTTCTTCTCTAAGGCTTTATGGATTTCAAAGTACATGAAGAGAGAGATTTTGCGGAATGCAAACAGATTGTTATGTCCTCGCATAGCAGATTTGTCAGTAACGTGTGTTTTTGTCAACGTGGTTCCGGATCTGTTCTCACTGTCAGTGGATTCTCCTTCATACCGTACTTAAAACTGGAGGTTTTATTTCATAACCTCAGTTGTGAGCTATTTATTATTATTATTATTATTGAGAAACACCTGATACTTCAGTTATGAGCACTTACACAGAAATACTCATATACACTGTAACCATTTTTTTTTTTTTTTTAAGTTGTCATGGTTGGGAGGATGAAATTGAATTAGTAGAATCTGCACCATGTGCATGCGTGCTAATTAATTATTGGGGCATGCATGCCTTACCGTTGGGGCAGCAATCAAATGTCCCTCAACAGAGCCACCCTTGTTTCAGTCACCGAAGGAAAAAAAAAAAAAAAATGAAATACTAAACTGTGACACACATTCCCCCAACTCTTCTGCTAGTGTGTTTAATTGGTATACTATCCGGCGTCTGCGAGAACGCGTACACATAAAAACTAATTGACTTCTGATTGCTGACAAACTTTGGTTTGATGCATGAGTTTGATTCATTATTGTCCTTTTGTGCTAGGGGTTTTAAGCTTTGGAATGAAATAGTTCAAATTAGCATTTCATCTTCTTGGAAATATTTTCCCTTCAAAAATGACATCATGGTTAACAAGACGTAAAACTAGATAGTGCATGGTCAGGGAACTATTGGGGTGGGGAAGGATTCCGTATTCGCATGATCGTGCTGCTGTATGAGGAACATGTAAGTTATGAACCGGGGCGTTGTCGTGAAGGATACGGATGCCTTCGGTCAGCATTGCTCGTCTCTTGGTTTTGATGGAATACTGTAATTTCTGCAGCAGTTAGATGGGCTTCGCCAGGAAAATCATAATCATTACTTCATCTCAGAAAACTGTCAGCATGACCTTGCCCGCTGAAGGTTTGACAGGGACATTTGGAGTTTGTGAGAAGGTACGCTTACATTGCTTTGACTGAGTCTTTGGTCTCTGAGTGATGGACTCATGTTTCATCCTGAGTTATTCGTCTGTCAAAAAGTCCTCCTACTTTTCGTGCTACAGGGTCAAAAATTCCTGGGAACAAGTAACTCCCTGCATTTGGAAGGTGTCGCTAGTTGGGAAATCAATCACACAGACACATTATACAAGTGCAAATACTCATAAATTATTTCTCACAGACCCGACTCTTATCTTGACATCTTCAGCTAACTGGTGAACCGTTAGGTGGGAATCTTTCAAGATGGCGGCTTCCATTTGCCTAATAGTGTCTTCATCAATGGTGGATTGAGGTTGTCCTGGAATAAGAATCGTTTCTACTCAAGTCCGACCGCACTTAAAGTGACGATATCAGTGCCTCACAAGTGATACAATGGAGTTTGCTCTCCATGTCTTTTTTTCTTGTTTTTTCTTTTCTTTTTTTTTTTATCTCATCAGATGTCTCTTTTGATTTGTGGCTTCTCAAGTACAATAACTTCATGACAACTCAGGATTCAGTTTAACCCATCTTTTCACTTTCTTGGCTGTGGTACAGAAAATGATGAAAGTTTTCTCATAAGCTATAGCGATATGTATAAGTACACGTGTAATCTTTAATGCCTATTCCACATACATGGTGGCTAAATGTCAAGAATACAGACCTTGTACACTTTTTTTTTTTTTTTTTTTTTTTTTTTTTTTTTTTTTTAGCGTGACATTTTAATGTTACATTTCAGAAAAGTAGGTTGTTTAGTAGTTAGCTTTTAGGAACCAATAGATGTTTCCCAAAACCTCTCGTAAACAGAGATGCTCAACATTTTATATAATCGTATTTCGTTTACACATTTCTAGGGTAAGTTCACCAAAATCCTGTTAACACAATTTAATTATTTCGTACCACTTAAGAATATTTTCCTTTTTAAACCAAGAAGTTACTACTTTATTATTGGCGTGTCGCTGACGTCCCAGTTATAAAGTATCTCAGACAGTCTATCTATGTACCTTCATTGCTCGCGAATATTTTTCTTTTAACGTTTGGAACATTGAAAACACGTAGTATGTGTTCATATTACTGTTGGTATGCCTCAATGGCATCGGTTCGGGAATAATTCTAATAATTATATTCTGATGTCATATAGACATTAAACATTTCACCTTTCTCAAATTGGTACATAAAAAATAAAAATAATAAGAAAAAGAACAGAAAATAATACATGACACGAATTTCTGTTTTAAAACTTATTTAATGATATTCCTTTTGGTGAATATTAATTATGTATCGTGATTTCTCTGATCTAACGCTGACTTGATTTGCTGGTGTTGCTGTGGCTTTGTTCTAGTGGAACCTGGCTATGATTCTTACTGCGATGACGATGATCTGACACGAGCTTGACACTTATCTGCTGGATTCACTAAGTTTCAGACTGACTGAGATATGGAGTTAGTGTTGAATGTAACCCAAGCCTGGTTTGGATATCTCATGCCTAGGTTAATTGAAAGTTGCTCATTTATCTTTCAAAGTTAAAGGTTTAGGTCGTTAGGCTAGAGTTAGTGTCAAATTCAGAAAATCTCGGTTTACATACCGCGGAAGAGGCTATACTCTCGCATTATTGTAAACGTGGGATATTATAGTTGTCTGTGTTCAAATCCGTAACCTTCATCGTTCGCAGAAAATAGTTAGATGCGAGAAATAGAAATGTGTCAGCATGTATTCTATGACATTATGTAACAGTATTTCATACAAATTGTTGTCTACACAATCTATAATTTAAATGAATTGACATAAGTAATATTAATTACATTGACAGACAATAAATTATGCTCTCTGTGCTTTCTAGAAACTGATAAATAAACAGCAAATGAACACATTTGTGTCAACAAACCAACGTAAATAAGTATCGAGATTACAGAGTATAATTTATAGATTATTTTGCGTTTTTGGATTGGTCACTGCACCACTGCACATTATAGTAGTTCCAGTTATATTTGTTGGTGAACTAAATGTGATTCATGCTAATTTGAAACACTATTTACAGTTACTGTAATTATATCTATTTTCGTTAAACAATTTTTACGTCTTGTATCTTCTCGTATAATAACTGAAAACTTAACTTATTAAAGCTAAAGCTAATTTTAATGACTAATTATTGGCAGTTGTATTGTATATAACAGCGTTTCCCAACCTTTTTCAACTTGCGGCACACTTCAGGGTAACTTGAATTCTCGCGGCACACATATTATTATTATTATTATTATTATTATTATTATTATTATTATTATTATTATTTGGAAATATAAAATACTGTAGTATTTTTTTCTGATTACTGGCATCCTTCTCACAGAGAAGAAAACTCGATCAGTGGTTTTTTCCCCGTGGTAAATCATTATGCTTATTTTTCATTTTAATTTAAAAATAGAAAACAATTGTAATCAGCTATAGGGCTGAAGTTGTTAAAAATACACTTTCTTTTTCGAAAATTGTATCCAACCTTTCATTATGAAGGAGGATCACTAAATAACGAACGAACAAACAAATCTCTTTTACTTTTAAAATACAAATGTAGATAATTCGTATGCATGTTTACTTTGCCGGAAGGATTGAATAATATTTTAAAATTTCAAGTTACGAAATAGTCTGCAATAATAAAGAAGCAATAATGGTCATAACAATGATAACAAATACCTTTTTTACTCAAAATTAGAAATGCCCAGAAAAATGTTCTACAGAAAAGTAACACAATATGAAACTTTAAATTTTAGATTCATAGTATTAATGTGAAATACATATATTTCTTTTTCTCTCTGTCTTGCAATTTGATTGCTATAGAATTAATAATTTTGTTTCGATTTCCTCGCGGCACACCAGCGACTCATTCGCGGCACACCAGTGTGCCGCGGCACACCGGTTGGGAAACGCTGGTATATAATATAGCTGTTTGGTTTTATTGCCTTTAAATACTTAAAAAAAAAAAGATTCACTACGTGTTATGTTCATTGTTTAAACTCAGTGTGGTTTTAAATTAAATTAAATTAAAAGCCAAACTAGAAGCAATAAACGAAAGGCAGTAAATTTTCTATCTACTCTCTAATTTCTTTTTAATTCTGTCGTATTTTCTCAATTTTTGCTCCTGTATTATTAAACATATTAGGAGGGGTAAAAGTGGATCTGAAAGGGTAGGGGGACGGATTACCTCACACCGTCCCCCCGTGCCTATTTTTGTCCATTGTAATTATTTTAGAAAGTGGGAGGACGCCTTAGATATTTTTTGGAAGTGGAGTAACGGATTTCCTCCCGCGTTTCCCCTCAACTTTTACCCTTGCATATTAATATGCTGTGTCTGAATAGGAATGTTATCAGAATGATTATAGTTATTCACTTCGGTTAAGAGCCTTATTTAATATATATTGTTAATTATCTTCTAGAACGTTCGCAATAAATTGTAATTCTAAAGAATATATTTTATTTGTCAAGATCGCGAATTTGTTTAAAAAATGTCTGCTACTTATTTTGGATCCTAGGCGCACTAAGTTGATAGTACATAGCAAATCGTAGAAAAGATAGGATATCATTGACTCTCTTTCTGCTCGTTCCGTACCTACTCGTGAAGATAGGGAGGGTTTTGTAAGAAAAATGGATTTAGAAATCAATGCAATTCTAACTTGAATCTTTCCTTTATTTACAGGTATGTGACACATGTTTATACGAAACGTTCTTCAGTGGTGAGTTTTCTGTTTTCATTACTACTATTTTAAAGTATATGGATCGTAATTTAACCCTATATCTTTTCGTAGTTGCATGCCATAATAAGATCTGTGATTCTTATTTTTAGGGTTTTTTTTATTATTATTATTATTATAACGAAACAATATAAGGGTAGTTACTGTAGTGTACTGTAGAATAAAAGTTCACACTTTTAAAACTCACAGTATTGTTATTTCCAATTGAGCTGAATAAGTTGTCACTCAAGTGAAATATTTGTTGTCTAGTTTCCGAAACTCTAGCCTCGGCAAGAAAATATCCTCGGTTTGTGGATACTTACCAGTGTTCTATGTCAGGCATTCCGTAAGGAAGAAACATACAAGATGTGTATTTCACTTTCTTACTACAATTATTGTTACATAATGTAATTGGATATAAAAAGAATATTGTATGGAAGAACTAGAACATTGTGAATAGTTTCAATCTCTAATTCTTGGACTTAGCCGTATCATAGGTTGGAGCTATCATTTCTTATACCTCCAACCTATATTTAATATTGTTTTTGACTTACAATATATATAAGCTTTGTGAAGTCAGTGAAGGTGTAGAGTACGAAAATGAAAATATAAATCATAATATAACGAACCATTTTACCTATTCCGAATCATCAGATAAGACATTCTAAACTCAAAAATTCTTTAAGGTTACGGTAAAAGTGCATTTAATATACGAATATACAGGGTGCGGAAAAAGTCCCTGAACGTTCCAATATCTCGCGAAGTATAAAGATCAGCAAAACAAAAATAATTCGTGTTAAATTGGTTTTAAAAATCTATCCAACGATACCAAACGCAACCCTCTATCCCCACCCCCTTTCGGGGTACGGGGGGTAACTTTAAAATTTTAAATGGGAACACCTATTTCTTATTGCATATTTGGATTTTCCAGAAAAAGTGACAGTAATTTAACCCAAAATTGAAAACAGTCTCTTCGCAGATGGCGCTTGAATCGACACACAATAAAAGGTGGAGCAGCAAAACGTCATGAAAATGCGAACTGTCAGTCCCGTGTTCTGTGGCTGTACGGTTAGCGTACTGGCTTACGGGATCAGAGGTTGAGAGTTCGATCCGCGTTCAAGGCAGTCTTTTTTTCTTTTATTTCCCCAAATAAATTCCATATGTTTCAACTTCAATTAATACTTTTTTGAAGTTACATAGAATACAATTTTCGATTATTGTTTTGCAAACTAGCTTTATGAAGTAGTTCTTAGTAATAGGGTTACTTACAACAAAAATAAACCATTTTTGTCGCCACTTGTATTTTCTTGCAAATATGGACAAATACATAATTTTTTTAATCAAAGTTAAAATTTATGAATTCATTAATTGGGTGTAAAAAAATCACAAAAATGTTACTCTGCGCGGGAATCGAACTCAGGACCCCTGGCTCCATAGTCCAGTACGCTAAACGCATGGCCACAGAGTACGATGCCGAGACCACATTTTCATAACGTTTTGCGTTCCTTGTGTGTATATATATATATATATATATATATATATATATATATATATATATATATATATATATATATATATATATATATATATATATATATATTTCAATTTTGTGTCAAATCACTGTCATTTTTTCTGGAGAATCCAAATATGCAATAAGAAATTGGGGTTTCCATTTAAAATTTTTAAGTTACCCCCGAAGAGGGTGGGGATAGGGGGTTGTGTTTAGTATCATTGGATAGCTTTTTCAAAACTATTTAACACGTGTTATTTTTGTTTTGCTGATCTTTATACTTCGCGAGATATTGGACAGTTCCAGGAATTTTTTCTGCACCCTGTATGTATGCATACAGTGACAAAAAGTTTCATCAGACTCAGTAAGGTCTTTATTGTATTTATTTATTTATTTATTTATTTATTTATTTGTTAAATGAACAGTATGTTCTGAAGTGTGAATACTGTAAAATGTATGTAAAATATTGCGTATAGAATTTACTAGTATAATGAAAAAAGTGCATTGAAGAAACATGCATCTTTCTCTAATGGTTATTTCGTAGTTTCATTTCTGTAACTCTTTGAGAGAAAAGTTTTCGTTTATTTTATTATTTTTATTTTCCCCTAAACGATGCATCGGAAAAAGATTGCTATTCACTACGAAAATAAGTAATCAGTATAATCTCGAATGGCTTAAATGCCTTACATAGAAGAAAACTTTTTTCTCTCTCTCTCTCTCTCTCACTCTCTCTATTTTTCTTTCCTTCTTTACAAGAAATTCTCAATAGGGAATTGTTAGTGAAGTTTATATTTCCAACAATTTCTGTTTTCTGTATTTTGTTATAGTCTGCCTCATTTAGCGTTTTCTCTCTCTCATTTTTTTAAAATATAGCTGTTCAGTCGTGGATATAGTACATCGTATGGAAATGTGAATTATTAAATTCTTAAAGAATTTCTTTATTATTACTATTATTATTGTCATTATCGTTGTCGAATCGATAACTAGTTTAGTTGTGCTTTTGTGTGTGGAGGAGAATTCATTGCGAGATAGAATGAGAATTCTTTAAGTGTTTTGCGTCATTCGAATTGACAAGTTATTGTGCGAATAGAGTACGTCGTCCTCGAAAGAGTAGGCGACACTGATTGTCTTCTACGTAGTGAAGATGACAACGGGTAATTCTGAAAGACTCGACAGGTTGTGACGGGTTTTGTGAATAAGTTTTCTCTTGCTACGGGTCGTTTGAAGATAAACACACAACGGAGAATCGTGTTGTATTCTGTTCGATTAGAAATGAATTTAACACAATAATGGGAGACGAGAAGGAAATTAAAAAAAAAAAAAAATAAAACTACGTTAGCTGAAGTATGTTAAGATTTGACACAATAACTAAAGAACCTTTCATATTGTTTCTAATGCTTTGGAAATACAGTAGAGCGTCTATTGTCTCGTCAGTACTAGTTAATCGTAATTTCCTTTGTAGTAGTAATATGAATAACGTAATATTTTAAACGACTTCAGGTTCCAAAAAATAATAGAATACTACTTACATACATATTCAGTAGGAAAAGAAAATACATATTCCCTCAGTTGAACATAAAATCTCTCATGCATATACTGTATCTTCTATTTCATTTCTGCGAAAATTACATAAGGCCATTATTTGCAGCAAATTCATCCAAGAAGCCTATTAAATTGTGTTCAAACTAGGGTGTCCAACCGTTAAACCGGCATTCGATCTGCTTAGGATTATCTACAGAAGAGGACTCGACTCCTACAGTTTCGAAAAAGTGTGAAATCGAGCCTCGTCTTGGTAAAATATGTTTCTGTTGTAAGAGCTCTAGTTTCGTTTCCTTTTCATATTTTGTCTCGAAAAAGACGTTTTCACATCACGTCACGAAAATTCTTCGCTTTTTTCGCCTCATGGCCAAACATGCTTCTGCTGCTTGCGAGATACTTAAGTTCGACACTTGGACAAAGAGAAACATATTTCTGATTATCTTAGTGCATTTCAGGTTGGTGGACAAGTGACGTGAAAACACTTAGGCCCGAGTAAAATACTTAGGTATAATGATGAGGATTTTGAGATCCTTTCCTAAGGATCCAACTTTCTTTTTAGCACTGTAAGGGGATACCGTATTTTGATGGGAATTCTTAGTTCAGACCAATGCTTTTACTCGGGCTTACAATTTTTCACATATAGTGTGTTCGGGGAAAACAAACTTTGGGAAATGAAAATTCTCACAGGGGGAGGTGGATGTCTGCAAATGCATTATTTCGGACTTACAGCCCGGTAAAAAATTGGCTGAATCGATATAAAATGGTCATAACTGGAGGGCGAAATGTGAAATGAATATCGGGTAGAAGAATATAGTGATTCCATAAGTTTACCAGTGGGTATTTAACGTGTGCCACGTTTCAGTACCTTATGTACAGTTTTTCGTTTCTAAAAGGCCTCATTAATAAAGCCCGGAATTAATGACAAAATGCCATAAGTGCCATTATTGCAATTTTCATGATATTTTCAGGAAAAGTACAGTTTCACAGTTTAGAAGCAATTTGTTGCCATTGTTACAGTTTTTCTCTTCCACTACTCTATTTATTCATGAATGACAGCATACCACAGATCTAACTCGCTCTTATCTCGCCAAGCGATCTCGGTGTCTGATAATAACTGGTCTATTCCCGTTGGAAGGTGACAAGTGGAGGAGCGGGGATGCTAGTGCGTATTCAGTTCTTGGAATTTTGAAGCAGTGTTCGGTTTTTGGAATGACAAACGAAGATGCTTAGTTTCAAGAAGTAGCCAGGTGGGCAGTTATTGTGAATCTTAGGCGTGCGTAACACAGAACTGGTATTTATGTGCATTTCAGTATTTCAAGATGCCAAAAGTTGGTCTTTCTAGGCAACAGAAGTTGGAAAAATTTGAGTGAGTTCGGGTGTACTGTGTTTTCAACAGACGGTTCTGTACTGTTGTGTAAGTTATGTGAAACTGTGGTTTCCGCTGAAAAGCGTTATTTTGTAACACCATATAAGCACTGCAAAACACAATTCTGCAATGACACGCAAATCAGCTGGTGAAAAGGTTCAAAATCATCTTGGAACAGTCACGAATCTCGCTTCGCGTACTAACAGTTTCGCCAATGATCTGTGTGAAGCTCTAATTAACGCGAACATTCCTTTATGGAAGTTAGAAAATGTTTCCTTTAGAAACTTTCTCGAGAAATACACAAAACAAAAAGTTCCAAGTGAATCATCTTTGAGAAAGGCTTACGTTAATAGCGCGTACAGCAGCACTATTGATGATATCCGTGAAAGTGTTGCTGGCAAAAATATATGGATTTCAATTTATGAAACTTGCGATATTCTAGGACGTTCCATTGCCAACGTTGTAATTGGAGCTTTGGGACGGGAAGAAGGCACACAAATATTTTTCATTGCATCAGAAGTTCTGGAAAAAGTAAATGGCACGGCAATTGCTCAGGTTTTTACAAAATCGCTGAGTATTCTGTGGCCAGAATGTGTAAAATACGATAAGGTCCTTCTTTTTGTCACAGACGGAGCTGCATACATGAAAAGTGCAGCAAAAGCACTTAAGGTTCTATTCCCACGTATGCTGCATGTCACCTGTCTGGCATACGTGCTACACAGAATTGCAAAGGAAGTTCGTTCACATTTTCCTGATGTTGACCTTCTTGTGTCAAATGTGAAAAAGGTATTTCTGAAAGCTCCCTTGCGAACAAGTGCGTTTCGCGAATTAGCCCCTGAACTTCCGCTTCCACCACAGCCTATCTTAACGAGATGGGGTATATGGATTATAGCTGTTCTCTATTATGCTAGCAACTTTGAATCCATCAAAAGAATGATACTTTTGATGAGGATGATGCGTCTTCAATTAAGGTTGCTTAAAGTTTGCATAAGAAGAATTCCTTGAAAAAGGACTTCATTGCAACACATTTTGCAAAGTTACCAGATGCTGTTGCCAAGCTTATAAAAAGAAAGAACAGATTCTCGCTGGTTCTCTGAAAATCTTCAGTGATACTCTCAACGATCTGAGTGTTGTACCTGGTAACAAGGATGAGTACATTCGGCGTAAATGTGATCGTGTTGTAAGTGCTAATCCAAATCTGGGAAAATTGAAGGACATCGCTAGTGTTATGAAAGGCGATGCTGATACAACTATTGACAGTGACGTGGATCCTTCCCAAGTTACATGTTTCAAGTATGCTCCAGTGACATCTGTAGATGTGGAAAGATCATTTTCACATCTAAAGCGAATTCTTTCTGACAGGAGACAGTCTTTCCTTAGAAAAATTTAAAAAGATGTTAATAATTTCAGAGTACAAAAATATGAAAAAAACTTTCGTAAGTAAAAATAAACTGCTAGTGTAGTGTAAAATGACTTCACTTTAATATTTCCTGTGCTGTAAATGGTTGTGCTAATGTAACCGCGTGTGAATAAAATGTGATAGTGTTCTTAAGTTATTGTTTCATTGTTACTACTGAAGAATGGTGAATGAATTGTTAGATGCCGTCCCTTCACGGGTTGCGCAAGTTTTCAGAATTTTAAGTGGTACGTACAAAGTGCAAAATGAAACCTTTTATTCGATTAGTTAACGAAGTATAACCTATTATAGCTTTCACATATTTTAGTCTCTATTTTTTCCCCAAAGTTCGTGATTGCTTGTTTATTTTATTTTGCAATTTTGCGAGCCATTTTTGGGCTTTTATTTCGCCATTAATTCCGGGTTTTACTTATTAATTTTCTTTCGTGCTTCGAGGCTAATCCTGTAGGCGCCCTTCTAAATCTAGGTTCAAAATAATTACGATCTTCTTTTTCCAATCTTGAATTGATATTCCGTTCTCTAGCTGTGACCCTTTATTTAATTGTTCTTACCAATTTTCGGGGAGATAGAGCTCAGAAATAGCACATTTATGCTCTTTTGTTGCGTTTTTTGTGTAAGGATTTACTTCTCGAAGTTTTTATTATTATTATTATTATTATTATTATTATTATTATTATTATTATTATTATTATTATTATTATTATTATTATTATTATTGTTATTATTATTATTATTGTTGTTGTTTCCGAACTTTCTGTTTTCTTTTGGAGTCCATCGAAAAAGAACTAGTCACCCTTCTTCAGTCTCACTTGCTTAATGGGTCACCTTACCTACGTAAGTTAAGTAAATCGGCTAGTACCGTTATTCTGCCGAATGTTTAGACAAGAGAAAATTCTTGAGTATTTTTAAAAAGGCATTTTAAAAAAGGTATGTACTTAACATATTTTTAGTCTTGGTAAAACATATTTGGTATTATGTAGGAAAGATAATGCACGGAGCGGGTTAGGTATTGCCTTTTTCTAGTCTTCAGAGAAAAATAAGAAAGCGGACTTCTTCCATCATGTGATGATGAATTATGAACCATGGATATGACAGTAGATGCTTGTTTCCTCATGTTTTCACGTTTTTCTTTTACCCCTCTTCGTGGGAGCTTCAGTGTAGTTTTTCATTCCCTTTTTCGTTATAAAACATTGTAAATCTTCATTATTACAAGTTTTTAGCACCACTTTTTTGTTATGATTATAAAAAAGAGAAAAAATACAAGAAGCTAAAATGGTGTTATAGTTACCTTTTATGTCGAGAACTAGTCTATTTAAAAAGTTACTTTTTAAAAAAAATATATAAAGAATTAATCCATTCCTTACTTTTTCGATATCCTGGATTTTGAAAACGTGCTGTCTTGGCTTTCATGACTACTTTTTCCTCTTATTTGAATTCCGTGTCTATTATGCGTTTTCTTTCTTTTTTTTGTTTTTCTTTCTTTCTCTCCTTTTTTTAAATGCGTGAACTACACTATCACAAAAGAGGAATCTTCTAGGATGATCTCTCGCCCCGAGGGATTTTCAGACGCTCCTTATCTTCGTACTCCAGGCCTCCTTGCTCTTGGGCGTCTTGTATAAGTTGGCGTCAATATCAATATGTGGCGAGCTCATTTTTATTCTATCTTTGCATTTTCGCTTTAGAAAAGTAAAAATCCGTTAGTTCATAAGTTTCCGCGCAAACGAAAGAATAGCAATCCAAAGTATTTATTAGTAATAATAATAATAATATAATAATAATAATAATAATAATAATAATAATAATAATAAAATTACAGTGACTTAGTGGTAAAACTAGGCTCGTAGCTAGGTGGTCACCAGGGGGCTCGTCCCTTCCTCCGTGCAACCACTTTCACGCCGATTAAATTTTCAGTTGTTTGTCTATATATCTGTATCAATGAATAAAAAGTGAGGTCATTTTATCCCCACCCCAGAAGAGATTTCAATCCCACAGTCTTAGCATTCTAGCTAGAACTTCGCCTCTCTTGTCTGGTTCGATCCCAGACCATGTGAGTTTGTGCTGGACATCGTGTCCGTAGGTTTTATCTGAGTTCTCCTGTTTTCTCCTCCACTCGTATTTCACTAATTCTTTCACAGTCGTTCACTCCTATAAATCATTCGTCTTGTTTAGCCTAAGCGGTATACTTGTGGCTCATAAAACTATTACATTTCATCTCTAATAATAATAATAATAATAATAATAATAATAATAATGTATAGTACTGCGGCAAAGGGCTGGTAGTTTGGCCATTAAGGTTACTTCTTCGAAGCTGTAATGGTAGGAACGAACCTCCCAGTTCATTCAAGGAGAGACTAATCTTCTATTTACGCATGTTCATTTCTATGTTTTATCTAGGATGACAAGAGAATACGAGTTACTATTCAAAGTATAGCTTTGAGCTATATTCACTAGTAGTTCCTTTTTTGTGTGTGTGTGAGTGTGATTTTTGAGGCAGTTGTATACTTCACCGTATTGACATGAGGCATATTCATTAATGGATATGTATGTTCAGAGCACGTGGGATTTAAGTCCAATTATCAAAGTTGTGGGAAAGGAGACATGAATTTGTAGTGGAAAAATGAATAGTCTTTTACATTGTAAGAGTTATTTACAATATCTGGACATGAATATTTTAAGCACTGAAAAGAGATTCAGGTAGAGTCTTAAATATGTTCAAGGGGACCAAAAGTGAACAGGACCGAAATCTAGACCGACCAATCAAGCAGTTAGATTAGTTTTTCTTGTCAGTACTATAAAGTTAATTGTAAGGTTTTAAGAGACAATTTTCAAAGTAACCGTTGTATTCTGAATATTAACAATGATTTTATTTTGGATTGGGAGGGGGCGGAAAACCTCACACAGTATGAAGAGAACTAACGAAGTATATATAAAAAAATACATCACAAATCGGATTATTGACGGGGATAGTCCCCTTCAGTTCCAAGATTGGGGAGACATGTCCCCTCATCCCTTGGGATTTGCGCCAGTGCTTTTTGGTACAGGGGCATATTTTGGGGAGGGCATGAGGGGGGAAGTTACCCCCTAAATTTGAGAAAAATAAGCTTTTAATAGATTGTATTGTAACATACTTCTTTGCTGGATTAACGATGATGTAGTGTGTTAAAATTTATTTAAAAGCATTGTGTTAACTATGCCTACGCAGATATGAATTCTTGAATAAAGTGGATGCTCAGTTTAATCTTTGTCACTTAAGAGAAGAGAAAGGACGCGGGAGTGATCAGGGATTGTATACCGAGTGTAAAACCTACACAAACTAGGTATGCTCTTAAGGTTTTTATGCTTTGGACATAGTTTGAGAATGTTGTGAGTCCTTCACGATTGAGTAAATGGAAAAGCATTGGCTCGTGACGATGTCTATATTTACCTTTGTGGGATTAACTGTATAATCCGTTTCTGCACAAACGAGAAATGAATAGGGATGGAGGGAAGCTTGTTGCTGTGGATACATCACGTTCCCAACTAGCTGTCATGTGTACTTGTTAAGTTGCGTACAGCTTTTTCTTCTCTGTGCTTTCACAGAATAATAGCAGATAACGATAAAAAAAAAAAATGTATAGGTATATATATAAAATCTACCGATTATAACTTTGCGCTATAACCATTATGCAGGAATGTGATAATATAGTTTTGGCATTCGTACTTATTTACCCACGATTCCTTTTTAAAACTTCTTTGCATTGGTATCTCAAAGAAAAAAAAGAAAAAATCAACTAATTTGATTTGTATGCTAAGGCTAAAAGAAGATAACAGAAGATAACTAAATATATGTTCCTACATTACTTAGTCATAAGATACAGCAATGTGGTTAGGTTTACACAGTGTAACATAATGGGCACCATTATTTATATTAGTAATACCAAGTATTGGATGTTCTTTCGTACTGAAGGTACTACTAATCGCATATCTGCGTAAACCCACTCAACGTTTCTTGGTGGGCATTGAAATCTTGTAAAATCATATTGTCATTTTACAGAATCTTGGAGTTGTCATAAAAAAAAAAAATGCAACCCTACTACATTTCTCCAAGTAAACATAATCTGGAAAGGGACATAAAACACTTCTTTCATCTTGCAAGGAGTCAAATCATATGTAGCTTTCTGGGTCATCTTTCTTGCTACCTGCTATCGCCTCCCGCTGACATAAAGAAAAGAAAACAGTTTTGCCGCTTCCGAAACGGCGGATTCTTTTGGAAGGGGAGGGAAAGCGCGCCAAATTACACGTTTTTAATGAGAAGATTCACTATTTGTTAAGTAGAGTGCAATGCTGCATGGGTGGAGATATCTTTCTTGCTTGCAGAAAGTTGTAATGTGTAAACAGTAAACAGAAAGATCGGTTTGCACGATTTTTTTTAAAAATGGCAGCTATAAGATTCTTGTAAAATGACAACTTGGCTTAAGATGGACTTCTTCAACACACCTTCAGGCAGTGTACGTATTGCACAAAGATCACAGCTGCATGGCAGGTAAGGGAGATTGTTCCTTTGAACTCAGGGTAATTCGAGTGATAGTAAATTTCGGATTTGTGAGATAAAGGAGCGATCAGAGTGGCAATTTAATTACTTTTATTTCAATGAACGTCTGATTGAAGTGTGTTAATATATGCATTTATTTTTGGATTTTCTATATACAGTAGACTGGCTATTATCCGTGGTAATTAGGATACCTCGGATACGAAAAAAAAAAAATCGGATAATACGGATAACTGTTATTGGGTACAGTAGCACGTACTGTCAATGACATTTTTTAAAAATGCATTATTTTTTATTACAGTATACTAGAACTTACAAAAAACTCAATATTTTTATATACATACAGTATTATACAGAATTTATTGTTTTGAAAAAGTCAGTAATTGTTTTCTGGGACATCTTTCAGCCTTTCTTTGGTGATGCGATGTTATAGCGATACACGATGAAAGACGGCTAAGCACGAACATTTGGGACTTATCGGTTCGGCAACAGTCAGTATGCTCTCTATCTTTCTCAACAGCTGTAATCTTGAAATTGTATTTATTTATTTATTTATTTATTTATTTATTTATTTTTAATCGGCCTCAGTTAATCAGAGGCTCGGATAATCGGCAGTTTACTATATGAGCTTTTCAAAGAATTTTGAGATAAAGAGGAGTTAGATGGATAGAAGGGAAGTTTGTGATGAAAAAGGAAAAAGGTATGTACGACACACGTAGCACACAGCGATTGTGGATATTGTTCTTGGTGATTTTTTTCCCAAGCAATTTCAGATAGCTTGTCTATCGGCCAGCTAAAGAACACAAAACCAATTCCACAATCCATAGCAGTCCCTTCACTGTTGGTTAATAATATTTATATTTCCTGATTTACAGATTATCCACTAACTAATACACAATATGTACCACAATTCTTTCAACGGTTGATTATGTTGAGAGGTTAAACTCATTAAACAACAAAATCAGTTCATTCAACAAACACAGCTACAAACCTCAGTTAGTTCACTAAATTACTGGTATTCAGCCTTGGGCATGCGGTGATTTATTGGAGAATACGTCGTAGTTATATAAAAGTTTGAATACTACTGTACGAAACACACGTTCCGCTATAGCTTCTTTAATATTGTTTTCCCTCTTGTTTTTATCGTTCAAATATCTATCAATATAGTTCAAATACCTTTTTCACGACTTCAACACTTCACTGCGAACCCTTCGCGAAAATCTTCGGCATTCAAGAAATTGTACAAGTTTCTCGTACACCTAGCTCTTGTAGGCATAAAAACCTATATAAAATGGATAAGTGTCTTCTCCAAAGTATATAAATATTAATTTGATCAATCATTGGCTATTTAAGCAGAATATGGAATCGAAGTATGTTAACTGTGTTTATTGGTGGGTATGGTTAGTGTTGGTTTATTTGTATGTTTTGTTCCCTTTACAACGCAAAATAATTTAAGAGTTACGATGACATGATAGTATGTTTGTTGATTTTGGAATTGAACGATATTAAGGAGCATTATGTGAGGGAGATGTGCATAACTGATGGAAATAAAATCCTCAGCAAGACCCACGCATGACTCGAACTACTGATGTAACAGTCATTTTATTTACAGCTTTGATTACAGAAAATATTCTGTAAAATTGCTTCTGCAGCATTGAGGCAATGTAGTAAAATTGCATATACTGTGTTATGAACTGTGTGTTATGAACTGAAAGTAAAACTGCTGCTATTCTCTTCCCACACAAGTACATATACCCTCCAAGTACTTATAACAGTGACTAATGGTATAGTTTTAACTTCAGTATGCGATCAGTCAATTCTATCGTTTAATGTCAAAGAAGGAAAGTTTCAGAATATTTAAAGCATGTGTTTATACACCATTCCACGTATTGAAAGTTAGGATCTTTCAGGATTCAATGGCGATACTAAATCAGATGAGACGTTTGTAGCTTGATTTGTTCGTATATTTCATTAGCCTTCATTGAGAATGTCATGATCTACATGAGATCATATATAGTTGATATCTTGCCGAAGGTAATTTACAGTGAATGTAAAAAGTATTCATACACCTCGGAAAATGGTAACATGTAACTTATCACAGTGAACAAACACCACTTGAATTGAAAATTTGAATTTTATTTCTTCAAGTATAGGAATCATGACACAAAAATACACTGATATGAAACAAATTAGGACTATAGCAATAAAGAGAAGCTACTATTCATGCAGGAAATTCAAAAAGGTAGTGAAAAGAAAGAAATATCAATCAGCAAAAAGTATTCATACATTTCACTTAGCGTCTTTGTTTTCGTTAGATTGGGCCATTTTAGTACTTCGTAGGATATCCTTTTGCTTCTATAATAGCTTTAATACGCTTAGGCATTGACGTTACCAAATCCTTGGTCGTTAATGAGGGAATTTTCTGCCATTCTTCTTGCAGAGCATTTTGTAAGTCTTATTTATTCGAAATCGGTCGTTTTCTAATCTGTTTGTCAAGGTAGTCCCATAGATGCTCAATTGGATTAATGTCGGGGGATTGGGGAGGTGTTGGCATGTTCTTTGGCGTATTGTACAAGATCCAAAGGCGTGTGTTTAAAGCGGAATGCTTTGGATCGTTGTCCTGAATGAATATGAAGTTTTGTCTAATGCCCATTTGTTCAGCAGGTGAAATGAGATTCGATTTTAAAATATCAATGAACTGATAATGGTTCATCGTACCATCTATAAAGTGCAAGGATCCTACACCAGATGAACTCATACACCCCCAAACCACGATAGAATCACCACCATGTTTCACTGTAGGTTTCAGGTTTTGTTTTCGAAACTCTGTATTCTTTCGCATCCACACCATGGTTCGTGCATCGGAAGCAAAAATGTTGAATTTGCTTTCATCCGTAAATATCACACGGTTCCAGAATTATTGTGGTGTATTTCGGTGTTCTTTGGCAAATGTTAACCTTTTCTTCCTATTGACTTCACTCACAAAATATTTTCTTCGGGCTACCTGGCCATAGAAGCCACGCTTTCTCAAGTAATTGCGACTCGTAGAATGTGAGACATGCACTTTAAGTTCATTATAAAGCTCACTTGCAAGCTCTGGCACACTCAGACGCGGATGCTTTTTTACTTTTCGAACTATCAATGACTGACAACACGTATTTAATTTCACTGGACGACCTGTTCTATGTTCATTTTTCAATGTTTCTCTCTATCCCACTCTATCAATAATACTTTGAATAGTCCCTCTAGGCCTACCAACAATGCTTGTGACTTCAGAAAGTGACTTACACTGGTTATACTGACGAATTATAATTATTCGTTCCTCTTCTGTAGTTTCACGACCTTTATGCCCCATACTGCCACGCTTCCAAACTCCGCGATAATGTTGTGAACTTGAATGCACTCCACGGGAATGTAGAACAAACCTGAGTGCCTTTACAGACCTGTCATTCGTTTCTGTACACGGAGAGTGAGGTATTCCTGTAAGAGTTGTGGTACTGTATGAATACTTTTTGCACATGAATTTTCAGACTTCTATATTTTTGTCCCTGTAAACCAAGGTCAAAATAGCATTTGTTGTTTATACTTCCCCCAAGTTTTTCTTTCCGGAAAACCTTTTTCTAATTACCTAGTGAGTTGGATCTACATCTCATGAAAGCGGGACAAAATCACATTTTTTACAAAAATATTGCCTGTATGAATACTTTTTACACTCACTGTATATCTAAATGACAGCAGTTACTGCATTCTGCATTTTGCGGTTGCTGTGTGGCTCAACCTTGTTGTAGCTTATTGCAGCCGGCGGATTGTCGTATCTCAGATACTTTGGACATAATACGCCTTGTGGTTACGGTTGCGCTGGAAGCAAGTGGAAACACGCATTTATGGATCAAATAATGATAGACGAAATTATCATACATTGGGTTTCGGCAGTTAATTTGTAAAGATCCATTAGAATACGGAATCTTAAATAGAATCTAATAAACATTGAATTTGTTATCGTGTACTTTCGAGAAACAGTACCAAGTAGATAGTTCCTGTTTTATTCTAGTAGAGATGCTGGCGCTCACAGTTTGGTTTTGAATTTATGCCATTTCATATGATAAAAACAGTGAATAGTTATTTCTAGCTTTGCATTCAGTTTAGAGTTAGATAATGTAGACAATTGGTGCCTAGAACACATTTTGCCCTGTACAGAACCACAGAATAACCCAGAAAGGTCATATGAACCAGCCAATTAGAGGAAGAATTATTATAAAAGTTACCTAATGGAAGCGAATTGTACTTTTTAAAGGGAGTGGAAGCAATACACTCCTGAGATCTGATACAGTATACTCAAAGTTGCATTCACAAATATTTTTTAACTGTTATATCGTTCGGTATATGTGTCATGTTTGAACAGCTTTTTTCTTTCTTTAAATGCTGATATTATTGTAGAATTATAGGCAAAAGAATGCTATTGAACTAATGTCTAAATTGATAACGAACCGAAATCCTTACGCATTCTACGGCTAGATAGTCGTGTTCTTATCTTATTGCTCTAATAGTAGTTACTTGTGCTCAGTGGCGTATTTATGGGGCTATCGGGCTCAACCCCGTGAAATAAATTTGTTAGTTTTTTCGCATTCCACGTACAACAATACTGATTCTTACTATTTCTAAGAATTGAATTGACTTTCCATTATCTTATGCTCTTTGTTCAGAAATAACACTGTATTTTTCAAATTTCATTCCATATAAGAACTGCGTTCTTTTTTGTTTCTTTCTTTCGTCCATTCTACTCTTTTTCTTAGTTGTTACTTTCTTTCGTTTCTCTTATCTTACTTTCGGCCGTTGTTAGTTGTGATTCAAATCGGTCATCGTCAGTAGCATCAAAACTGAGGAAGTATGTATCGCACTAATCACCGTACTGTTCACAAGGAGCTGTTTGAAACAATGTAAGTTCATTAAATTAGTTGTAAAAACTTATGTAAAAACGAAATGTTGTTTAATAAAATATAGTGTAATATTAATATCCTTCTGTTGCTCGTAACAGTTTTATTCTTTATTTCATTCAAATTTCGCGTAGTACGGGATCTGTATTTAATTTTCAACGATAGATTACTTATTTTTCTAAACCGTGCCGCCACCGAATTTCATACCTCCCCACACATTTCCTTCTTTATAATTAAGGTATTATCTTACCTTCCAGTTATTCTTGCCCCTCCCCACTCTCACTCAATGTTTTCATTCCTCATACCCGGAAGTGTCATTATACAAATAATAAAAGAAAGAAATGAACTTCATTAAAATTTGTCCGCACCCAAAAGGAAAAATACAAGTGCTTATGTACATGTTGTGCGTAGCCCTTTCCCATCGAAACAAATACGCCACCGCTTGTGTTAATCACTGACTTCCTAACATCATTTCTTGGGATAGTAGTTTGTGCGTAACCCGAACCAAACTTGAATAATCCGTGTGGTCATTAATAACTGAAGAAAGCTTTAAACAGCTTTTAAAACAATTTTCGATTTTTGGTTATTTTCGACATTATTGAGGGTATAAAGTTCAGTTTTAAATGAAGTTTTGTCAGTATTTTTTCTTTCCTTTCTCTCCCGTTTCTCTTTTTCTTTCTTTTTTTTTTTTCAATTTAGAAAGTTTGAAAATACTTGGAGATTTATGAATTGAGAAGTGAAAATAACTTGTCCTTGAGTCCAGCATAAGAAGAGATTAATGTTTCTAGTTTTGATCTATTTTTGTGGTTCTCTGAAAAACAGAAAAAAAAAATCATTTTTAAATGTACGCTTTCGTTGATCGTTACGATATGACAAATGGAAAGAATGAACATATCGAGGAAAACTTTTGCGCTTTCCGCTGCCTCAGCGATCTTTCTTATTCTGCTTCTTTTGTATTTCATTTTATTTATACAGTTCGTTTCTTCTTTCGTCTGTCAGGAAATCGGCAAATATTTTTGGAAGAATAGAAAGAGAACTTTTTTCTATTATTTGTTTCTTAGCATCGGAATAGCTTAAGTGACTTTCAAGACTAGTTTTATTATTTAAAATGAAAGTTTCTTTTTCACTTTCCTGATATCCATGACATAATACAATTCGGAGAATTTGATTGAATTTAAATGTATTATTAATATTTGTCAGAAAAAGAAGTCCAAACATGAAGCATATACATACCAGTTGGTTTCATTAACCTAAACAACATGGTATGAATGAGTTAAAACCCTTATGCATTGTTAATAATAATAATAATAATAATAATAATAATAATAATAATAATAATAATTGGCGGGTGGGTTTGTAAAGTGCGTTGTCAAAAATTAGTGTTTTTAGAGAAATCGCATTTGAAAGTTCAGACATAAATCCGAAATCCGGTTTTGGGAAAATGATTAGCTGTTGTAGCTCGTCATGTTAATAAAACTGTTTTTTGGACACATCTGAAACCCAAAACCGGATTTTTTGATTTATATATCTGAACTTTCAAATGCGATTTCTCTGAAACACTCACTTTTGACTTAACGCATTTTACGGACCCACCCGCCAATTGTAAACTTAATAATTAATGCTTTACTAATATCACATCTCGTGTTAACATGTAACTAATAGTGAGCTAGGATAGATGAAAACTCTTTAGGCTTCTTATTACGCCACTAGTAAGGGGAAACGTTGGGAAATGACCTTCTGTAAAGAAATATAGTCTCTCTGAGGGACGTGTTTATATGAACACATACTGTAAAATACGCAATTCTGATTTTTGTGTGATAATTTTCTTATCAGGTTCACATCATACCTCTATAAAAGTTATTTAACTCACGTACAATTCACTGAATAAAAATCTGTGACACCGTTGTTAAATGCTATAAAGATAGAGAGGACTAACCTTTTATTGTGGTTTATACATTCTGGGTAAAGTCTGCAAACACTAGTTCCTGGATGAAATATGCTTATAACTACTGAATTACTTCAAAGAATCAATTAAAAATTTAGTTTCAAATTGTCGTATTTTCTGTGCTAAGTACGTATGAGCTTAGAGTAATTACTTTCCGTTATGAAGAGGGTTCTAAAGTGTTGAAAGTAGGAGACTGTCCCTGTCCGAATTCTTTCCCATATTAATACATGTGTTTTCCCCGGACAAATAATAATGTCCGCTTATGGAAGGGTCCAATATTGAGAGGTGTCCGTTAATGGAAGTTTTTCCGTAGTATAAAGTAATATATATATATATATATATATATATATATATATATATATATATATATATATATATATATATATATATATATATATATATATATATATATGTGTGTGTGTGTGTGTGTGTGTGTGTGTGTGTTAGAGAGAAAGAGAGAGAGAGAGAGAGAGCAAATAGTTAAGTCATTCCCGCAGTCAAATTAAGTAGATATCTTAATTCCAAGAACAACCAAAATAGAGGCACTGGATCATAGTTATTATTTTCCCAGAAGTTATACCTTTTTAGATACACACGCTAAGAATCGACGATTTCCATGAATGTATAGATGGGTAAACTTGTTAAATAAGTCACTCATTGAAATAATAAGAACTAAAGCTTTCCTGGTGTCGTGATGAATATAATTGCTTTGGGCAATCAGCCAGGTGAATTCCACGCCGTCCAATGTTTCAAGAACTGACAACATCGGTCTTGTCTTCAGGATAAAATGAAGACGAGAGCAAGGTTGTCAGTTCCCGAAACGTTGGATGACGTGAAATTCACCTGGCTGATTGCCCGAGAACAGCTAGATTCAAGTCACTCATTATCTCAAACAAGCAGATCAACTCCGCTACTCCAGGAATCAAAAACGAAAAAGCAAAAATCGCTAGATAACACGTAAAATTGATACTACACGAAAACTGTGTCCTGAAATCTGTACTTATGATAGATTCCAATAACTTATGTGGTCATAAGGGTACGCAGAAAACATGATGAAATACAGAGTGCGAATGTACTCAGTATCACAAATTTAAGAGGTTATTCCTTATATCAAGCGAAAGAACAGGGTTGTAAGAAACATGGGTCGGAAAACATCAGTTATAAACCGCGGATAATGCGGAACAGCGTGTTTTAAAACACTCTGGCTTGAAAAGTATAGAACCTGTCACAAGTTGTTGTTGTTCTTTTCTTTTCCACCACAACCATAGGTCGGTGGGTAACTTTAAAACTTTTCTTTGCCTTGGAAGAGATGTTTTATACTTTGAGAGAATCTCAATTTTTTGTATGTGAAGTTAGTGCCACCAATGGCCACTTTTCCGCATTACCATAATCGAAAAATCGATTTTGTTTTGACCTACCCTAGTAAGTAATTGCAATTAACATAAATAGTCAAAAGAAAGAAACCGGCGGAAAGTCGGAACAAAATTTCTATTTATACACGATGACTGACGCAGTGTGATGCAAAAAAACATACCAAACAAGCTTCCCTGGCTTCTGCAGATACAATTTTCGAAATTGAAGTAACTACATATACTGTTCTCTGTTCTAATCCCAGCCCATTCTGCCTAATAACTTAATTTCACCAAAAGTGACGCTTACCATCGTCTTCTCTCGAGGCGCTCAATTTATTTTTAAAGGAGAATTTTCTGTGAAGATGTCAGGATAAAACACTATAATTCACACTAGGTCGCAAAGCAGAACACCATTGCTTCTTTCAAAAATTCAGAATTTCCAGACGCAAATTGTATGCCGATGATTGCAGTTACTAGTACTTTATGCAGTCTGTACAACTCTGTAAAGTTAACGTACAAATATTATTTTGTCGGTATCGAAAAGCTTTAATATACTATTAGAATTATTTATCTTCAGAATTTTTGTATATCCCCAATTTCAAGGTGCCGAACATGGATTTATTCCGAACAGTATCAACTCTGCAGAGTTTTGATCGTACACAGGGGTGTTAACAACACCAATAACTACCACTTTGGGTTACTTGTATGTTAATTTAACACCAAGGACACCACCTTCCGATCATATCAGAACTAACAAGTAATTGTTAGTGAGATCTTGAATTAGACTTTATTGTTTGCTATAAGCAAACATTTTAGCAGTATATTTGGCGTTTGTGTCAAGTAATGAGTAACGCACTATGTTTTGTGTAATTGGTGACGAAAATAGTTTTGTAAGCCAATGACAACAGTTACATGAATAAGATTTCTGCCATTTGTTGTTCTTAACTGTTTTTCTTGTGCTAGAATGTAAGAACGACAGATGACAACTGCTACTCGTGTAACTGTTGTCAGACAATCAAAGGCTTACAAAACTATTTTCGTCTCCAATTACAGCATAACATATTACGTTATTCGTTATTTGGCATATATGTCGCATACTGCGTAAAGCTTTGCTCATTGCAAACAACAAAATAAAATTCTCACTGATAATTAGTAGTTACTTCTGATGTGCTCGAAAGGCGATGTGTTTGGTATTAAATTAACACACAAGTAATATGCTAAAGTAGTAGTCATTTTGTGTTGTTTTAACACCCCATTTTTTCCTGTGTATGCCGTTTTGATCCTAAGCAATTTCCATCATATGTCGTTTCGGTCCTTCACTTCTATTTCTTTTTAATTAAAACTTCGAATATTTACAACGAATCGAGTTTCCTGTCCGAGCTTCTAAATTAAAACACTTTTCCGATGCATGAAAATGAGAACTTCGGAACGTGTTTAAAACACGGATTAAGCTTATGTAATATTTTACATTTTAAAACTAAAATAAACAGAAGTTCGCCAGCTTTTTGTTTCTAACAATATTTAGTTTTCAACATTATATGTTTTCATTACTCTCATAGAAGGTGGCATTACTCTCATAGAAATAGGGAGGATAAATTAATTTTCCACCCTACATTTTTCCAAGACTTTGGCGCCACTGATAATTTTGGTTCTGAAAAAGCATATACAGTAAGTATCTTGTGATCTCGTAAAATTCTAAGTATTTGTGAATACCGCATGGAAATCAATATCGAAAGATATACTTGGAACTTGTTGCCACCATTCAAACCTAATTTTAGCTTGAAATTTACCTTAATATTCAGTTTAAAAAAAGAAAAAAAAAAGAGAAAGAAGGCGAATAGTTAAGTTTTCGAGGAATAGTTGAGCGTTTGTATTCCCAAATGACTAGTTATATGAATGTGTTCTGTAAGAGTAGTATACTACTAGAAGTTGTAAAGAACGGAGTGAATTTCGTAATTCAGCTGTCGTCACGCGACAAGAAGCATGTCATTTATCTATCTCATTTGCAACTCGCATATCTATGCCGTGTGACGGCGGGTAGCTTTCAATTTCCACAGCACAACGTAAGCACGCAGACCGCATTGTGTATGCATGCATGAAAATGTCTGGTGATTATATGGCCACAAAGAGGATGAATACAACGACAGTTGGGTGATATTTTGCATGTTTTATAAATCTCGCTTAACGTAAGAGAGAGAATTATTCTGTCAAAGAGCGCAAGAGAATACTCTTTTTGATGTGATAGATTAGTGAAGTTGAGAACATATTAATCAAATAAACCAACAAGATTGAAGACATTTTGTTACTTTGTATGTGATGTCAAAAGTAGTTCCTGTTATTGTAATCGGACGAGTGGAAAGGCTCATGAAAAAACATACATTCTTCCAGTTTTTTCACCATGATTTTGTTTAAATTATTTAAACAATAACGTTACGTAATGGCAAATTTAAGGAAAAACAATCAGAATTTTACGGAGAATAGGCCTTTCTGTATTAACAAGAAGGCCAGTATTAGCGGTAAAAGGCATTCCTCTGTTGCAAGTGATGAGAGGTTCACTTGTATTTCAATTAAAGATGGATCAATGGATTTGATCGTTGTTCAGTATTTCTTCTCGCAGTGTTTCATAATTGTTTCTTGTTAAATAGTGATATCTGTCTTTTGAGTACAAATGCTAGAATTGGGTCTACTGTTGCAGACATTGCTTTTCATTGTTATTGTCATTCATTCTGTCATTCAAAACTATTAACGCCAGATACTACTAACATATCTATGAGAGCTCTTTCGTTGCTATACGGTAATTGACGCGCAATGGGGAAGATCCGAGTTGACTCTTGTTGGGAGCTTATGTATCCTACGTTAAACAGTAGGTCCCGATTTCACATAGCGGTGGTGGTGGAACGAACGCTGAACTCCACAAACATACCAAGCCAAGAAAAGTAACATACTCGTATTTATACTAATATGTAAAAGTAACGTGTGAGTATGTCTATCATCAGAGTTTCACGTAGAAATAAGTCTCCTAGAGCTAATGCTAAATTTGGTATGTTGAGAGAAGATCTAATCGCGTACGAATAAGTTTTACCAATTTTCGACTCGAGGTGATATTGGGCAAGTCACGTGTTTTTAGAGTTTCGGTGCTAATCTTTAAAAGTGTGTGTGTGTTTGTCTGTCGTAGATTTTCACATAGAAAAGAATCATCTAGAGCCATCAAAATTTGTATTCAGATAGATCTTGATCAAATTTAATTGCGATTTGATCAAGATGTATCCGTACTCCATTTTCGATTTGGGGTCACAAGTTTTTGAGGTTCGATAACCACGCCCCTGAACTTAGAATACCCCAATACACAACTCTGCAGGTTGCATATGGTGTAGTTTCTCATAAGAATGGGCACTTCCGCTAGTCTAAATTTGGTTCTCAACCGATGTGTCGTCGCGATACACTGGTGTCACACATGCCTATAAGATGTGTCCCGAAAGTTTAGAATTAAAAAATCATGAATTAAATAATAATTAGTTAAAATTGAGAAACTGTACCAGTCAAAACTTCAGCAGTAGCAATAATACTCAGTGCTACATAATCAATATAAAAACTAATAGGTTTCACTATTATAATAGATATTATTATTTATAATAAAATATCAGACAAGGGTGTCGCAATGTCTGGACGTTCGGTAAAGTAAAATTGAGACCACGGGTCTAAATATGAAATGCAATAAACCAATTTAATTGTGCTCGGAAGCATTCACTCATAACTCAGCATGTTCAAACGACGGTTAAAATCTCTTAACAGTATTCATGAAATAACTCGGTACATTATTCACGGATTGATCTATGGTTGTATCCGTGATGTACACTGCTGTATGGGATACAAACGCGGACATTTAGAAAAGTTACGGAAAGCAACTGGAAAAGTTTGAAATGTTGTTAAGAAGAAGAAGAAGAAAAAGAAATTATAAGTAAAACTGAAAACTATTGGCTGTAAGTAATCTGTCACCAAAAACTAGGTAAATAACAACTTTTCAGTTGTGGCTTATAATGGTTGGCGCTTGTTCCTTTCGTGTATGTGATCCCAGATTCGATTCCGTATAGAAAATATTTTGGGTATTTGCAGAGCTACTTGAATTTAGTAGTAGCAAACTATGGTCTAAAAGATCAAAAATAACTTTGACGGTTACACGAGACGAGAAATAAAGTTTTTTCTCATAAGTGTTTATAGAAGTCTTGTCTCGATTCTCGAAAGATTCTGGGGCCGCGGTGGCTCAGTGGTAGAGCGTTCACTTCTGGTACATGGGTCCCTGGGTGGATCCCAGCTCGCGCCAAGTGAATTTTGTGATGGACAAGCACCCATGTACGTGGGTTTTCTCGTGGTTCTCCCGTTTCCTCACACTTTCTTCATTCCACCATTTCCTTCATTTCTCATCATCACTGTCTCCTTTAGCCTAGCCGGAATAAGCGTGGGACGTACAAGTTGAATATTTCGTTTCATTTCAATTTATACTATGGCATGAGTTATGTAACATTGAGATAATGTTTGAAATTTAAAACTAGGATGAACTAGTGTTATCCAGGTGACTCGTGAAATTTCTCGTCTTGAGTACGAGGCGAGAATTATCTATTTCTCGATTCATCTCGAATTTAAAAAGATATTTCTCGTCTTTAGGGCAACACTAATCGCATTATCACCCAACTATATCATCATTTGGTTTCCTAGTCCTTAGTGGAACAATACTGGTTTTTATTATTAATAATAATACTTATTTAGTACTAGGGAGATAGTATGGTATTTGATGTGATTCGAACCTGAAGTTAAACTTCAGCTATGGTACTAAGGACATTGTTAAACTCAAAACCAAATAATTAAAAAAAAATCCGCTAACGCTGCGTTATGAGAAAATCCACTTCAGTGTTTTCTTCTAAACTTGATACGAACCAAGAGAAAATGAAATGAAATGAAATCTTTAAGTTTAACGTCCCACGGTTATGCCGGTTAGGCTAAAGGAGACGGTGATAATGAGAAATGAGTGAAATGGTGGAATGAAGAAAGTGGGAGGAAACGGGAGAACCCCGAGAAAACCCACGAGCACGGTGTTTGTCCACCACAAAGTTCACACGGCGCGAGCTGGGATCGAACCAGGGACCCCAAGCACCGGAGGTGAACGCTCTACCACTGAGCCACCGCGCCCCCCACGAACTAAGAGAGTTAAACCAGGATGTGGTATTCGAACCTTGGACTTAGTTCACAAATGAAGATCCTGAATCTTTCGTAGAGAGAGAATTTCTTAATGTGGCTGTCATTTGTTGCAATTATTGAGCGTTTTCAGAACAAGAAATGTGCTCAAAGATACAAATTAAAAGGAAATTCTTGTTTCAAGAGAAAGTTTGTTCAGACTTTGTATGAAAGGTATTGTCATTGTCCCTACAACGTTTTGTATAAACTTCTGTGGTTCATGACGTCACCAAGGATTGTGTGCCTTCCTATTTGATCATCTTCATTGTGTTTGGATGAAAGTGCTTCTCGCATTGACGTGCTTACTTTAGCGATAATTAAACCTTATGCCGGAGGAGCTCGTGCTTTGAGAATAGAACTAAGTACACACAGCATTTGTCGTCTTCTCTGTGGATTCGGATACACGTGACTTGAACTGTTACGTGTGACGTGGGGTCTTTAACACACGTTTAAAATTAACTTGGTTTTCTTTTTTTTTTCTTTTTTTTCTTTCTTTTTTTTTTAAGACGGTGGTGAGGCAGTGCAGATAGCAATGGTTTGTTTTCATATAAATGACGGGTTGTGAGTTCGATCCCAACTAACAGCAATCGTGTCATTTTTTTTTCTTTCACTGGTATTGAATAACAGAACGTCCAAAACATTTTGTATGGCTGGAGAAATTACCGTTCGAAAGTAGCTGTAAGCACCCGTCAGTGCCGAGTCTTAATTCGCACCCTGGATATATATATATATATATATATATATATATATATGAAGATTGTCCGGGTATTTTTCTTTCTGTTACGTAAGCCCTGATCACCAGTATGTAATGTGGGTTGCATACAGACAATGTATTCTTAGAAACTGCGAGAAATATGCCTACATTTTGACCTTCCACAAATCTGGTAAAGATCTAAGTATAAAATTTAGTGGCTCTAGATTGCAGCTTTCTATGCGAGAAGCTGATGAGAGAGAGCATATCTATTATTATTATTATTATTATTATTATTATTATTATTATTATTATTATTATTATTATTATTATTATTGTTGTTGTTGTTACATTGTTCAATATATCTCATTGTAATTATTGTATTATTGTGTACCACAATGTATAATTAAACAAAATATTTATTATATTATTATTATTAAGGAATTGATATGTATTTTCCAACTTCATGGATTATACTTAATACTTGAAATAAATGTGTAGATGTTGATTTGGGCTTTTGTGTATAAGACAGTTATAGCGTTTCTGCTTGCAAATTAGACAAAATATTCCGTATATAACGACTTAATTACTTTTGACAGAACAGACTTATTTAGAAGCAGTGCTGAGATCAGATCTAGTTCATAACGCCCATGGTTCCATTTCAGGCGATGCGCTCTTGTACAGTGGAGACCTCGTGTCTCTTTTTTTAAATTTTTCATTTTCTATCTTTAATTCCACTAATTATTTCATTTTCATTTACGTGTATAATGTAAAGCAGAAGTCCAGTTGCATAAGTGTAGAAAGATGTTTAAATGTTCAATCGGCCTTTACGAAGCTCATCTTTTTTTTCGAAGGCTTGTGTTTGAATCGTAAGTGTGATACGAGGATCGGATTTTTACACTTATGTTTATTTTGGAGGAACGCTGAGAGAACACGTACTCTCAAAATATCAAATCGTGGATTATTTATAAGGAATTCTACAGAAAACGTCGCTCCAACCACTCGGACTGATTTAAGAAGCTAGTGCAACTCAGAGGCTCGAATAAAGGCATGAATTCAAGCAGGGATGGACATATTGAGCATACTATTTAAATGCCACACGTCGGATATGTAAGAACTTTTGAATCAACCTATGTTAATTATCCTTAAAAAAAAAAAAAAAAAAAAAAAAAAAGATTGTGTATCCGCGGAACACTGAAATACCATGAAGTATGGTCAGTTGCATGATAGTGTATCACATCATTTACATTGCCATATTATGTAAGATACCATAATGACTAGATACGAGAGTCAAGTGCCCTCCCTTTGGTTCTAGTGAATAGCACATCTACCTTTGGCGCACAAGCTCTAGGGTTCGATCGTCTGTGAGAGACCTTTGCAATTTTGAACATACTACGGTAGTTCGCCTTAAACTGTAGGTCCACCTGTTGTTTAGCCTCGGTGCTGAGAGATTCGAAACCCAAACTTAACCTACTAAAGATATACCACATTGATTTGACACGTAGTCTTCCGTTTCAAGCGCTTCTCTCGGCTGAAGGAATTCCACTTCCTTTTGTCATCCGCTCTCTCGCTTAGCAATAGCTGAACCCTCATTGGCTAAACGCCTGGGTGTGTGAGGGTGTGAGCTTTAGTTCGCATTTTTGCCACGACTCAAGACATTTTGGCAGCACTATAACAGAAATTCAAGGCTATTACAGCACGGGCCTATTGTCAGAACTTCTATCTCCTAAGAAGAAGAGTATAAAATATTTGTACAGAATTAAAAAAAAAAAAAAACTCTTTCTAAAATCTCGCTTAGTTTATTGTCACATGTTCCTTTTTTAATAATAATAAAAAAAAAAAGCCGAGCGCTGTTGGGGGGGAATTCTGACTGAAGAATGTAGAAATGAATCGTATTTTAAGAAATAACTGTTGTTGTCACAAGTATTGTTGTGCGTTCAGTTATCACTTTTTTTAACAGCATCAAAAACGAGAAAATAAAAAAAATACTTTAAAAATTTCGCTTGAGCTAGTTCTTGAATGCTATTAACGTGGTTGTATTTTGTTACCTCCTACAGTTACTGTAAATGTGCTGGCGACATCTGGTGCCAGTGAGGCAAGTCCCTCCCATGGGGATGATTTGTTCCACGAGCTTGACGGTTGGGAGTGGGAAGCTAGCCCCCAAGAGAGAGAACGCGTTGGAGAAGAAATTTATGCAAAATTCTATCGAAGCAAATGCTATACATTGGAAACATTGGAGCAAATCTCAGCATGAAATGACGCAATACTTCTTTAGAATTGTACCTCATAAGTGTAAAATACTGAGAGGCAGTGTAGAAAACTATCATTATTCTCAATCCCCCCCCCCAAAAAAAAAGCTGTGTAATTCGATTTTAGGAGAGATGGAGTTGTAAATTGAGTTTCAGCAAGATACTTGACAATTTGGAATCTTAATTCATGAGCGATAATTTCGGGCTTTTCGTTTCATTAAATTCAGTTTACGCTGCACATTCTCAAAGTACCTCAGAATAAGCATATTTTCGTTAAAGAAGTGTATCCTTTAAATACTGCCCTTTTACATCTTTTTTCCCAGAGCTTTTGATAATTACTTCACTGGCCACGATGGCTCAGTGGTAGAGCGCTCAGCTCTAGTGCCTGGGTCCATGGTTCGATCCCAGTTTGCACCAAGAGTGGGCTTTGTGGAATAGACCAGCATCATATTTTTGAGTTTTCTTGTTCCACCTGTTTCCTATCATTTTCTTCATCGCATAATGATTTACTATCATCATCACCTCGGAGTACGATCATGGGACATTAAACTAATCCAAATTTCACTTATTTGTATAATTTTATAGTTACATAATCCTGTTACATAATCCTACAATATTTTCACCTACTTTTTGCTCTAGGGCATTGTTTTACTGTAAAATTAAGTTATTACAAATGTATTTAGATTACATGTATGGGTTGGCAACATTATCTAATTAAGCATTATTTCAATAAATGGTAAGAGTGGTATAATGCTGGTTGGAGACCTTCTATGTGGTGGAAAGTTAGGAACATAGATACTTGCATAGAAGGAACAATTGCCTTCCACATGTCCTGTTTCTTCTGTTCATAACCAACATGTTGATGTTAGGAGGAAAATATTGATTGCAGGATACTGAATAAGGACTGACAAGCAAAGAGCAATGTAAAGAAAATAAAAACAAGTTCTAGAAGAAATAATTTTGTCAGTTGCAGTGAAAGGAGCTTCATATATATAAAATGAAGAAATACTTAAATTTTAAACGCCCATTGACGCAACTGCTGCGTTAAACATTTAAATCTCAATAGCTCAGCCCCAAATGAAGCCACGAAGACAATTTTGGTATCAATGTGTTGCTTAAGAATGAAGCTTTCTGCCGATATGCATTTTATGTGTGTTTGGGGTATCACGGCGGATGGGAGGAGCGTAAATTTTTATGGGATTGAATGAATTAGTTCACTATGTGGTAATGGACTTAGGTGTACTTGTTACTTATATGGGAGGAGGGTGAAAATTTGGCCAAATTTTTGAATCTCAGTTTTTAACGTAAACTACATATATTTTCAGGGCGGTTTCATATAAGGCAAGATACTTGTCACTGAATTGGTCTAGAAGCATAATTCGTGTTGGAATCTGTGTTCTATAACCAACGATATATCAATCATGATTGCTTTGTATTGAGTAAGGACCACAGTTTTAAAAATATTGTTACAAATGTGTTACCTACGCATTAGGATCATGTTGTCGCGTATGGTGACTGCAAGTATTGCCAGGGCCCCAAATTCTATTTTTTCGTATATTAGTACTTTTCTGTTGTTTTTTTTTTCCCTTCCGTGTTATTTCTACAAATAGAGCGGATATTTTACAAATGTTACCTCGTGGTAATCTATATTCCATAAGCTTTCCAACTATGTATTAATCATGACTCTGATAATTAGAGGGGGTCACCAGGGCCTCCAACGTGAAAGTGTACGATTTGAACGAAATCCCTGGCGGGCATAGAAAGGTTATGACTACAAGCTCTTTCTAAGGTTAAGGGTTAGTGATGTTATTGAGGAAAGTTTCAAAATTTAGGCTTCTTAATAACCTAATATTCTTCTTATTGTAATATATAATATTTGTCTTGTTATACATAGGTTGGATGAAAAATACTGGCAATACTGTTGTCAAGTCAGGGCAGTATAAGACGATGAAGTGTGTTGAGTGGTAACGACTGTGTGTTATTTAGTCAAAAGCAACAGTTGCGTAGAGAAGGAAAGTGGAAGCGCTATAACAGTGTGTTTCGGAGAGACGAACAATTTGCGTTTATCAAAATTCAAGTGGCATGTGGGTGCAGTGCTCAGTAATGTTTTCGATGACCTCGTGACTGTCTTTTTTTTTGCCAAATTAAAAAAAAAAGAGAGAGAGAGAGAGAGAGAGAGAGAAAATCTATAATCCATGACCCAAGAGAGAATCCATAATCCATGCCATATATTGAAGCTCTTCTATGCATAAAGTCAGGTAAGAATTACAGCAATGTTGCCTTTACTTTTCATCCAGTCCATGTTATAGTAGAAGTCCCTTATGACTGGCTGAATGGCTAGTTTTCTCGCTTAGAAACTGTTTCGATCCTGGGTGAGACTCTCTATGATTCATAGTTAAACAGTAAATGCAATTCTTATTTGACCTCACTGATAGAAAAGGAAGTTAAGCTAGAAATGATGAACCAAGTCATTAGTGTTCTTAAGTACATGAATTCAGAAGAGATTAGTGTCCCTTTTAGCCCTCAGGCTATATGAGATATGAACGTACAATTGACAAAGTGGAATCTAAACAACGTAATTTGCTTAAATTACAGTGCGCTTTCCCCGCGAATCTGACCAGAAATCCGTCGCGCTAGCCACTAGACCAACGTGAAGAGCTAACTTACACTAACTTTCAATAGAATTTGTTAATTAGAATAAGCGAAAAGACAGCAAATGTTGTCTCACTTAACGCATAAAGGATAGTTATCTGCGTATGGGTGTGGCTACATTATTGTTGCCGAGAAAGTTATGAATTGTAAGTATCATGACAGGCAACATGATTCATTCTGATTACCTTAATCTACAACGCATGCGTGATAACTAAACATTAAAACTTCCTAGTAATAATGGGTGGTTTTCAAAGAATTCGCTCTAAACTAACGAATTTTTGTGTTGGAATGAAAAGATCGAAAGTTAGAAAAGGAATTTAGCTGTTCTAGGCGGAATCACAAACTCAGAAGAAGAATGAAATCAACGAACTCTACTTTGGATCGAATCCTTTTGTTCCTCTAAATTAAATGATATATAGATTTTGCCAATATTCACTCTTTCCTTTATATATGTGGTGGACGAAGTATTGAACTGAGAGAAGGGAAACAAACGAGTAGAAGTTTGTAGGTTTTTGTGCATGATAGATGATTATACTCCTTTAGGTAGCATGCAAATTTCATTGGAGTAGGTTTGATTCCATTCTCCTTAATCCACGAATATGAGTCTTTTCTAGTTTGTCTCTTTCGTTCAATTTTCTTTTGGAAGATTCGACCCACCGAAGAATAAGTTCTTTCGGAACGAATCTTTTCGAAGTTGTCAGTTTCTGTATTTAGCTGGTGTGTATGGTGCAGAGATGGTCATTTTGCAATCAAGGCTTACTCGAGCCTTCCGTGGGCTCTGGCACATTATTCTAAGTGAGATTCGCACTTGCTCGAACTCGGGCTGGGGCGCTGGCTTACTCTCTACTTACAAGGCTCGCGTTCGCACTGGATCTGGAAGTTCGGACAGTTCGGTTGTGTTGAACAGCTCCCGTGTTTTTCTTGAAGTCTTTCAGTTTTCTTCATCTTTTCATTCCACAAGTTTTGTCATAATCATTTAAGAACATTTATTTTCCATTTTCTTGAGGTTACAAACCATAGCAGTGGGATATTGAAAAAATCAATTCAAATCATTGTATTGCAAGTTGTCAAAGTACTTTCTACGAAACCACTAAAACTATAGCCATCGACTGCATCGGTGCTCCGGAACTTAATCACCCACTGGTGATTTTTAATGGGTGCTCAGAGCCCATTGGATTTCTAAGTTGGAATCAATCTCCAAAATACACATTTCTGCCAGGACAAAAAAATGGATAATAATAAACTGTGAGCATTACGAATTAATATAATCTTATCTAATGCAATCTTAAAACAGCTGCCAATATTGCTAAACAGGTACGAACAACCGTACTAAACTATGTCGCTCCAATTCCTTGAAGTGAATCATATTTTGCTTCAGTTGTTAATGAGACATTTTGTGAAATACGAACCAAGTTATAAGGTGTTTTGGGATAACTTCGCCCAAAGTAAACTCATCTCTAAAACCCCCCCTTGTAGATTTTCCATAAGAAATTACTTATGCCTTAGGGTTATTAGTGAAATAATTTGTTTATAAAATAACAAAATCGCATGAGTCGGTTTACAAAACTGATTTTAAAAAAATCACTCCTAAGAGTAAACTACTAATTGATATTGTTATGGAAGTGATTTACACAATATTATTTTTTATGATTTTTTTTTTTTTTTTAAAGGATGAATGAGATGACATATTGTAAGGCTATTAATATGAACAAAATCGTTTGAAAAACTCGCCTCCAAGAGTAAACTAGTACTCGTAGATTATTTCATGATAAATGTCATATTATGTGAGTTATCCAATATTATCAGGTTATTAATGAAACATTTAATTACGAAATGTGAACAAAATCACCTTAGTCGTTTTTGAGAAATTGCCCGGAAAACTCACCCAAGAATAAACTCTCTCTCGCTCTTGTCGATTTTTCCCAGAGCAATAACTTATACAGTATAGAGTTAATATTGAAGAATTGATTTATGAAATATGAACAAAATCGTCATATCTGGTTTTGAGAAAATATTTTTTTCTAAAAACTTTTACCCTTAACCCTTTAACCGCCATGAGGGATCAACGCTGTGCCTCATTGTTTTTATAAATTTGTGCTGTAGATGCTGTGGTGCACTTATGGATGCCTCAAACTTTTTTTGTTTTCAAAGATTATACACATGCAGTACGCAGAATCGGTCCAAATAAAATGAGAAAGATCAAAATTACGTTTTGGCCTCAGGGATATAGTTTTTGCTAATACTTTGTGGCAGTTAAAGAATTAAAGTAGTTGTGTTTAATGGTAGGAAGAAAATTCGAACAACTCCACCCCTACCCGCGAAATATTACATAAAAACCTTAAGTTTAAAATTTGGTTTAGGTACATTGAATGGCATAGCTTCAAGTTGAGTGTTCGTTAGGACGAACAGACGGGCATATTTCCAAAAATTACTTCTTTCATATCTATTTGCCAAGAAACATAAATCCGTTGAAATCTCGAATTTGATTTTTTCATGATCAGCATATCTTCTCTTCTTTCGTCGCTGTAAAGTGAAAACTTTAATACTGTATATAGTTTGACTTGTCCAGCTGAAAGAGGTAATTGTGGTATTTAAAATAAAATCTTAGGCCTTTGCAGTTTAAAAATAATGTTAGTTCTTTTTATTTCAGTAGACTATATCCCCTTGGTGTACTTTTATGCCTAGCAGTAAAACCCTCAATTTGGGAACCACTTTTCTCTTGAGCAGGGTTTGAAAAACCCGTCTTTTTTTAAGAAGCCCAACCCACCTGGGCCCATGTTTTTTTGAAATATTTCAATGTCTTTATGGTAAAAGTGTTAAAATGTGATTTATATTTTAAGATTATCATTGTCACAACTTGCAAATTTTTCTATTCACTGCTGTTTTGAAAAAATGGCCGCCATTTTGAAATTTTACATTGAATCACCGAGAAAACCTATACAGCCAAATTAGAATGTGTCGTGCTTCTACTCTCAAAATTTCAACTTGAAAGACCGAAAATTGCGTTTTGTAGCGTAGATAACAGCTATTTTGAGAAAAGGCCGCCATTTTGAAATTTTACGTTGGTATGCCGCCAAAATCTATACAGAAAATTTAGTGTCTCGTGCTTGTACCCTGAAAATTTAAACTTGGTAGGCCTTTAAACTCGAAAGACCGAAAGTGGTACCCTGTAGTATGTTTGGTACAATCCGCGGCAAAAAACCTGCAACATGAGGATGTAAGTTTATTGTGAAATTACGCCTAACAGCACAGGGAATGAACATAACATCTAAGTGGAACGAATCACGCCAGGATAAACCTCGGCCTCCTCCCGTGCACACTTATTTTGGAGCAAAAGACTTGGTCATTTCACAATAAAGTTATATGCTCATGTTGCAGGTTTTTTGCCGCGGATTGTACAACAGGGGCGGATCGACTCCAAGTGGGGGGGAGGCGGTTAGAGCTGATGGAGGTGAAATATTCGTCTAATGATCTAAAGGACGAATGAACAAATGTAGATTGAATCATCCCAGAAGCCTCAGTGACATTCACCAAATGTTTTCTTGAAGTTCTCTTCCGCTACTTTGTGCGTTCAATTACGGGAATTTCCCGAGCACTTGTTGCAAGATGGTTCTTGCCAGAAAATTAATTTGAAACAATTAAAGATACTGTATAATTCATATTTTATAAAGTAAGTGTTTCAAAATGTCTTAAATGGAATTAAAATATTTTCCAGCGTAAAATAAAGTTTTATTGGTTTTATTGTTGAAGTATTTACTTCCGTTGCTTTGTGCGTTCAATTGCGTGAATTTCCTGAGTACTTCTTTCACGACAGTTTTTTCCTCAAAAATGCTGCTTTCTTTCCTGTACAGCGTGGTCCGGAAGTGGGCGTACCCCTAATTGGTGTTTTCTGACCGTTTTAGGATGTTAATGGACATTCTTACCGGAAGATGCTTAATAAGTGGTTGCTGCCTCAAGTGGAAGAAAATGGTATCAAAGACCTGTTGTGATACAGCAGGATGGAGCACCAGCGCACTTCGCGATTCACGTGCGCAATTACTTGAATCGTACATTTCCTGGCCGCTGGATTGAAAGAGGTTATGCCGTTTCACCAGCTCCCTTTGCCTTGCCTCCAAGAAGTCCCGTCCAAGAAGAAGACGACACCAGACAATGCTCTCTGGGGTTTCATAAAGCAGCAAGTAAGAAACACTCGATGTCACACAACGCAGGAATTACGAGCAGCTGTAGAACACGAGTTCAACCTCGTGACTCCGGAGTATCTCCGCAAAACATCTGCGAGAACTTGGCGCAGAATTCAGCTGTGCTACGACATGGATGATGTTCATACCGATGTTTACGACTCTTAGGACTTCAAGGTAACTGTACAGACATTCTACCATAAATAACACTATACTGTTGAAAGTAAAGAGGTACGGCCACTTTCGGACCACCCTGTACATCGAAACTTCAACTAGTACGGAATTTTGAATTGAGCACTTGAAATAGTAAGCGTTACTTAGTCTTCGGAACTCCGAACATTAAGCTTTTAAGTTTGACAAGAATTTTTACGCTATTGCTGGTGTTGATTCTACAGAATTCTTATTTGAAGAGTATCAACAAATAACTGAACTAAACTGTTGTTAGAAAACCAAATTTTACTGAAGAGTACTTGTGTTACCATCAAAGTAATAAAAAATAGTCTAATAGTTTTACTAATGCACTACATATTTATTAATAGTATCGGCACCTATGGCCTTAAACCCGTCAAACGTCCCTCGGCGTCGCCAAGTCGGCGAGCACACTATTTACGGAAAGTATTGTCTAAAATATAAAATTACATATTTTACTTCAAACAGGCTATAAATATAATCCATACATTAATTTGTTCTATAATTATCTCAAGGTAAGGTAAGGTTTCTTATTCATTCAGAACTTTATACAGGTCTTATGTTGAAAGGTGTTGTATACCTTAACGCGAAAGCATCTAATTCGCCCAAGGAAAGACTAAAATCTGATAAAAATCACTTTTAATGTGATCAACTTAGTTGTACCAACAATATACTAACAAAAAGCTCAAAAACCCAGGTGGGTTTTAAAGTGGTTTTTTTCAGGTGTGTCCAACCCGAAAAAAACAGTCTTTTTTTTCGGGCTGCGCCCACTTGGGCAAACCCTGCTATTGAGTCTGTTGAAAAATTTGGAATACGAGTCGTCGTGATTTTTCGTTGAAGTACCGAAGCGTAAGGACGAATTAGAAAATTTGGGAGTTTGTGGCTATGATTTTAATGCTTCCAGAGACAAGCATGGTGTACATTTAAAAAAAAGTGATGGGCTTTTGGAAACTGTTTGTCCTGAGCTCTCCCGGGTCCTGTTTCCGATGGGGATACTCGGTCGATTAAGTGTAGAAGCTTTTTCTGGCCAGACATCCTGAGTAAGGTTTCCAGGGCTGGGATGGTGCGTGACGTCACAATGATCTTATGGTACGTGACATAATGGTCCCAGGGTGCGTCCTTCCTTCCCTATTCCTTTCTTCCTCCCCAATACCCAGGGTAGTGTGATCACAGAGGAACGCCATCCTCATACATGACGGGTTAAATGGCCGTAGGGATCAAAAGCCTAGAAATTAATTTCTAATCCTAATTAGCAACTGACAAGGTATTTGATTTAATTAGTAGCTGACTGTAGTTTAAGGAAAACCTTCATGTTGAAAGTCTTGCGTCATGTACGTGAATGTATCATGTCTGTTCGACCACAGAACGTTTGATAGCTGAAAAACAAAATCCTTTACGTAGTAAAATGTTTCAAAATTTTAGAGAAAGTAATTATTACATGATGAATTCGTTCATGCAATAAATATGTATATTGAATAATCCTTGGATAGCTTTAACATTAGGTCTTCGCGTCACAACACTGCCTACAGGTCACACCATTACACAGTGAGCCGAAATGGACAATTCTGTGCGGATAATTAATGCACTATTGTCCGATGATTGTGATTCATTCTATATGGTCAAAAATGAGAGAAAATGATGAAATGTAGTGAATTAGATTGATTTACTGAAAATCTGTCATTTTAACATGCAGAAAATTATACGAGATGGGGATGAAATATGTGGTATAATGACATGTAAATCAATACTATAAGACAAATAGATCAGCGCACTCTAGTGGTACATAAAATATATAAATTTAATAATGTTTGAAACCTATGCTTTATGTGGACAGACATCACTCAATATCTTTACACAAACACGTGTTAGGCAGAAAAATGTGGATATGCATAGACTACATACCATATTGAATTATCACAAGTAAATCACACTTATCATCATGTTCTCCTATTAATGGGTGTTATTTCAGTCACTAATGTCTGCACTTCTTACAGAGCTGTCGCTTTCTTCTACTGCTGTAATGTGAGTAAGCTTCACCAGAAGAGCTAGTGTTACTGTTGAAAGTTTATTTCCCTTGCTTTGCTGAGGTCTCATTGAGGAAATAACAGGGTCCAATGTAGTAAGTTACTTTAAAAGCAGATTTTAGTTTGTAGCATATCGTGGGAATTTTGTGCAGTGATCTGCTTGAATCGACGCACTTTATTTCGTGCTTCCTGAGCTTCTTTGCTTAATTGTCCAATGATATATAATGCAACAGACCCTGAAGCAAAAGTTTATGCCCAGATGCAGGCATGTAGTACCACAGATACTTCTCGACGAACATCTTTTCAGTCTGAAGAGCATACCCATCGAATGTAGGAACATTTATGTCAAATTCACATGAAATAACTCCCAGCACAACACCAAACCTCTGAATAAGTACCTCGTCAGTGCCAGTAATTGCTGCTGACAGACTTGGATTTGGAAAAATCTTCGTGCCGTATTGCCATCATTAGATGTCCTATTTCCATCAGGCTTGGGTTGGTCCACCAAATGACCCATCATAGTTTTGAATTTTGCACGCATCATTTCCTTTCTTATTGTGAATTTTTGTTCCCTACCTTGCTAACCTTCCCTATCTGCTTCCCTAACTTGCCATTTCTTGATATCAAGCCGATACGAGACGTCTACAATGCATTCAAAAAGAGAATCCATGCGTGGAGAGTCGATAATCCAAACTTAAAGATATCAATATTAATGGGCCTCTTTCTACTTTATCAATATCGTTAATTTGGATTGGTGAAACACTTGTTTTTGATACTGTTGCTGACATCTTGCAAAAACACATCCATCACCTCATGATACATTTTTCAGTGCCATTTGTATAGTGGCACATATGGCAACTATTTTTGCATGTTACACTTGCATTTCAGGTGTATTTCAGGTGTACACTCATGTCCAAAATGATTGTCGCATCTATAACTGTCTTCTTGTAAAAATATAATTTGATAAAGATTTTTCAGGGTAGTTTTAATACCGATACTCTGTGTATAATCGGGAAATGTATATTTGTGGTAAATTTCATAGGGAAATAATTATAAATACGAAAATTAGAATGAATAAACCAAAATCTTGGTAAATGGAGAAGAAAGTTTTATTTTCGTTTTATTGTTCTTATTTACTGCTCTTTTGACATGAAATTTGCCACATACAAACATTATAAGAAATACCGGGCAATTTCGTTATCAAATTATATTTCTAAAACAACATATTTATAGACATGCGACAATAATTTTGGACATGAGTGTACATTGTGGTACGTTGTTTTAAAGGCAAACATTGTAACTACTGATCTTGATTACAAGAACTTGCTTAGTTTCATTTACATCACCTAGTATTCATTCTGCATATTTGCAATGCACATGATTAATATATTCAATAATAATGGCAACACTCAGTAATAATCCATACTGATACTATATCCAAAGCTCGCCTGAAGTCTTTTTGTTATTTTGCTTTTATTAGCTATTGAATATGACCTTCGATTTTACTTAAGAGAAACTGATTCTTTATGTCTTTCAAACACACAGAAAAGCTTAACTTTAAATACATACGGACAGGACATCTGTAAAGCTAAGGGGAAATTCATACATTTTATGCCTTGGGGTTTTGTCAAACTAGGCTATGTCAGTGTTACTTATCACAAAACATTCACTTTGAAAAATTAATTTATGCGCGACTTTTTAGGCCTTCTGACTCACTGTGCAGTAGGAGGGTGAAATTGTGTGACTGATAGCGTTGGAATAAATGTTACTGATAATATTCCATCTATAGTTTTAGTACAATAGAAGATATAAACTTTCGTTCCATAATATTCTTGGTAGTACGCTTCATGAACCTTCGTGTTCTATAGTGTTTTCGGTAGTGCGATTGTTGTTTACTGTATGCTTTCCTCAAACGTGAATTACTTGTAACCTTGTAACCGAATAACAAATGGCAAAGATTCCTTTGTGTGACATGTGCCTGTGTATTTATTGTATTGATTTTTGTCCCGGTTATTGATCTGTCATATTGGCCGAAAACAAATCAATGTCAAGTTCTAATGAGAGAAAGAGTGACGCCAATATTGGATTGTTTTGAATGTGTTTCTAAAGCTTTTACTTGTTTGAGCTCAACTTTCTTGAAAGCGATTCTTAATTTATTAATGAGTTAATGTTGTATTGAAGTGAGTCAAACTGTCGCTGCAGGCGCTCATTGTGTATTCAATGGAAATACAGGAATCGCTTTTAAAATAATTTCTGAAAAGTTTTTGTATCTCCGATTTTCAGCATTCATCATACTTTTGACGTAAAGCAGTGATTTCAGTCTATACCGATTGTTTTAGGAGTTGTAAAAGGAAGCGTTATTTTAATTTTATGTGGCGGTCCAGTGGCTGAAAGTATTGTGTAATGGGATCTAGCTGTTTTTGGAGATAAAGATGAAGTCTTTTTGTTTGTTTGTTTGTTTTATAGTGTTACATGCATGAGGAATTTAGAACACCGAGCATACACTTGTATGTTGTTTAGTGTAGATGTTTGTTAGCAGAAAGTTTGCTGAATAATATAGAGTATTGATCACAGAGTTAATGTGCAGCTAAGAAAAGCTGGAGTCTGGCAGTTGGACAGAACACGTGGTGCATTGGAGGCGATCTTTCCAAGGGTCTGCAACAATAGTGTAGAGACAGCTTATCTGGCGATGAAGTGAGATCGTTTAACAGTTCATAATTCTGTAGCTGTAATTATATGACGATCGTTTGTAAATTATTTACGGATAACAGCAATAATAGTACTTTGAATATTTGATAGATGATTCAATATGCAACTGTCGGTAATAGCGTGGTCATTAACCTATGTTGCGTACAAACAGCAAGAAAGAATGCTGCAGTAGACAGTCCCTTAACCGCACAACAGTACATGTATGCATCTAGAAATTAGTGGTGGGCACAAATACATATTTCCGCTTTCTAGGAAAAACTGATTCTGGTCGGTGTTTGGTCGGAAATTTCGGTTTTTGCAGAAACCGGTTTCCCATGTTTACACACACACACATACTCACACACAAAATTGCACATTCCTACTAGTGGTATGTATGGTATGTGGTATTTTGGACGACGAGGAGATAAGAGGGCATGTCTTAGTTGATTACTTCTTTTTTCTTCTTACACCGAGTCTAATTCACCACAAATTTGTTCAGAAGACCGCACCATCAATGGTTCTTTCTATAGGACATTAAACTACTCTTCCAGCCTATGACCCGTAAGGTTTCTACTGATGAAGTTAGAATATGGAGTTAATGCACATCCTGTATAATGTCGATTTGGTAGAGACGTTTAATTCAAGCAAGGTAAATGTATATTTGAAGTGTGGGAATGAATACAAAAACTCAGTGTGTTGTTACATTAGTTGGATTGGAGGTTTGGTAAATTTTAGATCTAGTTAAACGAAAATTTAAGGATTAAAAAAAGAAAAATGAAATCTTGAAGTTTTACCTCCCACGGTTATGCCGGCTAGGCTAAAGGAGACGGTGGTGATGAAAAATGAAGGAAATGGTCGCATGAAGAAAGTGGGAAGAAACGGGAGAACCTCGAGAAAACCCACGCACATGGTGTTTGTCCACCACAAAGCTCACTTGGCACGATCTGGAACAGAATCAATGACCCTATGCACCAGAGGTGAACGGTCTACCACCCCGGGCCCTGATTTTATTCCAACAGATTAATTGCATTTTTAACATTCATTTAGGCAATGCACCTGTCAGCGATAATATGAAGCTGGCAGAAAATAGTATCTCCTAAAGTTGAGAAGATGATCTTTAAAAGGAATAGTGTGTAACTCTTGAAATTATGTATTATGTGCGTTATGGAAAATAAACTATTCGATATCTCATTGTTAAAAGTTTGTTCTATTATTATTATTATTATTATTATTATTATTATTATTATTATTATTATTATTATTAATACAACTTATCTATTTGTTCTATTAATATGGTTTTGAGTTGTCCGTATTGTATATCTGTCAGGAATATGTATTTATGCTACAAAATAAATTCTCTTAAATTGCAATTCATTCTATGAATCTCACATACCAAGTTAGTCTTCAGTTTTAGATTCTCTCTGTTAGTGTGAATCTCAATTCTTCTGTATGAAAAATTAAATTGTACGTAATCCAATTGAACTCTGGATGCATTTCTATAAAAATGTTATCTTTTTGTGTGCGCGCGCGCTCCTGTTTTCTTTTTCTTTTTAAGTTATCTTTTTTTCGTGTGCTACATAATAAAACGGAGATGAATTTTCAATTTGGTTTCCTCAGCTCGTGAAGTCGGCGGATTTTTTTTTTTTTTTTTTTTTTTTTATATGGCAAATGCTGGTTCGATTGCTTTTCTTCTAGCGATGAAATCGTTGAAAACTGTTCTTTTGGTTTCTGTGATCGGAATCGAGACGTAATTCTGTGTTTAATAATTGTACAGCTTTCCTCGTAATTATTGTTTTTTCCATTATTGATTAGCGATTTTAACGACTATCTTAAGAGCCGCGTGATAGGTTTTAAAGTTCTCAATTTTCCTGTGTTTGTGTGATATATAAAGAATCTAAGAAATAATGCATTTTTAAAGAAATACAATAATTACATATTAATGGATAACTGTTTTTTGCACGTTGTTATAGGTTCCGAACTATGTTTTTCGTACAAGTAGGCCAATATGCCAAGAGTGAACTCTTAATCTCGAATATTTTAATGAAATATTAATGTTTCTGCTGTAATGTATCATATTATTATTATTATTATTATTATTATTATTATTATTATTATTATTATTATTATTATTATTATTATTATTATTATTATTATTATTCGATTTTCTTTACATACAGGTGGTGGACAAACACCGTGTGCGTGGGTTTTCTCGGGGTTCTCCCGTTTCCTCCCACTTTCTTCATTCCACCATTTCATTCATCACTCATCATCACCGTCTCCTTTAGCCTAACCTGCATAACCGTGGGACGTAAAACTCAAAGATTTCATTTCATTTTTTCTTTACATACAGAATGGAGAAGACAAAAGCATATATTCCGGTAGTATCATTCTGTTAATTTATGATCAATAGTCGCTTTAATACCTTGCTATTTGATGTAAAGACAGTAATATCCCTTTGCGACCACAGATTCCAGAGGTAACGGTTTGATTCATTAAAATCGCTTTCTGTATATGCATGTTACAGGAGTGAGGGAGAATAAATGAATTAATGGAAACATCATCAAGCACAGAAGAGTCTTTAAGGTTTGCTCGGCCTCTATTTTTAAGATTAGTTTATGGGCTTGCTGGCCCAGAGTCATTAACGTTGCAGAAGATCAGTGTGGTCCGTAATTCAGTTAGATGTGATCTTGGTATTAAGTTATATGTTCCCTGGATGTTAGGAATATCCGTGGATACCTGGATTATTTAGGAAAATTTCTTCTCTCTCTGTGCCGGGCTTGTAAGAAGCAATTTATTGATTGATTTTAGTTTAAAGTTTCTTGTCGATGTTCAAGCTATAAGAAACGTGGACTTAGAAACATAGGGCCGTGCCGTATTCAGTCATTTTCGCGTGTTATTAGCGTCATACAAAGGACCTGACTACTGCATAAAACATACGTTAGTCGAACTCTAGTATGGTGCTAGTCAGGCGTCAGAACGACTTTGAGTACGACCTATTAAAGCTGATTGATAATTAGTCTAACACACACAACTTCACATAAAAATATGAGGTACTACTCGATTTTTGTAAGAACTTTGCACCTTAGTGGCACACGACATTACTAAATTATACATAGTGCGGTAGTAAAGTGTTTGGACGATGACAAGCATGTGTTTGTTTACTTTCTTCTTATACCAAGAGCCTAATTCATCACAAATTTGTTTATAAGGCCAGACCATCAGTGGTTCTTACAATCTCTCATTAAGCGACTCCCCAGCCAGTGACTCCTTCCATGTCAATATTAATCAGCTCCGGTAATTGGAGTTTTTTCCACGAGAATGTTTCCTGGCGTAAGTGTAATATTTTGAGGCAGTTTTGGCTGTGAAAGCAAGTTACTGTCATCAACCATTTACCGCACTCGCCAGATTTTGATCCAGTGGAGTATTTCCTGTTCCGAAAATGGAAACTTCAAGGGCAAAATATTTCAAGACGTGATGCTGTCAAGACGGTCACTTCTAGTTGCTGTATCATCGAGCAAGTTGTGCATCGGAGAAGATTTGACATGTAGAAAGCTGAGAAGCATCACCAGTGGCGTATTTACGATTTTTTGGGGAGCCATGCACAACACGGGGCAGCAGGGGGGGGGGCAGTTGCGTACTTGAGTTTGAGATTTAAATATATTTTAATCGATTGTCTACTAATATACTTTGAAAAAGCGTGAAACTTGTATGTTGGTGGAGGATCTTACCCTTCAGGCAGATCTGAAATGACGCTCCAGAAAACACACATTGAATATTTGTAATCTCATTTCAACTTTTTCATTTTAGAAAAAAAAAATGAAATATTCAGTTGTATGTGTGTACGTGCTTACCTGAAAGAAAATGTTAAACAGGTTGAAGCTTAAATATACTGATTGCAACTTTCATGGCAAGAATTGCAGACTGGGGAATCTTACGTGATATGATACACACAAAAATGTAGCAGTGAATCTAACCTTTTATTCTATTTATAGAAGAAATAGAAAACATCCTCTTGGCCTACCTAATTTCCCCTGCTACTTATTCCCTCCTCTTGATTTTCTTTAATTCAAACATTAACCTTTGTTTATAACTATACGATGTAAATATTCATTTGTTATAATTATTAGTCCTCGTATGTTGATATCCGTGCAAGTTGGTGTGGAACACAAGTTTCACTTATCAGCTGCTCTTAGTTTTGGTGTTACTGACGACCGCCGACTTAAATCACAACTACCAGCGGTCGAAAATATGATAGGAGAAACGAAAGAATGTGACAACTAAGAAAAAGAAACAGAAGAGTAGAATGGACGAAAGAAAAAAAAGGAATGCAGTTCCTACATGGAATGAAATTTGACAAATACAGTATTATTTCTGAACAAAGAGCATAAGAAAATGGAAAGTCAATGGAATTCTTAGAAATGGTAAGAAGGATTATTGTTGTACGTGGAATGCGAAAAACTAACAAATTCATTTCGGGAGAGCTTGAGCCCAATAGCCCTCCCCTAAATACGCCACTGAGCATCACCTTTCTATAGGTAATAAGTTTTATTTTCAAGATCGGGAACTTAATTGCCGCACTGTAACGCAATAACAAACCAGAAATCGTATTCACCGTAACAATTTTGGAATCCAAATACTTCGATTGTTAAACTCTGTTTGTGACAACCTTTTGGATATCGGATGTCAGTTTCAACTGGGCTACGCTGCGTAGGGATATAGTTACTGATTAAAGCGTGTGATTTAGTCTTGTCAGCATCAGAAGAAAGAGCTCAGCTCAGGGGCGGATCCAGGACGGACTTCTGGAGGGAGGTTGGAGGCGATGTGTTGTAATACTGCTACTTAGAGCTACTTTTAAAGACTTCAAACGTTGGGATAGGTTTTTATTTATATATAAAATAAAAAAAAAAACTTCCCTCTTCTGGAGGCGATCGTCCCCCCTGGATCCGCCACTGGTTCAGCTCTATTTAGAAATTGGCTACACAGTTCTATGTCAATAAAATATCTTAAAATGTCAATATAATTTCAAAGGAGGTCGAAATTTAGTATCAATACTTAAAAACTATTTCAAGAATAACTCAAATATGTGTACACCAGAACCCAGATCGCAATGTGTCTCCAAGGAAAAAAGAAAAAGTTGAAATTGTATATAAGCATGAATAGCTGCCCACAACAGTATACACTAATACAGTTGCTTAGGTGGCCAGCTTTAATGGATTTGTAGGATAACGCGAAGGCAGTGGGAACACGTACACAGACACTAATATATGTCTTTGTTTGGAGCCAAGGCAGGAAAAGGCAGACGAAAAAGAAAGACAGATGGAGGGAGAAAAATCCTATGCACGTAGCCCTGTGCTTGCATTTTCAGCGACTTCTGGAAATCGATTGCGGAACACTGGTTATCCATTGGATGCACCTGTTGCAATTGCCATTCTACAATCAGTGTGCAATTAATTTTCTTATTACATCGAACTGGCAAACAATTTGCAGTGTTATCAAGCCAAACTTAAATAAACACAAATACATTACGCAAATTCACCCCTTGATTTTTTAAAGTTTCTTTTTCAGATACGATGATACAAGAAGGCAGAAAACAGACAGACGTTCTTCATTGTAAGCATTGAGTTATATATGAAGCCATGTTCAAATATGCCATCTGAATTAGTGGATATCTTTCGGGCACCAAGAAGAAAATTTGGAACGAGATTGTATTTGATTTATAAGTGAAATTACCGTACATTTCTGAATCTGAGAAGTCTCTAAATAAAAGATGAGCTGGAATTTTTAACAAAGGATTACAAAAACTACATCTACACCACATACTCGGCATATTTTCAGAACTTGCTGTAAAACTACACTAAAAATCAAATCGGGTATAGAGCTCCCTTCATCTTCACTGGAAGGGCACACGTAAATGCGTACGTTCAAGAATCAAGAGGTAAGCAAGGAAAAGGGTAAAGTTAGAACTTAATTGCAGCTCATGATTCTGTTCAGGAAAGTAAAGTAAAGATCTGAATTGGCCCATAACACTTGTATGCTTCAAGACCCGCCCGTTCTTTGCTTGCATGAACCATTGACTTTTGTAGGCCTCTGAAGAAAATCACAAGCACATGATAAACTGTTTCATCAACTCCTGGACAGCCTGTGGATTTCCTCCTGCAAATACATGTAGTTTCTTTGAATTGGCTGTACCACTTCCGATTTGAGTGCCCTCTTGGTGAATCTAACCCGAACTTCGTCCTGAAACTTCATTGAACACTAACTACAGACTGTTCTACATGGAATTCGAGAACACAAAATCGTTGCCTTCGTTTCTTATCTTGATTTACTTTGCCATCCACTAAACCTTTTAGGCTTTTCTTTCATTTGATATAAGTGTCATGTCATTGTGAAAATTGAGTTATTGAACGTTGGATTCGGGAAGATAATTTACAATAGCCCTATATATTAAACTTGGTGTGCATAATTAAGCTTAGTATCAACACTGAATATAAGTTTTCTTTCTTTAAAATGTATACATTTTTGACGATATATATAATCTTGTCTATATTGTTTTGATAAACTTTGAGTGATTTATATCGCCGTTGCTAGTGTGTCGCTACATTATCGTGTGTATTTGTGTCATACAAAGCAAATGCTTTTTTCTTTCCCTCTCTCTTTCTGAGTATGTGCAAGCCAGGGAGCAGGAATTGTTATTTTGAAAGGAAATGGGCAACTGCCTGCAATGACTGTCACATAACGACACGATGAATGTTGTGCTCAACACAGAGGGTGTGACAGTCGGAAAACATAATAGCGGATATGGGGGGCAGAAGAAAATAAATGAAAAGTGCACTACAAATCAGGAATTCTGACATACAGTACTTTCCTCGTTTGCCACGATGAAAAATGACACTCGAACTGCGACACAACACACTCACTCTTTCGTATATAAATAAAAGCAATACAACTTAAAAACCCATGTAGTCACGCTTGACAGTAAATAATGTAGGAGGAATGAACTCTGTCCCACACTGGTGGGAATCCACATGTTAAATACTTTTTTATAGAAACAGTTTATTTACAGATCAGTTTCACAGATGAGGCTATCGTATGCCCCCCTTCCCGCTCGTAATTTCTTCATTAGTTCTGGTTATTTGATATTCAGATACATAATTTGTAACCTTTAGATGGGGAAGACATGGAATAAATTTGACTTTAAATATCAAGATAACGAAGAAAGTTCTGTCGCTTTTTCACCCACCACCTTCGAACATTGATATGTCACCTAAAGCTGTACCTGGAAGATAAAAAATAGTCCCCATCAGCATCGACGACCTCCTGCAAACGTTCTGAAACGCCATGAATTCCATCGCGGTAGAACTTGGTAAGCCTTTAAGCGAAGAAGGTATCAAGTGCATTTTGCACCTCTACTAGGGATTTGAACTGGCGCCCTCTAAGATGATTGTCCAAGGAATGGAACAGGTCATAATCGGATAGTACAATATCAGGGGAGTATTGCGCATGCAATAGGCTTTCCCATCCAAGGCGTAGAATAATGTCCCGGGTCATCCTAGCCATGTGGGGCTTAGCGTTATCCTGTAACAGGAGGACCCCCCTTTGCGATTCAGAAGTACTGGCTCCAGAGTTTTCAGTTTTTCTTGAACACTGCTCAACTGCTGACAGTACACAGTTGCATTGATGCTCTGACCAGCTGGTAGCAGATCTCGATGCACGAGCCCTTGTATACGTCAGTTAATATTTTTTTTCGGTATAATTGCAATCGTTTTCTAGAAGTCAGATACTATCCAAAAGATATGAAGGTATTATTGTGTAGAATTACTGTTCACATGCGAGTATTCGTTATTTCATTCTTTTCGATTGCTTATGTAGTGCAGCCACTTTTTGTAGATTAAATCTTGATGGTTTTTAAAAGTTAATTTTAAAAATTGGTTAAAAACGGCTTTGTATATTTACTTACAGAATTTGCGCCCCGCAAGGGGTATGGAGAATTGTATTTGATCTGTTTATTCGGCTACGGGAGGGGTTAGATAAATGTATGTGTGAGTGGTCTATGTTGAGTTAAAATAGTCTTTTCTGTGATTTAGGAATGGTTACACTGCTAAAACAAAGGAAATTTACTCTAAAATTTATTAATAAGTTCAAGCAGTGTATTGCAACCTGCTTATATTGAATAAGAAACATTGCCCATGATTAGAGGTATGCAACCAACTTAACCGATGTGTATAAGGGGCTGCATAAGACAAACAAACAGCAGTGATCATTCTTATGTTTGAGCATTATCTCCGATGGAAGGTTCTATTTTGTTTCCCTAACAGTTAGGCATGACCGTTTAACAAATAAAGGTAATATGGTAGGGAGGTAGTACTCTTTCCTGTGGCTCAATGGAGTATTAAACCGGAAATAACCGTGTACCCGGAATTATCATAACCTCACAATGTTTTAGATCAAAACGGCTGCTGAGTTGTTCATTGTAGTTTATACATTTATTTTCAAAATATTGATAAACGTATTCAATATGAAATCGTGGCCATATGCCTGTAAGTTCAGACCTCAGAGGCAAGAACATTAACATTTCGTCAATATAATTTTCCTAAAATATGCAATCAGTGATAATTTCAGAGGGTGGCCCGAGGGAAATTTCCACACGAAATTTCCATGAGGCCATATCTCCGATCATCTCAATGTGGATTACTGTTATTCTCCTAATGCTATTTTTCATCCTCCGTACATTCAAATTTCCTCCTGTGGAAATCTAATTTATCATCGTCCACCATATTCTTCCACATCGTGGAAGGCGTCTTATGCCAACGCACTCTCCTATCTTGAGGTCCTGCAGTAACCATTGTGTAACATGAATACTTGCATTTATTGTGTTATGAGACACGTTTTTGTAATTGTCTTCAGTAAGGCGAATAGATAATAAATTCAGAAATTATATTGGATATTATAATGAATATTGCGAATCTCTCTTCAAAGTGTGATTCTCTCTTCCATTGTTTTTAAGTAGTAAATTCATTACCAACTACTGTCATCGGTTTCTTAGTGTTTCAGGTAGAAACTAGTGAACGTAGGTAGGTAGGATGAAAATAGTATTTCAGGAAGTAGAACCATTACCCAGTATTTACCATCTGCGGAGGTACGGCGTGAGTTGGTATTACCCCATGACCGATATTACAGTCATTTTACTGACACCATGTACAAGGAGTATCTTCTTTGTACCGAGAGAGCCGGGGTGCTTCTATTAATTTTGTTTCCTTACGCAGTGTATTTCGAGCGAGCGAACGGTCACGATTCTTTTCATATTAATAAAAGAATTCTTTCAAGAAAGTTGTCATTTCTCAAGCAGGTTCTTGTATATTGCATAACTTTTTTTTTGTACCTCGGAAATCTCTTGAGTATGCCTATGCGAGTGTCATAGGTATACCTTATGTTATCATAGAGAGCCTGTCGATGGCAACATCCACTAGGCGAACAAGAATATGAATTGTATGATTGTCTCACGGAGTCGCTCTGAATATCATTTCTACCATTATGGAACGCTCAACCGCCGTGTTTCGCTTGTACGGATGAAATCAAATAATTTCATTAAAGGACTAGTTTTAGATACCTGGGTAGTAGTATTAGTGATGATACGAAATAAGAGCAAGAGTAGGGATGACGAAAGAAGCCTTTAGGATGAAGAAAATACTATTTTGTGGGACCTTAAATAAAGAATTAAGAAAAAGACTCATAAAATGTTTCATGTGGAATATTGTACTGCGTGAACAGAAACATGGACATACGCAAAAATGATGAAAAATTACTAAAAGCTTTCGAAATGTGGGTGTGGAGAAGAGTGGAGAGAATTAGCTGTGCCTACCGAAAAACGAATGAGAAAAGTGTTATAAATGGCGGGGAAGAAAAAAAATAACTTTATACAAATGGCGGGAAAGAAAAAAAAATATCTTTAGATATTATTAAAAAGAGGAAGAGAAACGGCTTCAGAAGGAACTGTATCATTAGCAACATGCTAGAGCGTATGGTGACGGGAGAGACAGGTAGAGGGCGAAGGAGACTACAATTAATGGACGATACCAAAACAAGAAAATCGTACGTAAAGACGAAGATTTTAGCTGAAGATTGTGGAGCATGGAAGATTCTCATTAGCGATAAGTGACCTGCCAATATTGGCAGAATACCTATGATGTTGGTGATGTATGACCTGATCCAAATTCAGCGTTTTATTTCCCTCTTCTATTTGATCTTCCTAAAATAATCAGAAATAAAAAAATATAAACAGTAAACATCAGAAGGACAGTATATCGTATACGATTTATATAAGTCCTTTATCGCGACGAAACTGGAAGTGAAGATAGATGTTTATTTGCGTAGTAGACATGCAAAGTGATTTCTTATGCACACCTTTGGTTTGTGAGATATTGCCCATTAAATTTAGGGTTTGGACTGAGTGGGGAAAAAAAGATTCGGAATCAGATTTGTGGGTTTTCGGCATCTATGACCATGTTAGCCTGTCATATATGAGAGATGACGTCCCTCTGCGAACACAACAACCCGGGGAATCGAGGAGGAAGATAAGAATGAGGAAGGACCATTATGTGGGGTGCCATGCCAGCATTTGCCTGGTGTGAATGAAGAAAGCTCATGAAAGCCTCACTCACGATGGCTGGCCTTAAAAAGGTTTTTACAGTTTGTCGATTTTGTGTCCCCACTGAGAATCGAACCCGGAACCGCAGAGAGAGTGAGTGAGAGTGAGTGAGTGAATATGTGTGTGTGTGTGTGTGTGAGAGAGAGAGAGTAATTAATTAATTAATTGCTATGCAGAACAAAAAAAATCGAACAAACGTGTTTAAAGTTTTAAACTATAACAAAGTAAATGATGAGACGGTTCCTTACGTTCGTATTTATGTGTTGGTTACAATAACGTCAAATAATAGACTTTTTTTTTTTTTTTTCAGTAATTCAATAATTTTTATCTTACGCTGAAAACCAAGTAGAAGACCATCAAAAGCAGACAGTTGAGGATTGTGTACCTATAATACAAAATTTACTAAAATCTTTCCCAGGACTTTTTTCGTAATAGGGGAATGTCACGTGTCAGCAGGACGCTTGTAGTATAGTCCAGTCTGTGACAGGGTCATAGAAGCAATTGAATTACATTACTATCATTTAGGTGCACCCACAAGCTGAGTTTCACAACACCCAAAAGCTGAGGTGCACCCACAAGCTGAGTTTGAGCATCGATCGTTGGTTCGATGACTGTGCGCTTATCTTTAGCTAATAGTGTTTCATTTACTTCATTTCCAACTTTCTAAAATCGCATAATATTCTTCATTAATATTAATATTTATAAACTTTTGTAACTCATTTCTTTAAAAATATACTGTTCGTTGAAGCAAACCTTCCGAAACGTATGAGCTGTCTCCGCTAATATACTGGATAGTGCGTTCGCCTTTGGCACACGAGGTCCAAGGTTCGATTCTTGGTGGGAGAGAATTGAAGTGTAAACTCATTACGTTGATTTGAGTTCCATCTTGAAAGCTGTAAGTTTTCATCTCATGTAGCCTTGATGCTGAACTCCAGTCCATCCAAGCAGCGCGAGACGTGTGGCGTCAGAATTAATTGGCAGTTGTGTTACTCAATGATGGAGAAGAGCTTATTGAAAATATTGTTTTGGATTGTAAGATTGTGGAAGTGAATTACAAAATTTCGATACTGCAGTACTTTTAAAAAATTGTGAAAATGTATTTAAAAATTCAAGGAACTGTCATATATTTTTTGGACTTTACCTAATGCAATCTAGAAAAATGATCTTAAATTCTAGAACACTTGTATTTCCGCTAGCTAATATATGTTGTATAATTACTTACACCTAAAACGAAAGGCATCTGGGAACTAATCGTGAAATTACCTGATTTTTGAAAAGCGGAGAACTTTAAACATGTTAATTTTAAAGTTTTTGCTCCTGTTTTTGCTTAAGAGAAGAATAAAAGCACTCGCTCAGTTTGCACCTTGTTATCTGAAAGCTAAAAAATTGGAAACTTTTACTTCGAAGACAAAATTGACCACGCTAAATTTCATGATAAATCTCACACCATTACCTGAGCGTTGAAAGAGAGGAAAATGTAGGGTTTAGTCAATTAAAAATTACAAGGACTGTAACCTAGTTTAGTAATAGTTTGTAGTCTCGAGCACGTTTAGAACATATATCAATAGATCTCGCTGTCTAAATAGAAATCGCTAAAGTTTGTACATGAAATGTCTGAAATTAATGAACACAGCCGGTTCTTTTTCCCTCTTTCATCCTGATTGGTACTGTAAATTATGTTTTTAAACAAGCATCATTCGTAGGTTTTACTAGATACAGCACTGAATACAGAAAATTAATGAATATATCCACATATTTCAGGAACATAAGTTTATTTGGAATTGAGGTAAATTATTATTTTAGATAGCCGTGTGTATTTCATTCCATACATGGGGGGTGCGGTGGTTCAGTGGCAGAGCGTTCACCTCCGGTGCTTAGGTCCCTGGTTCGATCCCAGCTCGCGCCATGTGGATCTTGTGGTAGACAAACACCGTACTCGTGTTTTTTCTCGTGGTTCTCTCGTTTCCTCCCACCTTCTTCATTCCACCATTTCACTCATCTCTCATCATCACCGTCTCCTTTAGCCTAAGCGGCATAAGCGTGGGACGTAAAACTTGAAATATTTCATTTCCTTTTTTCATTCCATACATATTTTCAATGAAAACCTGGTAATTTCTGTTTGTCAGTAATTAAGATGCTTACGTAAACTGTTACTCGAGACCATATGAACAGATTAAACAACTAACATGAAATAAACTCTGGCGTATGCGATCGTTGGTTCGATGCCGACTGCTGCCAGGTGGGGTTATCTTGGACAAACTCCGCGAAAATGGGTTTTCTCGTGTTTTTTTCCTCTCATGCTGCAGCGTCCACCATTTGGTTCATTACAATCATAACGGTCTTCATTAGTCTCGGAGCATAACCGTGACAGGTTGAAAAAAGAAAAAGAAGACAATAGAAAAATTAATCTTCTGTGTTGTTTGTTGAAATACGACAATGATTCATTAAGTTAAATTGGTAGAACCAGTTTAAATAACTTGTTATTTCTAGTGCATATTACGTGGAAGGATTATCATAAAAGAGTAATTGTTTCTATATTTGAACTAAAGGTGTTTAATGCATATCTAACATACACTATTTTTTGTTACAGGTATGTGTGCTATTAGTGTCAGATGTCAACAGTAATGGTATGTAGAATTTTTTTTTACACCAGCATGTTTTACTTCATTTGATGTTCGTGTGTTGATTGTAATGTAAAATAATTGTTTATATTAATTACTTCTCATGGAAATGTTTGGTTATCTTTCCGGTATTTTTATGATGTGCATTTTATTATAGTCGCTTCAGAGAGTCAAGTGACTGAATCCTCGGCCTTAGATGAATGTAGTGTTGGGTTCGATACTCAGTAGGGCATAGCATTTTCAATTTATGCATGATTTCGAGAGGTAATTAGGAAATAGCGAATTTCCGTCTACATTGACTGAAGTAAAGGCAAATAATAGGAGTTGTTTTTATCACACGCCATTTAATTAAATCGATCCGCTGACAACAGCCCTTCGTAATCTGTGTCGCTAAAATTTACAGAAAAAAGTATGAAACTTTCATATGAATACTGTGGAGAGAGCTACCGAAAGGTATTTCTTATTTTGTTTTCTACTAAACGTGTGAATCAGGGGCGTCGTTTAGGGAGGATAGGAGGTTGTAATTGCCCCCCTCCCAAGAGTTTGAGGAATACATATACTTTAATCGATTGTCTATTAACATACTAGTACAAAACGTGAAAGTCTTATGTCGGTGGTGCTCTTGCCCCCCCCCCCAAGCAAAATCTGAAATGACGCTCCTGGTGTGAATAGTTTAATTTTTTTCATTTAATATATTTTACCGATGAGATCTGACGGTGAGCTTCAAGATATTGTAAGGGATTTTTCATACATTGTAAATGGTCATTGATATTAAATATTTATAGTGTTTAATTTTTCATATTGAAGTTGCTATCTGAAATTAAAAATGTTACTATCATCGCTCTGTAACTAAGGTTACAATAAGAAACAAATCATGATACGGTGTTTCTAAACTTAGTTACCTTAGGCAGACATTTTCCTCGCGCAGCCCTATGGAATAAATTCAATGTCACACGTTTCAGTAGATGTTTATGGTGGTTTGTCTTAAAGAATCAGAGAGATCATAATAATTCGTGGCGAAAATAGTGAAAAGAATCTCGTAATGATTTGGGAGAAAAAAAAGTTAAATTCGAGATTTAGACATTTATGCCCTCTGGATGTTAAAAAAAAAAAAAAAGAATGTTTCGATATCCCAACTATCTCCCAGTCCGTATGTGCAGAGAGCTAAAAGCATAATCATTCGATGTAATGAGAGTACATTTTAAACCTGTGTTACGATAGATTTGTGGGAGGGCTGGTCTCTCACATCATTCACGAACTAAAAGAATGGCTTTTCACTGATCAAAAACATGAAGAATTATTATTTTCTCAAACTTTTCTATCAATTTTCTTTATATTTCACAAACTTCATTAATAGCCCTATACTGTGGCACTATTAGTTTATTTCAGAAAAATCCAGTAAAGATACATTATTAAAGATGCCGGGATATATAATGACAATTCTGTCCCCTTCCGAATATCGACTTCCCTTATTACTTACGAGGGCCGAAACTGAAAATTAAGAAAGAAAAAAAAAACTTAGCTCCAGGTCCTGTCAAAAGGCAGAATACTTAATAATAATAATAATAATAATAATAATAATAATAATAATAATAATAATAATAATAATAATAATAAGGGGCATATGCTCCAGCTACTCGGTTTTGTGGGGGCCATCATAAGAAAATAAAAATAATTTCGGGAAGGATAGTCGAACCTCTCGAAGAGAAGTCAATAAACACAACTAGTAGTGCTAAATTGGTTAAGCTACTGTATATTGGAATAGCCAAGGAAGAAGGTTAGTACGAGAAATCCTTACTTTTTTTAAAAAAAAAAAAGTTCGTGTATATCCGTTAAATAAATGGAGAAAAGAAAGGTTAAGGGCAACGAAGATACGGAAATCTATCATAAAACGATCAAAACAATTTTCTATTGTAATTTGTCGAGTGGTCACAAATTGAGTGGAACAGAACGCAGAGAGTGGTCTAAAAGTAGATATAAAATTTAGAGTAGATGAACATCATGTTCTGGCGTTTTCATTTTATTGAGTTATTGTAAGAAGTAATAGCTTCTTGAGAATAGCCAGCTTGCAGAAATTCTGTAGTGGAAAGACAAGTCGACTGAAGACCCGTGGACTGTTTTGTGATTCCATGAGATAACTTGTAAGTACTTTTTTCTCTTTCTTTTTAACTTCCAGTGGAATTCTGGCATTGTTTCAGCATTGTGCGCTTGACAGTTGACGTTCCTCTTTTCTCCAACATTATTATTTTTTTAAAAAACAAAAATTCTCCTTGATCCAAGATAGTTTTATTTTGTCTGGACATTTTCAGAGTGGAGGTTTCGCTTTAATATTTAATTTCTATGGAGTGAGCTCTTTCAGTTAGACTTTAAAGAAAGAGCAATGTGTTAAAAAGCAAAGACATGCTTAGTTCAAAAGTTGTGTACTTCCTGTCCTCTCTGCATCCCACTTTCAATTAAGAAATAGATTTTTAATGTAGCACAGAATAGTACATAGACATCTATTCCTTCGTTTACTGGCTTCATCTTAGTTGTAGATCATTCACTTCGGGTTCCATGGGGTTTTGGTTTCCTCATAGACCACGTGAATTTTGTTAGTTTAGTAGCGACAATCTATAAGACATAGATCTGCTTTCGAATTTTAAGGCGCTCTTACCAGGAATTGAACCCGGGATCTCCTGCATCAGAGGCGCTCGTACTAGCCGCTAGACCAGCGGAAGGGGCATATTGACTTACTGTCTACATCATTATGCCCATGAGTTTTCTAATCTTTCATTTGAACTTGCCACTTACGTTCTTTAGCATGCAGGAAACTCATTTACTAGCGGCTGAAACACCCGGCATTGCTTGGGAAAAGTTCTAAATAGCTTACAGTTTCTCGAAATATGCCCAGAAAACTGCATGTATAGCCATAGTAAGGTATATCTGCACTGAGGAATGCCAGGTCGCTTACAAAATACAATTTTTGAAGACACTAATGGTAGATTTTTATGGAGACAGCAGGATGTGTATAATTATTTTGTATTGATACACGTATTCTTAATCTGAACCAAGTGTCAGGCGTAGACATCTGAAGGGGCCGTGGTTTCATCCCAGCTTTCACGAAGTCAGGTTTGCGGTGAAAAAACACAATTACGTTGGTTTCCTCAAGATTCTCCCGTTTCCTCTCACTTCCACCATTATCATCCATTTCTTCATTACTGTCTCCCTTAGCCTCGGTGCATAACCGTGAGATTATTTTCTTTTAAAAGTAAATTTGTGAATGACCTAGTCTTAATTTCCGACAGTTACCTAGAAGTATGCCAGACCAACGATGTGAATTTGCAAGGACAAACATACATACATTGAACTTCTGTATGTGAGATAATATCAGTCAACTAAGAACTACAATAGGGGAAGGAAATCGGCGAAGCCATACCTGTGAAGCTAGCATTTTTGCGTTTACTTTGTGAAACTGTTGTCATACCCTCGGCATGTCACTGGATTTAAACCCAGAACCTCTGATGGTAAGGCAAGAATCCTAACTAATAGTTTGCCTACTCAGTAACCCATTGGACGTTGTTGAAGATTTAGTTTCATTTTACGTGCATCACCTTAACCCTTTATTCTTAAGTTATAAAGATTTGTCATTAACAGAAATGAATGACTTTAAGTTCATTATTTTTGCCTGAGCGGGGTGTCTTGGCTTAGGGTTTGAATGCATGTGATGCGTCGGTTCGTTAGTTCATCTCAACACACATTTTTTGGAAGGCAATTGCTATTTATAGGTTTTAAGATCAGGTTTCGATTTTCTTTGTATTATCTGCCTACAAATTGTATCATCATCATGCATGTGGCCCATTTTCTTTCTTTAATCTGTAAGGCATAAATATGGAACAAACTCAGACCCCAATTACTTTTATTTTTAGGTGACGTTCTGCTTTGCGTTCTTGTCGAGTTGCTCTGCTAAATGAAGTTTAAGGAATGGCTTCTCCGGTATAGTAATTACACAGTCGCAGGATTTGCATAATCTTGAGTTCCGTCTTCGACTTGTGCTTTCTGAAAACTTGAAGCGGTGCTGATCGTGCCGAAGCGCCTTTTTTTTAGTAATTGTTATTTAGCAGAAAATTCAGAATTTCCATTTTCTCGACATTTTTATAACTACCGTACGTCAAATAGTCTTTGGTTCTATTGTTGACTTTACTACATCTAAATCTTATATTTCAGCTGCTTTTTACGTATAACAAACTAAAGTACCCTTGTATAAATCGAATGTTTTCACTGTGCTTGGAAACCTGTTCTTCACTTAATGATTTAGGCTCTACCAACTCTTTAAGTTCATAAAATGTCACATCTCCTTGCTCCCCGCCCTTTAGAAAGAAGAGCCGAGCATATGAATAGATGGTTACTCTGCAAGTGGGAAAACGGGATGTTCTGAGAAATGCTCCGGTAAATTGCCCTGTCACAAAAGGCCGCTTTCAGACAACGAGGAACACTGCACATGGCTTGTCTTTAGAAGGCGCACCACATGATAAAGCTCGGAGATGTCATATCCAGAGAGACGTGGCTTAATCCAGGAGAGGAAATGCAGAAAGGTGTAGAAAAAAATATCAAAGTACTAGAAGTGATAATCGCTCCTTCTCAGACGACATTCATTGCGCTATGCGGGTGCACAAAGTCTATAAAGACCACCCAAGCGTGATGGGCATCATAAAATTATTTTTCGCCACAACTTTTAGATTTCAATTGCGACTGTCACTGTTGAACGCATGGAAGGTTATGTATTTATATGCAGCCCTTCTGTGTGCTAAATTGCTCTTTTATGTAATTTTCACTATTGTTTAAGTTTTAACTTTCTTTTGTTATTTATTTTCATATTAAGTGTACGCGTATGTTTTGAATTATGTACGCCTAAGTTCGGTCTTTGGCCAACATTATTATTCTATTTAAGTAGGAATTGCTATACCTGTTTCATTGTTAACCTAGTTTCAGGTACAGCTTTAGTCTTTAAAAAAAAAATAGCCATGAAACTTGGAACAGTCAACGGAATCAGTACTGTAGTGAAATAAATTTAACGGAACATGAAAGATATCATTTGCAATCGCTATGCTTCAAGTAAGTAACATTTCGTATTGAAACCATCACGAATTCAATACATTTTATCAATGTTTACAAAAAGCATGTCCCTTTTCTCCATTGTTTTTTAATATCTAACGGAAACATGGAAATGAAATCTTACTATTAAACAAATCTTGTCGGGATGTCCAGCCACTCCATTGCCGTTGATTTATTTATTTAATTCCTCGAAGTTAGGGGGCCGCGGTGGCTCAGTGGTAGAGCGTCCCGGGTTCTATCCCAACCCCCTCCAAGTGAACTTTGTGGTGGACAAACACCGTGTGCATGGGTTTTCTCGGGGTTCTCCCGTTTCCTCCCACTTTCTTCATTTCACCATTTCATTCATTACTCATCATCACCGTTTCCTTTAGCCTAACCGGCATAACCGTCGAGCGTAAAACTTAGCTGTATTCAATTTTCATTTTTTTAGATTTTTACGTTTTTAATTATTTGTTTACAACTAGTATTTGCATTATTTTAGGGACACCATAAATTACTGGTTACAGCGTTGGATCCGGGTTCAGTTCTCTTTCAGTGCTTCCGAGCTTTTGGCGCCCACCCAGCCCACTTGTGAGGCAAACTGAAGAATCACGTGAAGAAAACGTGACGACCATTAAGTCTAGAAGGCTCCTACGTATGTCTGTTAGAGACAGGGCGATGCACCTCGCTGACCACGTGTTCAAAGCTAGACTGGACGTAGTTCAGCTGGTCGCTAAGAGATGGCGTTGGAGTGACTCAGGCTTTTAAAGCGCAGTTACGCCAAGTGTTTTATATATATTTATATATATATATATATATATATATATATATATATATATATATATATATATATATATAATATTCACTAGCTGAACCTGCGCTCTCTACACAGCGCATCATTCGCATATGAGCATAAATCTCCTTATCATTCCTTACAACATCTGTACATGCCCCTTTACAGACACAAGTGAAAGACGTATTGATTAAAAGAAAGCCAAGGGGTATCATAAAGGGGAGACTTTTTCGATTATTTTTTCTCAATATCTCGCACCGTTTGCAAGATTTGAGCCTGCTTCCGGTTGGAGTTTCTAATTCATGTATGACCAGTGTTTTCGTTCTTCTTGCATGCAGTATGTAATAAGCAAATACATTACATACACAATTAATTATAATGTCAATTATATATGGTGTTCATTGGGCAAAACACTCCCCCCCCAAAAAAAAAGGTTCATCTTAGACTGAAGAAATGGTTATCCTTCCTTTTCCATTATTATTTGGCCATGAAACAAACGCCTGAGACACATACAACCCCTATATACAACACTGTGGTGTTGGAATGTATAATGCTTAGGATGTGATGCTTTAGGTTTTTTTTTTTTTAATTTCAACACTTCCAATGTACCCGTAAAAATGTAATAAAGAAATAGTGCCCATGTTTTTTAAATATTCAATTAGAACTGGACAATCTACATGAAATTTGCAATCGATCATTGAAAACGTCATCTTTCTAGAGGCTGTAGTTTCCGAGATCTCATTGTCGAAAGGATTGGACACACATATATAAACATAGTTTAAAAGAACTCCAAAGATGGCAGCACAATTCATTTGCATTTATTTCGGAGAAGACTTATTAAAGGCAAAGGCCTTTGAACAATAATTTAAAAGGATAAACTTTGTGAAAAATATTTCTTTAAGTAATTTATTTAAAGTACACTCATTTAGAAATATTTGTCTTTGTTATAAACGTGAAATCACAAATAACCGTAAATCAAAGGTTTGAAAGCCAAGGTTATAGGTTAGAGCGCGGTCGCTCTTAATTGGTGCTGTAGCATTTTAATAGATAGATTATTATTGGGATTGTATTCTTCACCATTGTTAATATGAGTGTCTCTCTTATGGCAGTGTGTCACTGCTAGGAAACAATAGATACAAATTGCGTCTTAAAAGTGTATACGTAATCTGTTTCAGGAGAATAAAAACTGTCAGCTGCATTAGGTTGGACGACATACTCTTTAACGCGATAATAGTTCGAAAATTGCGCATTAGAATTTAATCACAAGCATATTCAGATCGATATAACCTATTGATTCGTGTTTGTCTCTCTTTACACAATATTGGAGGAGCATGTTGGATCAGTGGAGTCGTGGCTCATGGACACAGTGTAGCGCTTATCTCTAGTGCGTGAATTCCTTGGTTCGATCTCCGGCCAAGTAAGTTTGTGGTAGACAACATCGTGTTTGTGGCTTTTCTCTGGGGTACTCGTGTTTCCTCCCACATTTTCATTACACGAATTATTTTCCATCATCTTTACGTGCCTTAATCATTCGTCTTCCGTAGCCTAAAGGGTATAATCGTGGAACGTTTATAACTCGAAGGTTTCATTTCATTTACACAATATTACGAACAAAACTTAAATTTTAGAGTTAAGCATACTTTTGAGTTATATCTCATTAATCATACAGTATATTGTTGTCTTTCTTGTGTCATAATGAAAACATTGAGTGGTGTATGTTTCAGCATCAGTTTCATCTTAATAGTTCCTATTGCATAGAATCAATGTTTGGGTTAGTGGTGGCCACAAAAACCGGTTTTTCGGTTTTTTAGAAAAACCGTTTCGGTTTTTCACCTGATCCGGTTTCGGTTTTCTTCAAAACCGATTTTTTTTTTTTTTTTTTTTTTTTCAAAATTTGTTCTATTTCTGACCAGAATGGTGTTTCGTTGTTCTCCGGAAACCGAATCCATTTCCACAGAAATAGTCTTATGTGTTTTCAAAAAGTTTTCACCGAAACCAGTTTCGGTGAAAAACCGAAACCGGTTTTGGAGAAAACCGAAATGTCGGTTTTCGGGTTTCGGTTTTTATAAAAAACCGGTTTTGCCCATCCCTAGTTTGGGTGTACAAAAAGTTTTTCTCGGAAACTCCTCATAACGATTGACACCTATATAATTTTGCCCATCTCGAACAGCTCTATCGATAATTTTTCTTCATTGACGTTGTTCCGATCTCCCTTTTGATAATCTGATTGGTTTTGGCACTGTAGTACACTAATTGTATTTTTACTGTACACATAACCTATTTCATGGTCGGTGGGCTGCTCAATTCCTCACACTATGAAGCGTACCGCCTGATGCCTGAATACAAATGGCTTCCGATTGTACGGAGGGATATAGGGAACCTACGAGTGCACTAACTGTCAACAGGATGTGAAATTTCAAACTCTATTCACAGACAGACCATAAGAAAGAATCCATCGTACTTCGATCAGTAATGTGCACAGTAAATGTTGTGAGTTATCAATACATTTTGCGAATTTTTAGTTACGTATTCCTCACGGACTAACGGTATTCTCTGAATAAATTAATACCTTTTTTTATTCTTTTATTTTCACTAAGGAAAGAAGGCTTTCCAACTGATGAATGTTTGTTTGCGACATATGTAGTGTGAGGTATGTGTATTATACCTTGTGTCGCTAGGCTGGGCACTAAGATTATTGTCGTTCCCATTACAAGATGAGACGGTGGTAAAGCTAAAGGAGTAGTCAAGAAACAAAGCAGTCGTCGCCATTGTTCAAAGAGGTATAAAAATGGCTACATTGTTCACTATATGGTTCGGATCTCGCGCAAAATTCTAGCCTTCATATTGGAAACCGACATTAAACTAGAAACAATCTTGTCGCCACTGTTCTCAAGCTGTCACATCTCCGTCGAGCATTGTCACCCACAGAATTCCCAGGACGCGATATCCACCTTCAGTATTTGAAGTAGAAGTAGTTCTCTGATTTTCATAACAATGTCTTGTGCTTCATTGTACTTGTTTTTCTTTTGTAGTGGTTAAGTCTTCATCGTACTTATTTCACCAGTAGTTTGAACGTACACTACTATTAAAATATATAATAGCGTTTCACACTTATTCTCTTTAGGGAGCACCTTCGTGGCTAAGCGGTTAGCACCTTCGTGGCGTGGGAGACCTGGGAGCAGCGGGAGCTCATGTGGTTCGGATTCCACGTGAATTAGTAGGTTCCGTCTTATATAGCCTCGTCCTGAAAGGAACGTTGAACTCAAAATCAACTCATTCTCTGTAGGCTAAAGAAAACGGATGATCAATGGAAGTAAATTATGAAAAACAAGGGAATGAGAGTGTATGAGGATATGCGAGGAGCCCGAGAAAACTTACAGGCAGTCCCGATGTTGCCTACCACAAGGTCAGCTTGAAATTGTCAGGGACCCCTCGCATCCTCTACCAGAGAGCAGTCGTTATCTCAAATTTAATTAAAATTTCAATATTGTTTGAGCATATGCATGACTTGACCTCATTTTAAAGACAGTTATATATATTGTATTGATAAACTTAGAAGTTCTCATATCACAAAATAATATTTCACATTCGGTAAGATATGTATATTTTAAATGAAGTTGTATAATTTGATTCGTACATTGGAAATGAAGGAATAAATACGTTTGGCTGTTCTGAAATTCAACAACGAAATCGTGGCTGCTTGGCGAAGCGTAGCGAGTTCAAAACGTATTTGGAACATATAAAGCCGTGGAGCGTTAACACGTTCCTGTTGAACAGAAATTAGATGTCAGTCATCGCCCAATAGGTTTTAAAAAAGTATGGTCAATCATGCAACAAATCAGAATGGATAATGAAAAATTAATTCTCAAAAGCTATGTTAGTTTTCTCTAAAAATAACGCATCACCAAAATTCCTGAATTGTTGGATGTTTTAGAAGCAACAGTAGATTGCTAACACGCGAACTCTAAAACTTCTTTGAACATACAGCACTTTACTTTTTTTCAAAATATAACTCTGTCTTAATTAATGAACCAAAATTTTGATCCAGTTAATCCAGTTGGAGTTATTGCCACTCGTCCTGAGAGTGTCCTTTGTTTTATTACTTCATATCTACCTGAAGAAGTCAAAGCTAAAATAGCAGCCGTAAGGTAGTAGAAGCTCTATTATTACTCCTTATTTCTAATGCTATGTTCTCTCAGAGAAAAGAACGAAATAAAATCAACAAATGTCCCATATATCGCGTACTAGAAAACTAACTACACCGCTGAGTTTAATAATAATAATAATAATAATAATAATAATAATAATAATAATAATAATAATAATAATAATAATAATAACACTGATATAAAAGCTATAGTTCGTAAGATTTTATTTTTTTTTTTAATTCATTATTGCACGAATTCTGACTTGGTGTACCCGAAATTGTCGGTCGACGATACATTAAAATAGTATTTTATACTCTGCTGTATACCTGCCCGACTTACGATGGAACAGTGATAGCCAAAATCGGACATAAGTCAACAACTAACTCTATTACTGAGTTATGAGTTTACCTTACAGAGAGAACCATAGTTCACAAAGGATAAGATATTATAAAAATGAGTTATGATTAAATGAATCGTGAAATAGTGACCCATGCTTTAAAAAGGGCTAATCCCATAATTATGTGACTTTTTGCTTAAGGCAGTGCGTCATATTATTGAACAAATCACAGGGAAGAAAACTATATAACTTGAGCATTAAAAAAAAGCATAAGATAATTGGCGTTTATTTCTCATTCTGTATTTTCTCAGTTGTGGATAACGATGGTAAAACATATCCTACTGCCTCTTGAAGAGGTTCTTAAGGAAAAGTCAACCGTTTTATGGGGTTAATAATTAATTCGTTATTATATATGCTTTACAGTCGAGAAAATTACAACTAATGAAATACAATAAAACAGAAATTCTGACCAAAGCATATATTATATAATAAATAATAGGGTTACAGTTTCGACAAAGTATCGTTGCCTTCATCAGCGACATTAATACGATACATAATAAGATAATGGGTCTGATGAAGGCAAAGATACTTTGTCGAAACCGTTATGCTATTACTTATTAGATAATATATGCTTTGGTCAGAATTTGCCTTTTATTGTATACAAGAGGTTCCAAAGCCAAAATGGATTGTATTTAGATAACGAAATTATTAAATAACTGTTTTCCTATAACCAACTAGTATCTGGTTGGTTATAGTATTTTTTTACGTATATAATACATAAATATAGGTACAAAAAATTATTCCAGCATAACTATAATGTATTATTTGTAACGAACAGCATACTCTTAGTTCCACAAAAGTTCGTTTTGTCTTATTTTTTCGGAAACTGCGCATTAGAATTTAGCCTGAAGCATATCATGTTCTTAAGGACTATGTGATCTGTCAATGGATGTACACTCATGTCCAAAATTATTGTCGCATGTTTATAAATATGTTGTTGTAGGAATATAATTTGATAACGAATTCGTCCTGTATTTCTGACAAAGTTAGTATGTGTATAATCTGCAAAGACATGTATGTAGCAAATTTCATGTCAAAAGAGTAGTAAATAAGAACAATAAAACGAAAACAAAACTTTTTTTGTGTGTATTTAGCAACATTTTTCTTTACTCATTGTAATTTTCATATTTATAATTCTTTTCCTATGAAATTTGCCACAAATTACATTTCCCGATTATACACACAGTACCAGTATTAAAAGTACCAGAATCATTATCAAATTATATTCTTACAAGAAGACCAGTTATAGATATGCGACAATCATTTTGGACATGAGTGTACTCTTATCTTTGGACGAGTTTTTGTTAGAGTAGAATAGAAAAGAAAGAAAGTTTATCATAATTTTTGGGTATATATCATTAACCGTTCAAGGTCCTATCGCCTTGCTAATGTCATAATGTCTCGCTACTCATGAGGATGTAGTTCAGTATTAGTTTCCCCGTAATAAGTGGCATGATTTTCGTTCAGTATCGTTTTTTAGGTTTACATTTTTTTTTTTTTTTAATTTTCTAAAACCTGCGTATAAGCTTTTCAGTAATATTGCAGAATTTTGCGTGTAACTTAGGAACAAAATGCCCGCACACCCTGTTATTTCGGATGCTTGAGTAACAGTTCAGGGTCTACCGCTATGTCGAGTTTAATCCACATCCGGTGAACTCATATATAATATACAGGGTGTCCCGGGAGAAAGTGGCAGTACTTTGAAAAACGGTGGTATGGGTGACTCTGAGCAAAAAAAAAAAAAAAAAAAAAAGTTAATATGGACATGAGATCTGTTCTCAGCGATTTTAGAGTTGCAGGTTGTCAACCATTTCTGACATTATCCTGCTTATTGCTCACTCTGTAGTTAATTTACAGAAGTGAAACAGTGCATTTGAGAAGTGATGGAATGGCCTTTTCAACGGTATTCAATATGTGACAGTAGTGTCTTTAGGAATGAAGTATTTGGGAAACTTGGGAATCAGTGTTGCCATCCAATTTCCCTAATCTTAAAATAATCCTAACTTTGTATAGCTTTCGTTTTTTTTTCTCGAAAGGAGCGGAAATAAAACTTGTTTTTGAGAGACAAAATCCATATCAGAAAACCAGTGTTTTCAAAACTGTTTATAGCCATCACTGCTGAAACTAGAAATGGCAGTGATGACTATAGCCACTTGCGACATAACACCTGTTCTTGGAACGCCGAATCCATTTCGGGAAACCACTTCTCGTTATCTGTTTTCGTTTTTGTTCTATGGTAATCACTAAAACTGGTTTATTTCTATCACTTTTGGTTTAGAGTAGTAGATAAGAGAAGAGATGGAACTGATTCTTGGTAGACTGGATGAGTATAGAAATTGGAATAGTTTCTCACTATGTGTTGCGCGTTTGCTACCTGTTGACAGACATATGGACGGATGGATATAGGCATATGACTTTCATACTTATGCGTAGCATAGTCTGGAAGTCTAAAATGAAACAGAAATGAAGTAATCTGGACATGTATAAAGAATGCCAGAGAAGAAGGTGGTGGAAAAGATTCCTAATAAGGGGTAAGATGAGTGAATGATTTGGAGCGAAGTTTAATAAAGTCTGAACAGGTAGAAAATGTGGCGACGGAACAAATGTGCTAACCACAACATCCACCTAAAAACCATGTGGCGGCATCGCGTAGCGTAGTCGCTGACGCTCTTCGCCTTTGGTGGTACTATACTGGGTTCGGTTCCCGGTGGGGACACTCGGTGGAAAAAAAGTGTTAAAGGTTTTTTTAGGCCAGTCATCCTGAGTGAGTGAGTCTCCCTCATTCATGCCAGTAAAATGTCACCAAATGCAAGTGCCTTTTCTTCCCCATTCCTTTTTTTCCTCCCCAATTCTCCGGATAGTGTGATCGCCGAGGGTCGTCATCCCGCGTATGTGACGAGCTAACATGGCTGTGGGTGACGTAAGCTCAAAACTCTTTAATTCCTAACCTAACCTAAAAACCATGTCACTTGCTGTTGGATTGTATCTGTCATGGAGAGTAGTTGTAATTGGGAATTGCTCTGTATTAACGTTAGGTAAGGCCAATCAACTGGACTGTACTTGCAACGTCTAGCGGAATATGGAGCATTCTACGTTGCTTTCTTTTGAGAAGTACACGTCACCGTCGTCTTCTTTTTTTTTTAATAGACTAGACTGTCTCTGTTAGTTTGTCTCACCCTGCAGCTCAGTTGCTAAGTGAGCGAAAATTATACGGAGGCACGGAAGGTCATTAAGGGATACGACTTAAAGAAAGCAAACAATGCCAGAAGACGCTTCTGTGTTATTAAGTGGAGGAACGAAATTAAGGAACGATCGTCAACAAGAAACACATCCTCCGCAAAATTCTTCACAACTTGCTCCCTTGCTTCCATCACCGTGAGTTTCTAACGCAAAGAATAGACTCCTTTGATGTGAAGCGATCATTCAGAACGATTATATTGGATTGGGAATCAATAGCTCTGATCCAAATAGAGCACAAAGGAGAAAATATCAGTCAAGAGAAAGAAAATGTTAGATTGAAACTGAAGTATTCATACCTCAAGTGATAGCACCTTAATCCAGGCTCTGTCCATAAGAGCTGTAGAAAAGTCGGGGATGACAGCAGATCTCTTCAGAGCCTGTTAGAGGGTGACCAATTAATGAAAAAAATCGAAGGTAACACTTCCGCAACCGGGGCCTTCATTGTGAAATTCAATATTTAAAATGGCGCCCGCGCGCAAGTACCGAATTATATTTGAACTGAAATATCTTCTCACAGAAACAAGTTAGAAACTTCGTTTTTGTACTAAATTAAAGATAATTGATAGTAGAAGTAAGAAAACTGCATATATTGTTTACATGTTGCCGATATATTTAAAAATAACGGTTATTTGGGCCAAAAATTAGTTTCTCTCGTTTCTCTTTTTTCATTTCATGACAAATAACTATGAAGTTATTAAAAATATGAAAATGCAGCCCAAACTAATTAAAGAAGCATAATCTTAGCTTTCTATCGTTAGCAATATCTTTAGTAGATCTTAAAAAAATGACAGAGCTATTTAAATTTAAGTGGCGCAGGGTGTAGCGTTTTTTGGACTGTTTAATAAATTACCGAAAAAACACTCACTACGCGCAAAACTTTCAAAGCTATTATTTTTCAACAAATTAAAATAGTTCATTTATTTTATCGATAAATTAAAGGTAATAGGTTGCTGTGTCGTAGGAAATGAAATAATAATGTTATTGCATTTGTCAAATATTATTATTAACATGTTTGTTCATATAATGAGTAGCTAATGTAATTATTGTATTGTTTTATTTTGCGGACTTTGATGTCATGAGAATTTACTTTGTCAGATCTAGTAATATTTAATTAAGGTTTTCTACTGTTTCAAAATTTTTACGAATATATTACTTTAGCTGTGCTTTTGAGAATATTTACATATTTCTTTTCAGAGCGTAATGTAAAATTACTGACACCAAACATTTAACACTCAGGTAATTTTTGGAATAATTGAAGAGGCAGTGACAGATATAACAGGAATTGCACCATTTTCAAGCAGTAATTCACTCAGATACATTTCAAAGACGATAAACATTGCTTTTGTGCATAGGTAGTCTTTTAAGGCATCTTGAATTTCAATTTTGTTTTCCGAGAAAGCCCAAAATCTCTCCATTTGCACCGGTAGGAATGTGTACATGACAATTAGTTAGTAGTATAGGTAAGGCGACCCTTTGCTGTCTTTCCATATTTTTGACCGAGGTGATTAGATAGTCACATAAAATCCCTGGGGGTGCGTGTTTAAACATTGCTGCAGCTCCTGAAGAATACATCAAACAGATCAGCAAATGTGTGTAAACCTTTCATTCGAGTTTTACGAAGTTTGTTCATAACATCAGCAATAATTGCTGTATTCATTGACGAATGGCCTTCGAAAACGTACTCAGACGGTCCCAACAACTTTTGCAAAGTAGACAAAGTAGACTACTTTATTTGCTTGACGAAATAGTGGAAGTTTTCGTCTGTGAATGGTCTTCGACAACGTAGTTGTTTTGTACAAAAATCGCTCGTTTCGGAATGCCACATAAGCTTCATGGCTACGTGTCAGGTAATTCAAGATTTCTTCTGCATTAGAATCTGGTATATCTTCATGCGACATGAAATGATACAACTTCACAGGACTGTGAACTTTGTATGGGACTTCCCTGCGCTCCATAAAATTCTACCATTTTGTTAAGAGAGTTACGAACTTCATCAAGTACATTACCAAGGAACTCATGGTCTGTTTGTGATATACCAAGAATCTGACTGAAGATTTGGCATGTCGAAAGAACTTGGTGGTACGACAGTTCCCACTCCGTAACATAATTAATTCTTTCTGCGCGTCTGAACCATAATTCTTTCCGATGATTTCTTAGATCTATTTATAATCTGTTCACGTATCATGTCAGCACCAACTGCGCTAAATATATTGTTCGTTCTTCTGACTACGAAGTGACCATTCATGAACTGATCATTTATTTCCTGGTGTTGAGTCTCCAAAATTTCTAATTTGTTCGAGACAGAGGGACGCGCACCACTGGAAATTGATTCGATTGAATGCCATGAATACCGAAAGCAACTGCTGTACAATATACAGATGCAGCGGCCAGTATCCTTCTCGGTCAGCTCTTATAAGGCTTTACAGCAGAAATAAAAGATGTAAAAACTGTTCAACGCAGCGGCACTGCTCTGAGATTGAGTTGGGTTTCTCTGAAAAGTTCTGCAAAGCTTCGATATTTTATTTTAATTAATGACCAACTCCATGAACTGATAAGAGCATGTTAAGCTTGTCTTTCTTTCATAATAGTCATAGTGTCGAACGCTGGATGACAGACGTATAATATTCACCTTCTTCTTAGAGGAAAGCCTTCCCTTTAGCATAAACATATCTGCAATCATAAACATACCTCTCACTGCCCTAACGTAGATAATTCCGTTTAAAATACTCTCGGTCACTTTGGACCCAAACATCTTCTATGAAAAGAGACTCCAAATCACTACCAGAAATGTACTTTCCTGTGCAGACAAGAAGGTCATGTGGAATGATCCTAGCATGATGACAATGTTCGAAAATTCATTGCTCTTAAGTTGAATTTCGGCAGCAGCAATGTGATATACCCCTTCGTCATATACTACAGGCATTGAAGATTGGTTTAAGTGTATAGGTAGGCTCTGGAAGTTTTTTCATTGCTGTGTATACACTATTATATTCCGTTACTGGATACGGCAGTACTGGAAGAAAGCCAACTTGTTTCTTGGAAACATCTGAATCCGTTATTATCGCATTCACAGTACCCCGCGTTAGAGTGGATTCTTTAGTTTCTAGCTCGTATACAGCATGCATTATATCTAGAGTAAACTCCCTCTGACGCAGATTATCGATGTCCAAATCATACAGTCCGGGAGAAATTGTCAGCGTATTTTGAATCGATATAGGTTGTACTTTCCTTTCTTATTTCTTCAATTGCTGAGATGGAAACAAGAATCGAAGATGACTGGAGGTCTTGCTAATACCGACTTCGACACTTTCGGTTTCGATAGGACTTTTGGTGGCACTTCCCGGAAAAGCACCATGACTGTATCGTGGCTATCACGGATTCCTGACAGAGTAGCCTCTTCATGGTCGAAATTGTCCATAGTTCCTACCTTGAAAGTGGCTTGAAAAAGACAAGGTGGAGGAACAAGTTTTTAGTGTATATTGTGCAAGGTTGCTTCGTGCTTGCATGATATCTTTATAGCCAACTGACACCCTAATTTATTCATAGTTGAGATCAGCTATCTGATTTTGCATTTCTCATGAATTGAATGTGTCACCATCAAACGCATGGGGGTTGCTTTCCTACTACGATATATATTATAGAATAAAGTCTGGAAGATTGACTTCAATAGGTTGTGAAGATTTAGATTTTGTTGGTCGGAAAATTCTTCAATATCATTTTCACTGTTTTCGTCAGTGATATGTAGATCTTCGCTTGCATCCCAGATATGATGTTCAGCTTGACCACTTGTAGCACTTCTGCTAGGAAATCTAAAAGAGGTTGAGGAATTCTAGTTGTTGGCCAGGACTTATGAAGTTGCTGACTGTCCCCAAATTCTCTTTCAATACCGAAATCTGTGTGAAGGAGAGCCGTTCATACTTCTTTCGCTGCACTCGTAAGTATGTTAATCGATCTCAGTGTGTCAGCTACTTCGGCACTAAATAATGAGTTGAAACCTAGAATCGGTTTATTTCTTTAAGGCTTCGAAAACCTTATTTTTTCTCCGAAGTTTAATTTCGTTCTTATTAAGTCAGTTCACTGTTTCCATTAATGAAGTCTCTAATTTCCGACAATGTCAATCCACACCTTCATCCAATAGCTTCTCGATAATTGGCGCCACTTTATTAACCACTGCACTTTTATTAGTTTTCTTAGACTCGGTAGTTGTACTATCTGATTTCTGAGAATATTTATTGAACTTCAGAAGATAGTGCTCAAGACAGGCCTTATGATAATAGAGATCTGCACCGAAAACAGGTAATTCATCCTTCAAGTCACAAGTTCTTGTAAATCTGTCTCTTTAAAGAACATGGTTGCGGATAAAAATATAGTTGCACGATTTGATTCACATATTTTGTACTTTTGTTTAATTCTGTTGTGTTTCTCTTTCCCACATACTACGCATAAAATATTTCTTGCTTCCTTGTTTGAAGGTGATGATTATCGAACTGGAATATCTACTCTCATTTTCTTTGAAATTGGCTCAGATTGAGATTTTATTGAACGTTGATCCAGCTCCTCAGTTTCACTACGTTCTCTTTTCTTTTTCTTCCGTAACAACACATTCTTGTTTGAATATAACATATAGAATGCGTCATTACAATGATTCACAAATTCTGCACCTCGCTGAAGATCCTTAAGTCTCTTCAGAACACCATCCTTGCGAATTTCAGCCGCAACTATGACATCTTCTTTCCCTCGGAAAGACAACATTGTTTTACCTGAAGATTTGCCACAATTCTGGAAAATGATGCAGGCATTTACGTCTAATACGGATGCAGAGGAAGAGGTGTCTCGTGATAGGGAGATGCCAAACAGGTTTTCTATAGTCATTGTCTAGAATATTGGTGCCAACTATGGATTTTTATTATTACACTGTCCACATTAGAGTCTGCAACATTAGCTACACATTATATGAACGAACATGTTAATATTAATATTTGACAAATACAATAACATTATTATTTCATTTCCTACGACACAGCAACCTATTACCTTTAATTTATCGATAAAATAAATGGACTATTTTAATTTGTTGAAAAATAATAGCTTTGAAAGTTTTGCGCGTAGTGAGTGTTTTTTCGGTAATTTATTAAACAGTCCAAAAAACGCTACACCCTGCGCCACTTAAATTTAAATAGCTCCGTCATTTTTTAAGATCTACTAAAGATATTGCTAACGATAGAAAGCTAAGATTATGCTTCTTTAATTAGTTTGGGCTGCATTTTCATATTTTTAATAACTTCATAGTTATTTGTCATGAAATGAAAAAAGAGAAACGAGAGAAACTAATTTTTGGCCCAAATAACCGTTATTTTTAAATATATCGGCAACATGTAAACAATATATGCAGTTTTCTTACTTCTACTATCAATTATCTTTAATTTGGTACAAAAACGAAGTTTCTAACTTGTTTCTGTGAGAAGATATTTCAGTTCAAATATAATTCGGTACTTGCGCGCGGGCGCCATTTTGAATATTGAATTTCACAATGAAGGCCCCGGTTGCGGAAGTGTTACCTTCGATTTTTTTCATTAATTGGTCACCCTCTAACAGGCTCTGAAGAGATCTGCTGTCATCCCCGACTTTTCTACAGCTCTTATGGACAGAGCCTAGACTACCTAATTTCTTGTTGCGTATCATAGATGTTTCACTGAGCCCTGTCTAGCATAGTCATTGACACTTTCGCCTTTAATGCGAGCAGTCCCGGGTTCGATTCCTGATGGAGAAACTTGGTCGAAAAGGAGTAATCTCTCTCTTTCAATCCATCCTCATTCACACTAGGCAAATGCTGGGCTGGTACCTAATATACCTTTCCTCCTTCCCAATTCCCTAGGTATAGATATACCACATTGACTTGATCCCTAGTCTTCCGTTGCAAGCGCTGCTATCGGCTGAAAGAATTCCACTCACTTTCTCTCGCTTAGCAACAGCTGCACCCTTATGGCTCAACGCGTGAGTGTGTGAGGTTGTGAGCTTTAGTTAGCATTTTCGCCACGGCTCAAGACATTTTGGCAGCACATAGCTGAAGGATGTCATCCTTCATACGTGACGGACTAACATGGCTATTGCTGCCGGAAGCCCACAAGTCTATATTGCGATACTGAAAATTGTTTTACAGGCCGAATCTAAATTTTACATGCTAATCAGTGTTAGTTTTGAGTTGTCATATGCCTGTCTATCACACTAATAACTTGGAAAAAGAGAGAAAATGGATTTCGAAATCACCATTATGTGAATCCCTCGGCACATGTTTTGTAAGAAATTTTCAGGTACTGTCGAGTTGTCAAACCTTTCTCAAAGTATATTCTCATAGTCGCACACACTAATTGATCCGGAATGGAATTTAGAGGTTAAGAAAGGTTTACCCAGTAGAGGCAATTAGTGGATTTCACGTATTGCCTAAAGCTATTTTTTTTTTTTTTTAATTTTTATTTTTACATCTTTGTACCTACAGCAAGTTTCGAATCAATATATCAAAATAATAGAGCAGGCAATATATTAATATAATCAGTTGATAAAAATGAAATTAACATTATTAAATTCAATTTTTTTTCAGGTGTTTTTTGGTGTGTGTTTATAAATACATTTTTGATTAAATAAAATGAAATCTTTAAGTTTTACGTCCCATGGTTATACCGGCTAGGGTAAAGGAGACGGTGGTGATGAGAAATGAATGAAACGATGAAATGAATAAAGTGGTAGGAAACGGGGGAATGCCAATGTCCACCTCAAAGCTGACCTGTCGCAAGTTGGGATCGAACCAGGGACCTCACTCTTACAATTCAAAGTTTAGCCAATATCATTTTAGCGCTCTGATGAATTGCATATTACGAAATTATTGTATAAATGCATAAATTATCAACCTTTTGAGTCTCAATTCTGTTACCGTTTACAATTCCGACATCATTTCACAATCCTGACTGCCGAGAAAATAACAAGTGTTCATTTAAATTTTCTAAAATATGTTACTTATCTCACTAATACAAATAAATACAATGTAACATAATTTATTATTTAAATATGTTTACATACATTCTATATCTGCGTACTGCGGGAGTGATAGTGAAAAGAGAAACATCAAAATTCATGTTTATCATACAACGTGCGTGTGTGTGTGTGATGAGGAGAAAACTGTTTTGATGTCTTATCAGCTTCTATCTTCAGTAAACTGTAGTAAGTCCCGTACTAATGTGTTACAGTTGTTATAGTTAGTTTTCGATCGCATTGTATAAGCTACTGAATGCTGTTAGAGAAAATTTTATGAGAACTTTCTGTATTGATCTCAGAATATTATTTAAAATGTTTTGATGTTTGCTTTACCATTACTAAGCTACATTCCAACAAGGTATAAGATTTATAGATCTGCTTTAATATCCCACGATTGTGCACCGAAGCTAAGTGAGATGATGATGATGAATGAAATAGTGGAATGAAGAAAGTGGAAGAATCCCGAGAAAACTTACGCTCATGGTGTTGGTCCACCATAAAGTCCAATTGTAGTATACAGGAAATCGTCATTTGATAGTTTTCCACATGTGCTGGGTGCTGCTTACATTAAACAAGAAGAAAGTGTATCTTCTAATTCCGACTGCACAGTTTGTTTCCCGGTTACGTTTGGGATTAATATATACTAATTAGACCACAACTCCGTAATTAATTTGCAGCAAATTGCAAGCCTGGTTATTTAGAGAGGAATAAGTTTGTCCGTTTCTCCTAGTTAGAACTCAGAATACCTTTACAACAAGGACATTATGAGGTCAGCATGAATTAAGTAGGTTTACATAAATTTAAAATGGGAAGAGGTTGCCGAAATATTCAACTTTTCCTTTTGTCAGTTAAAATAAAAGACCCTTTTTAATATTTTCCCTCTTGAATGCATTAATTAAACATGGTGAACAATTGGACGATTTGATCTGACGTGATAGATACCTGAGCTTTATGCACGTGGAATTATCGGTTCTCAGAATTTTAAACTAAGAGATCAGGTAGTGAAAATACCATTGAGAAGAAAAGATTTAGTGAGTGAGTGATATCAGCGGGGTTAATAAATTTGATTGTGGACTGGTTCTTCAAGATCATTTAAAAGAGAAATCTTCTTTCTACGCTACTCCTGACCTTTTTCTTCTCCATCAGTGTACGTACACCTTATCTCCTTCATTTTCAGTGTGCATCCATCTTTCACAACTTCAGTTTTTGTTAGTTAAGAACGTCAAGATAAGATCTGAGAAACGAATCTGTGGAAACGGAATACTCCCTTTTCTGATATTTCATTTCCGACTTTATCAGCATAATGTATTATATTAGTAGCTTTTCTTCTTTAGGTAAATGTCAACACAAATTTATCTTCATTTATATGAATTGTGGGAAATACACTAAGAAATTTCTAGCTGTACAAATCGTACAGGATCTCCTACTAAAAGAACAAATGTTAGTTATGATGTTTTGGAATCTGATAAATAGTTTAACTCCTTGGCAGTAACTTTAAATAATCTGGATCTTTTGCTTCGTTTTGATCCCTTACTAAGACTTGCCAGGAACATTCAACATGTTGGCGATAATACCTTCGTTACACTGTTATGTGAATACTGTAATTTTGTATAATGCAATTAGAATTACTCTCAACTCATGCCCATCAGAGAATGTTAGAGAATAATGTGTGATTATTTTATTCAGCTTCCCTTGTATTCCAACCATTGTTCTTGATTCCATTTTCCCCCTTTCTTTTCGAGGAAAATAAAGGCATACAATTAAATATTTTACTCATAAACTAAAATTAAGAAACGAAAGCCGTTCTCGGTGGTCTAGTAGCTAGCATATGTACCTTTGGTACACGTATCGATTCGATCCCCGATGGAAGCACAAAAAGTATAATTTCACAATAACACTTCCGTTAATCATCCTTGTCCTTTAGTCTAAAGGGCATGACCGATTGACCGTACGACGTTAAATTAAAAAAAAAAATAACGAGTTGAAATAAAATATTTAGTTTAACATGCTGGTTACATAAATATAATGAACCTGAAAAATTACTAGAATGAAAAAGTGGAAGGAAACTGTAGAGTTCAAGAAAAGCCACGTGCTTGTTTGTTACACACCGGACGGGGATCGAACCTGGAGCCCGTTTATCGAGAAATAACCTCTTTACTACTGAGACACCATGCGTCCAATTTTCGTTATTTCAGTAAACATATATTTGATTGGTTCCATGTAGAAGACATGATTGTTGATTGAATTAATACTTTTCAAGCACTATCTTCACAGAAAAAAAAAAAACGAAAAAAAGTCATTGATGGTCTAAGCGAAACTTTTTACTACAAGAATCCTTTTATATTGTCTGTTCGATAGTGCATGATTAGATTTTCGATAGCTCAGTTACATTGTTTACGGTAAAGTCACGGAATTCTCTCTCCCGTGAGGATAAAGAAAAATATCATGTTTAAGTTTGAAACTTTTCGTTCCGGACACTAAGTCACATATTTTCCCATGAGTGGAAGTAATGACATTACGTTAGCGTTGTCTCAATTGTCAGGCAGAAGCCCTTACTGAGGCGCAAACAATTGAATCTATTCATACGTTAAGTGCTATACGTTTTCCCTCGTGTAATTGCGAGGTCGTTTAGTTGTCATAGCAACAAGTGGGTGAAGGAGACCTCAGTGACACTAAGCCTGATCTCTTCCTTGCCACCTTTAATCTTCATGCTCGGTACGTGCTCCAGTGCCCGAGTTGAAAGGTCATCAAGACGAGGCTTGCTTCAGCTCCTTTAGAAAAAGTTATACAGGGTTATTAGAAATTGTGTAGAACAAGGTAATTTAGCTTAATCTGTACTGAACAAACTAAGACGTTTCATTTAAATATATTTTCTGGACATCTTCGTTATCGAGATAAATGTTGTGACAGCGTAAAAAGTTTTTTTTTTTTTTTTTGACTTGGATAATCTATTTGAAAAGCTCTGTAATCTTACATGGACGTGAAATTAAATATATATGTGGATTTATTGGCCAATTGAGATCTTTATTTAGACGCAAAATATTACGAATTTCCTACGAACGGTTGCCAAAATATTGCTTTTTGAATCAAGATGGGTAGCCAGGATTTTTTGAACAAGACAGTATATTGTACGTTGAAGAGTGATAAGTATTCACCATTTTATTCATAATCTAGTGCATATTTTCTTCGCCTGGACTGTACTCTTTTATTTATTTATTGTAAGATGTGTGGTATTAGAATTGTATATTATGTGCGCCTACAATTTTATTTCACACATGGTTTCTAGTGTTGTAGGAAATTCACTCCTTAATTCGGCTTCAAAGTATTAGTCGAAAATTACCAGTGGACAATTAATTGGGCAAAAGAGTTCAACATGTGGGCAGCATGGTCACCCTATCTACGTCTTGGAACTTTCTATAGTCTCTGTCAGTATCCTCATATTAAGATGGAGTTGAACTGCTAATTAGGAATCATCTTGTATAGTATTCTTAATAAACGATATCGCTGAGGAGGTAACAATCTACCATACCATGCTATTGCAAATCTCACCTTGTAGTAATTTAGCGCAACAATTAAATGTCTTAACAGTAAGAGCCTGATTTATTTTCGAGGACAGTAATGAATATAAAATGTTCCCACATTTTATCCATCGATTCGAAGAACACATTTTTTTTCTTTTTTTTTTTTGTGTAGGATAATTTGTTTTCTCGTATCAGTATTAACTAACAAACTTCATTACTCTTTCATGGTTATACGCATTCCTTGTAACTCGAATTCACAGATCAGTTCCTTGTTCGAGTTGCAAAATTATTGTTATTGTAGTGTTTATGGTTAAGAAGGAATTAAAACGTGATGGATGTGCTAGAAAGTACGGTGGAAGGAAAAAGAGGGAGGGCTAAAATTGTTGCAGTTGATGGATGATATTAAATCAGAAAATTCCCACATAAAGATGAAGAGCTAGCTTAAAACCATGGTGCATGAAGTTTGTGAGTTGCTGTAAGTGAAGTACCAATAATGGCCGAATATCTATGGAAGATGACACTTCTCATTAAACACCATGTTTCGTCGTGCACTTTATGACATAGCAACGAGTTAATAGCAAATAATTGGAAGGGAAAACAAAAGGGCAGCTTCTGCTGTCGAAAAATTATCCTAACGAAAAAAAAAATACTAAAATTAATGTTATCTTTTATCATCTGCTTGCCATTTTCTAAAATAATTGGGAGATTAATGACACCTTAATGGTTGTATGAAAAATGGTGCTATGGAAGAACGTTTGGAACATGACAATAATTAACGGAATTTTATTTAGCGAAGCCTAGAATCGAACAGTCAAGATATTTTTAGAATCAGAGCAGGGCCGGATTAAGGGAGGCTATAGCCCCGGGTCACCAGATGGACAGGGGCCTCCTTTTTGATCCAAATTTGAACTGGCTATCTAAAAGGAATCGTGAAGATACAATCATCATAAAATAAAATTTGACCAGAAATATGAAACATATTCCCTTAAATTTCCTACTGTGCGTTCACAGAAATGTATTAGGTGAAGTCAGCAGGGCCCGCATATTTTTTGTAGCCCCGGGCCTCCAGATCGGTTGATCCAGCCCTGAATTAGAGAGAAAGTCATATTTCTTAATTTTAATATATAATTTAACATTGCCGGAACAGGTTGGGAAAGGCCTGTGTTGTTAATCGTGTATGATGGTTTCTGCAACTGCCAATTAGATCGGATTCAAGGCCCAGTCATAGATCAGACGTTTATTATTTTCTGTCATTCTTAACCTCGCCTTGCGTAATGTAAAATGCAAAATCTCGAAATTCGTGATTTAACGGTAGTCATTTTTCTTGGAGGAATTTCTCTCTCGTTGCCACGTGATAATTTTATTATTATTATTATTATTATTATTATTATTATTATTATTATTATTATTATTATTATTATTATTATTATTATTATTATTATTATTATTATTATTATTATTATTATGGGTTCAGTTTCTTCTGACAGCTTGAGATCCCTCACGCCACATCTAAATACTGAGAAACGACTTTCAGCAACTGTTATAAGAAGACATAGTTGACGATAAAGGAGGAAAGCTCTGAAGTTTACTGATCGATCTAGCCACGTGGTCACATGTGTACGAATAGAATAAAAGCAGATAATGAAAGCATTTGCCTTTTTCTCACAATGTGATGAGCGAATCATGTTCCATCGCATTGTGCATGAAAAATGCCTTTTGTGATTCGCAGGGAGATATGTCAGTGTAAGCAAGCAGTGTGAAGATATCGAACACATAAGGGATTTCTTTTTTTAACCTGCGCTCTTCTGTCTCTCGCATGGCAGTAACGTTGTGCTTCTCTAAATATAACCGCAAGTACAAAGAATCAATAGAACAGGAAGCTTCGTAGGGCTAGAACTCCTTGTAATTATGTCCTGTGCGCTTAATATTCCCAAAGCATGTCACGCTGTAAGGATTTTGAGTGACTAATTGTCCGTGTTGTGAATACTCGTACTTCTGCTTTCTCTCACATTTATCCACCTGTGTCTGTTTCATTCCTTTGATATAACGTGATATATTTTTTTTTCTTTCTTTCTCTCACTGGCTTTCTACGTGCTTGGGTTTTTGTGGGGAATTAATTAATCCTGTATGTATTTATTTTTCCATCTCCTACGAAGAAACTACACCATCATAATCTTTCTTGTGGTTAGTTGCATGCATTATAATTGCTTTCGGTGCGGGTAACTGCTTTAGTTTCGAACAACTGTTGTTTTTAGGTATTGTTTAATGGTGGGATGATGCTTAAAAGAGTAAATTGAAAAAATACCTCAAAATGTTATATATATACCTCGAGAGGAAAATTAATAATTCATGATACCTTGCTTGGCCTTTTAATTATACTGTAAAATTGTTCCACATGTGCTAAGGTGAAAGAGTTGTGTTGGTATTTATATATTACTGGAGTCTAGAAAGATCTCAACGCTTTCACATAATTTTATCTTGTTGCAAGTGCGCTTCTATTGTCACTATACAGGAAGAACTCTTCACTGAAATATGAAGCGTTCTCAAATCGTATCTCTGATATGATCCCAGCATTCCGCTGGTTTAGTTATAAGATACTTTTTGTACTACATATTTGAACGTTCGTCATTCCTTGTGTATTCTTTATGAAGACTATGTATGTTATCACACTATTCAGGATCATCCCGTTTAATTACTCCACTGATTTAGTCCAAAATAATTTGCGTTTGTCAGATCCCTGTTCAGCTGAAGAGTATGCTTGTGGCAAAACTTAATAATAATAATAATAATAATAATAATAATAATAATAATAATAATAATAAAGTGTAGTGGTAAGATTTTATTATTCGTCAGACTGTACTATCTCGGAACATACCAATTATAATATTTAGTTTGAGGGAATTGTAATGGAGTAGCGCACTAACTTATCTAAAATTTTAGGATACCTAAGGTCAACCATTATATATAAAGCTTAAAAGTAACTTCCTGAAAAATACTCACTCTATTAAAATTGGAAAGTATGAACGTAAACTATACATCTATATTTATTACATATTTTAATGTTTATTAATTAACCATGTTCCTTAGAGAACTCCTCTCAGTGTCAGGAGTACCTCTACATGCAGGCATAGTAATTTTTTATTTTTCCAGGTCTAACGCGAATAAAACTGCACTATCATCAATAGTTTTACTCGATTCATGTCGGAGAATCAGAAGTGATAAGATTAACTCCAGCTCTTTCTGCAGCTTCCAACTGTATGTCGAATTGTCTCACTTTGACCAAGTTCGCTTTCATTTTTGTGGTACTAAAATATAATGGTTGGTTGGAGTTTAGGTTCTAATTTCAGCACCGAGGATGTATGAGACATGAATCTAATGCGTTCAGATTTCAAGGCTCTCTCGCGATCATGTACACGAAAGAAGCGCGTGCTAGCAACTAGACCGGGAGCGTACGTGCCTTTTGGAGATAATAGAATCCACTACATTTATTCAGATTCCACTTTAAACTGTAGATCTTGTCCTGTGTTGTCTTGCTGCTTACAAAGAATATAATACACAAATCAGTCAATCGAACCACCGCATTATTTCCCAACCAATCCTAAGGAGCAACACCGTCTAATATATGTACTTTCGTAATGCATGTGTATACCAAACATGTTATCGAAAGCTTTTGTATGTGTTTATCTGAGGGAACTAATAATAACTAGTGAGTTAACCACTTGTGAAAGTATCATCCAGCACTGATGTTCGCAAACCATGCGCGCCGACTACGTAGGTGCTCTGGGGTTCCAGCACCCACAATATTTTTAGTTTGGATCCGGCTTTGAACCCGCTTCTATTGCGTTTAAGTCAGCCATGTTACCGACTGAGTTAGGGCAGCCCCAACTTATCCTTACAGTACTGGCATATTTTACTTGATCACAGCGCAGCGCAGCTCTTTACGACAGTGTTCTTAAAAGATTTTAACTAAAAATAAATCAATTAAATATCGAAACTTCCCTGAAAACATTTAGGCTGATACGTTCCGCCATTGATATGCATCCACATAAATTCTGGATAGGCGGCGCCGTTGTCGCAAACCTGTACTTTAAGTGCCTACACACTGTTTGCACGATAGCTAATTAACAGCCTTTCCATTTACCTTCTTACGGCTCAAATTAACGTTTAACTGATTTATTCAGTGTATATTTGTTCTGAATAGCATTTTTTTCGAAAATTTTACTAATTCCAAACCCCAACTTGGACACAACACGAGAGCCAATAGGAAAATATTTGACACGTGTACAAAAAGATAAAGTCTACCACTGCTCTAAGGCCGACTGCGCATTAACCAGAAGCTAAGACAGAAGGCGACAGAGGCATGAGTGTTTCAATCTCAGCGTAGGAGGGGAGTTTGTCTAGCACATGCTTGAATGTGTATATAAGATATAATGGTACTGTATGTTGGTTCGATTGTTCTCTGTTTAAGATACGGCTGGCCTAAGTTTGATGAAGATTGGACAAGTTCAGCTGAGGATATTTAACAGCATTTTCTCCGAAGAATTCGCTGAGTCTAAACTTTATATTTAATGGTCCATAACCCAGCAACCAAAAGCTTGCACAGAAAGATAATTTACATATGTGCTAAGCAATTCAATGCTTACCATTGTGCTAAGAATTTAAAGAAGATTGCATGTGTTCATTTGAAGACATACGATGTAAAATATACAAGGACGACAAAACATAGATAAGCAAATTACAGCCTTATAAATTAAATGTAAAATAATTCGTTTACTGTTGGAAAAAAGGAATTTTTAATTAAACAATTATCAACCTTTTCCAGCATATAGATCCCTGAGCCACCAACAACCAGAGCGAAAAATTAGAAAATGGCAAAAAAGTTTTGCCAGTCTCTTAGATGTTTTCTTGTGAATCAAATGGAGGACCAAAATAAGAAGAAACAAAATATTTCGGAAACAGAATTAGAGGCAATTTTTTATACTCATATCTCTTCCATCATCCTTATCGTGCACGGAGAATATAGTTAAACGTACTTGAAATATTTTTTTTATTACTGTTATTTCGATTTGTTTCTGTATTATTCGTTGGCTTTCTTTAGCTCATTCAAGTCAGTCATTTGCCATTGTCAGTAGTCTTTTCTTGTTGAAATGTGAAATTTGTTGGTGGAGTCACGTAGTGATCGTACAGTTTCGTGACTTTTTCCGAAACAAAGGAAATACGCGTGATGATTACTTTCATCAACTTCCTCTGTTGTTTACGTGAAACTAATCCTTGTGCCAGTTGCCTATTTCATGATTTTAAGTTCTTATTCAGATTATTGAAGGAAGAACTCTCATTCTGTTGTGGCTTTTCAAGGAAATTATTGCTTTCTAAGCAAGTCTTCCATTTTTTATTTATTTATTTATTTATTTTTTTTTAATTTCCAGCAGGTTATCACGAACGAATACTTCTTTAGTTCAAGTGTTTAAATAACAACGTTCTGTATTTCAATGATGACTTCTTAATAACAGTATTTGTTTTGATTATTTGAAATTGATTTGTGGGAGAATTAAACGCATAGGATGGAAGAGGAAATTGCATTGAAATATTTTACATATAAGTAATGTAGTATTTACATATAATAGCTATTGCGGAAACTCCGGAAACGCAAGGCATCCAAATATTTACAAGAGAGACGATTAAATTTCGCAGCACTGAAAGTCTCATGCAACACAAAGTGAATCAGGATTGGCGTAGAGCTCATAATGATTCAGTTTGCGTTAGAATAGAACTTGCAGTAACATGTTGTATAATTAACGACGAAAATATTTCTTTATTAAAACTTACATTGAACTGAGAAAGAAAGCACTAGGTTGCTTTTAAATGTGAGGAATGAAATAGTATCGTGAATGGGAAGTCAAAGGCATACAGTAAACTTTATGTTCATACATATTTTTGATTACATATCGTGTAATTGAGAATTTTCCGAATGTTCTAATGATAGCTTATAACGCTACAGTGGCTGGTTATTTTTCAATATTGTTTTTCATGAATGGTATAACGTATTCATGCATTTTTAAACACTTCTTCGTAGTCTTTATAACTCGTCATCGGAAGCAAAGCAAACAATAAGTTTTTCTCACAGATGTTCAAATTCGCGCTGAACCAGTGCCAAGTCCAAGTGAGGGAGGTGAGCCCGAGTCCCTGTGAAATAAATGAACGCGAGCCCATATCGAGTGTATTCATATCTATTTCAGAATATCCTGAACTGGCCAAGCAATGTTCTTTTGGGATACTTCTTTGACCATCCTGTGCCACCTAACAGATGACAGCTGATCATTGGCTCTACAGACGACCAATTCATGAACAGCTTATTATAAAAGCATACAACGGTGAACTCAAAATCAATCTTCGGCAGCACAAGGCCGATTCCTTCCGTCTTGCTAACTGTTCTTAACGCCAGTAATTCCAATATTACGTGGGAATGCGACAGTGCTTTCCCGTTACCATCGCATCGTAGTTTCCTTCACTACCGTCCATATATACCACATATGAGTCAAGAGAGTGTAAATCACTCGGAACACCAACACTGTATGGTCAAGTTTCAACCAAGGCCAAACAAATTGAGAGAAGTGAACCCAAGCACAAACATATAATGGAGAATGATTGTCTATGGTTTTCACAGCCATGGGGAATACATGGAAGACTGAAGGTACCAGAGCAGATGACACAGGGCATGGTGGAACACGTTGGAAGTGTAATCATTACAACCACTGACACGAACGGGAACATTATCGCTAAGGAACAGCATTCTTTAACCAACTAACCATTATTTTTCTCTTGATTTATTCTTTCAGGTTGTCGAGAAGTGGAGAATAGATTTCACTTACTGTATTTTTAGTTTTGGATGAAGAAGTCAAGTTGCAGAGTATCGCGTGCATCTTTAAAAACTGACAGCTTCATCTTCACAGGTGTGGTGATGGGCCACTTTGTTTTGTTTGAAATGCAAGAGATTCGCATTTCACTCACTTCCTTTTTTAATATTCTGATTGGAATGAGTACACCTTTGATTCATTCATAGTTATGAATCTTTTCAAAAATATACTTCGACGTCAAACAATTTCCGATTTTGCTTCGACACTCGTATTGGTTCTCACTTAAGAAAAATAATCTTCAAACTTATCGCAGTGATATTCATGCCTGCAACGAATCTGACTGACAATCTGATGAGCTTCGTACCGGAATATTTGCAGATCTTCCTGTTCTGGCAATGAGAAGAGGATAGTCCTTTACTATGTTTTCCAGGGTCATTTTCCAGCATGATACTATTTCATGCTTAAGACAACTTCACTTATTGTCATGTAAGACATTTTTCAAGTACAATTGGTGCTCACTCCCTCCAAAAATAGAAGCAACAATTGAACTCACCAGCATACTAATAAAATTTAGTGGAAAATTCAGTCGTTTTTTGTACATTATAAAAATGTAACTTAGACGGCGAACACTCTACGCTACGTGCTCATTTCTTCATTAATTAGTGATAGAAGGAATTCCATTGAAGAAACTGGCTTTTCAATTTGGCTACAGAAAGTGAAATTAAACTACCTCAGTTATGGTACTAAGAATACAAGCCAAAGAAACGTGATGGCCGAAGAGAAATTTTGTGTAAAATTTAATGTGCACAGTCTTGTGTGTAAAATATTTAGTGCCTTTGCTCTGTTCTATTCTGAGTGGTAAGTTAGAGAGAATGTATATTTCCATCGCTGCAGGACTTGAAAGCGTTAATTCTGTTAGTTTGATTTGCATTCAGAAGGAAGCTCCCCATCAAATTGAATTGTTTCTAGATTGATGTGTATTACACGAAAGTCTCTACTGATGCTCATGTTATTGCTGTTGCATGCTTCTTAATTCATGAATATTTCAATTTGTGCTGTTGTCAGCTTATTCGAGTGAATGCTTTTTTTCTTTCATTTATATATACACACGAGGGTAATATATATATATATATATATATATATATATATATATATATATATATATATATATATATATATATATATATATATATATATATATATACGAGTAAAACAGCTTTTCATTCTATAATTTATATTCAGAAAGATATCGGGTTCAACATGTATATCATTTTTCTAGATAGTCACCTCCCTTGTCAATGCACTTGGTCCATAAGCTTGCATATTCCTACCAAGCTTTTCGGTTGGTCGTAAAGCCCAATTTGCGTCACTTCCTTCACACATAAATCTGTGGGCAAAACCATGACTAATATTCAAAGAAGACGCGACGTCTTCGATGGTAACTCACCCTATTCGCCAGAACCCTCTCTCGAGCTTACTGAATCTTGTCCGTGGTGGAGGTTGACGGGCGTCATAGGGATCAACCAATCAAATTGCACCAATGTCCATCACCATAGACTATAAGTAGTCTTAAAGTTTCACAATGTTAAGATAGAGTGAAAATTTCCTAATTTGAATTTTGGTAAACGTTTAGTTACGGAAGAAAAGGTTAAACGAATCAAATTTACAAAAGATGTATACATACGAGCTGTGGATAACAATCACCAATTTTTATTTTTTTACAATTTCAAAATTTAAGAGAGCCAAATGCAGTCCTCCTGAAATTTAGGAAGAGTGTATAAAAGTACTCATGTCCAATGAAAGAAAATGATACCCTATATTTATCCGTATGATCATAAGTTGCAGTAAAATATAATCTCAATGTATAAAATGGGCACAACATTTAAAATTTATTCTTCGTGCTAATTCTCTTTCCCGCCATATTCAAGATTCCTACCAAGTACAAAGTGTTTGTTTTGACAATATATTTTTGGCAGATTTTACCTGTATGAGACAAGCAAGGTCATCTTAATTCACAAAATTGCATATTCAAGCCCTAGAGAATATCCCAATATTTATTTAACAATTCCCCAATTTAAGAGGTGGGGCAATGTACCCTTCCCAGAATTTAAGATGGGTGTGTGAACGTACCCATGAAAAAAATATTCAACCCTTAAACTCAACTTCATAACCATATAACGTAATATATCCTCATCAAAGTGAATACATTATATCAAAAGTTTTCCAGTTTTGAATCCATAAAAAGAAACAATATTAACCACTAGGGATGCGCACGAGTCGAGTCGAGTCAAGTCGAGATTTAAGCCTGTGTCGAGAAAATGTCTCGACTCGAGTCGAGACAAAATATGCGAGTTAAAATATACGCACTCATCAGCCAGAACAATATGACTACCTACCTAATTGTCAGTATGTCCACCTTTGGCACGGATAACAACGGTGACGCGTCTTGGCATGGACGCAATGATCCTTGATAGGTCGCTGGAGAGAGTTGGCACCACATGTGCACACACAGGTAATATAATTCTCGTAAATTTCGGGGAGGGGGCGATGCGCTCTGACGTCATGTTCAATCACATCACAGATGTGTTCGATTGGGTTCAGATCCGGCGAGTTAGGGGACCAGCACATCACTTGGAACTCGCCCCTGTGTTCCTCGAACCACTTCATCATCACACTCCTGGCCTTATGACATGGTGCATTATCTTGTTGAAAAATGCCACTACCGTTGGGAAAACATGATCGTCATGAAGGTATGCTCACGTTAATGTTCCCCAGAACATAATTAAGCTGCCGCCAGTTTGTCTCAGTCCCGCAGGACAGATGTCAAGGAACTATTCCCTTGGAACACAACGGATTCGCACCCTCCCATCGTCATGATGATGATGATATCGGGATTCATCAAACAATGCAACGCCCTGCCACTGCGCCAAGGCCCAGTGGCGATGGTCACGTGCTCATTTCAGTCGTAGTTGCCGATGTCGTGGTGTTAATATTTGCACATGGATGAGTCGTCAGCTTCGGAAGCCCATAGTTATGATTCGATGCACTGTGTTGAGACGCACTTGCACTTTGTCCAGCATTAAAGTCTGATATTAGTTCTGCCACAGTTCGTTGCCTGCCCTGTTTTACCAGTCTGTCTAGCCTACGACGTCCGACATCTATAATGAGGTGGGGGGCGCCCAACCCCTCGACGTTTGGACGTCGTTTCCCCTTGGTTTCGTCACTTGTTGAAGACACTTACCATAGCACTCCTCGAGCAGCCGACAAGTCCTGCAGTTTCCGAAATTCTCGCGCCGAATCTCCTGCCCATTACAACCTGCTCTTGTTCCAACTCTGATAGATTGCGCGCTTTTCCCGTTTTACACACGGCCAGCACTTCACTAATTAACTGAATAGAACTGAAAATTAAATCTTGATCTCGAAAGATTAACTATTAAGTGTATGCGTTCTGTACCTTTCTAAAGTAATAAATGCTGCAGTTGGTTTCAAGGCTGTTCAAGATCTGAGTGATAAGTTAGTAATTTGTTAGATCTGAGTGAATAGTTTCTTCAAAATAATATTAAAAATTTTAGAAATATTTTAGAGACATTCGAGACGAATTGAGATTTTGCGAGCAGTCTCGACTCGAATTCGAGTCGAATCGAGATTCGAGACATGTCTCGATTCGTGCACATCCCTGTTATCAACCGAAATTCACAGAAGTACACAGCATGGTCCTATGGCAACCACACCATATTTTAAAATTTGTCAATTTTAAAAGTTTTAAGAAGTTGTCTTATGCACCTCTACCGAAATTGGGGGCGGTTGGTGAACTTACCGACTGCCAAAATTTAGAAGGTGTGGTCTTACTTGCAACTGGACCGTGGACTCGAGTCAGGGTCCCAGAGGCACAAACAAAGTGACGCAAATACTACTAAGCTATAAGAGGACCATATGGAACCGGAATAATTTAGAACCTACCTGGGATCTAACTGAAACCCGGCGACATAGGTAAGGCCGGGGCCGCGGTGGCTCCGTAGTACAGCGTTCACCTCTGATGTATGGTGTTCTTGGTTCGATCCCAGCTCACACCAAGTGAGCTTTGTGGAGGGCAAACACCGTGTGCGTGGGTTTTCTTGGGGTTCCCTCGTTTCCTCCCACTTTCTTCATTCCGCTATTTCATTCCTTATTTCATCATCACCGTCTCCTTTAGCATAGCCGGCAAGATTGTGGGACGTAAACTTAAAAGATTTCGTTTCGTAAGGCCTTGCGCTAATTCACCGAATTTCTCCGTTTTTTTATTATAGGATAGTCAATCAAATGTAAATACAGTAATTAAGTAATTATTCTGGCTAGCAGGAATCGATTCGTATGCGTGAAAATTATTACATCAATTAACAATCTCGGAAATTATAATAAATACTACAACGTATAAACACGTTAACTGTTTTTGTTCATGGTAGTGTAGAATACATCGACATGCATAATATGTTCTTTTATACACAAAAATATATATCCACAATAACTTTTGTGCACTTATATTTTACATATTTGTAGTTTACATCTAAATAATTATTGTTCCACGATGTTTTACTTACAAAATAATGTATGTAAATAAGACTACGTAGTAATAATAATAATAATATAGTTCCTACAAAGTTACTCTCAACTCGCGTCGAGTGGGCTTTGTGATTGACAAGCTCCATGTACATTGGTTTCCCCGAGATTCTCTTACTTCTTTATTCCACCATTTTCGTTCATTATCATCATCACTTCGTTAGCCTCGGAGCATAGTGATGTTTAATTAAAATATGAGTACTTTAATATCAGTATATATATATATAACATTGTATCTCTGAATACTTAATTTTTCGAATCTTTGTAAACGGCGAAACACTTACATCGGCCTTGAAACAAGGAAGTGTAAACAACTTTCGAAAGGGAAAGTGCTTTGTCAGCTGAACATATTTGGTTGACTGCCATGAGCATCATATGTGGTGCTCACCTTATTTTTCTCTGGGGTCATGAGCACGATATATGATACCCATGCTTGATATCACAAATTACTAACTTATCCAGGTTCTTGAGCATCATATATGATTCTCATTGTCACATATTACTGTGAGACAATGAGAATCACATAAGGTGCTCGGCTCCCATTGGTACATTTCCGGGAGAAACAAAATATCGCGACAAGAATGTGATATAATTATCCACAATCGAGCCAAAGATAAGATGAAATTTACGGCCTCCTGCAACCAGTACCCTCAAATCACCTTGGCAGTCAACCTGATATAAAGCCGCAATTTTTCAATAATATTATGAAGGATCTTCGTCAGAATTGTCTCGATCTTCGACTTGCTATTTAAGTCTTCCTAAGAACGGCGATTATCATAGTTTGGTAACAAGGCTTTAGAGATGGCAGATCACTCTCCTGGGTAATGTAAGTTCTTCTTTTTTCTTTTTCTTACCTACTCTACGTTATGATGATAAAGGCTATAATAGATTGTTTGGTCTCAGTGACAGGACACTCTGAATATTGTATATAATTTAATTTATTCTACTACCACTAATACTACTGAGTTTTTCATTTGGCTCTCAAAATGTTGATTTATTATATGTCAATAATGTATAGAGAAACCATAGATTCAAAGTTCTGTAGTACTGCTCATCAAGCACTTAATTAATTAGAAATGTATATTCCCTTAGTGCATTAATCAAGAGTCAGATGCAGAATGTTTCTAGCCTGATCTTATTATTTCAATTATAGTAAATTGTTAGCTAATATTTGATTAACTATTTCATTTACATATATACATATTCAAGATGGATAAATACATATCCTTATTAAAATAACACATGAAGACCTAAATAGCAAGTCGAAGAACAAGATAATTCTGGTAAAGAACCTTCATGATCTAGATATTAAAATGCTAGGTTTTATACGTTTGTCCCCAATCCTTTCGACAATGAGATCTCGAAAATCACAAGTGCTAGAAACGTGACGTTTTCACTGACCGATTCCAGATTTTGTGTAGATTGTCCAGTTCTAATTGAACATAAAAAAAATATGGCTGTTATTTCTTTATTACATTTTTAGGGTGACACTGAAGTGTTGAAATTTTAAGTCATATCCTAAGTTATACATTCCAACACAACGTAATCGTATATTGGGGTTGTATATCTCTCAGGCGTTTGTTCCATGGCTAAATGATGAAAGCGGAGGATAACCATTTCTCCAGTCTAAGATGCATCTTTATCGTTTGGAGTGTTTTGCTCAATGAACTCATACATCACTGACACAATTAATTGTGTATGTAATGTATTTGCTCATTACATGCTGCATGCAAGAAAACACCGATCAAACATGAATTAGAAACTCCAACAGGAAGTAGGCTCAAATCTTGCAAACGATGCGAAATATTGAAAAAATAATCGAAAAATACGACACTATTTGCTGATTTTTATCAAGACGTCTTTCACTTGTCTGTAAAGGAACATGTACAGATGTTGTGAGGAATGACAAGGAGATTCATGCTCATATATGAGTGATGCGCTGTGTAGAGAGCGCAGGTTCAGTTAGTATTATTAAAAAATTGCGACTTTATATATTCGGTGGGCAAAACACTTTCCCTTTCGAAAGTTTTTTACCCTTCTTTGTTTCAAGGCTGATGTAAATGTTTCGACGTTTACAAAGTTTCGAAAGTTTTTTCAGTCATATTTAAATTAAGTATTCAATGAAATGTTAAACTCACAAGAAGAAATGACGAAGTTACTCTTAAACAGTTCAGAAATTCAACTTACATAAAAGTTTACACAACATGTTACTTTTGTGAATCGCGAGGTCACAAAGTGCTTAGCTGCGTACTATTTTAATCATTGTGTCCTTAAATTGCGGTACTCTCTCGTGGTCATGTGGATAACGTACACGCCTTTAGCACGAGAGACCCAGGTTTGATTTCCGGCGGGAGACCGTGTGGTTCGGCGGATTCCACGTTAAACTGTAAGTCCACATCTCATATACCCTCGCTGCTGAAATTATGTAAACTAAAAGAAAAAAATAATTATTGCCGAGACCTGTTTTCAAAATCTACGCACTTGGTTAAATTATTAAAATTATTATTATTATTTGTTAAATTACTTACATTGAATATGCACTGGAGACCAGATAATACCTCCTCTTTGTAATTTACGTAGGAGTACGAAAGTTGCTGGGACGACTGAACGTGTACGAGTAAATTGACATTTGAACGTGAGTTAGCAGATGTAAAGTGAATATAAAGTTTCTGGAAGAAAGGATGTGAGTCCGAGGAGGCAGAAGTGCACTTCTGTGATTTCTTACATGTTACCATATAATACATAAGTTTTGTTGGGGGGCGATTGGAAATCTATACACGCTCATCACGTAGCAAAGTCTGCTACCACTATAGTGCTTTTTTGTTGGAACAAGATGAAAGGGTTCTTTGATACTTGTAAGGTTTCTCTTGTGGGATAGCAAATGTAGGTTTTTACCTTTTCAAGCCTATATTCATTTCCTTGTGTTAGATTTCATATACGTAAGCTTGTGTGTGTTTGTGTTGCGTAGTTCAAAGCAGAAGAGAGAGAGAGAGAGAAAGAAAGAAAAAGATATGTGCTGTCAAGAATCAGCTCTGGCAAGAAACGAGCTTGGATTTAGAAATCAGAGAACAAGTATTTTGTATCTCTGTATATGGTAGGAAGGAGCAAAAAGGAGGAAGTGAAGTTTTATTTTGGCTGCAAATTCCCTTGAAACACACCGAAACAGACGTAAGGAACTTACAGGTTTTGGAATGCCAGCAGTGTGATACCTGAGTAAACAACTCCGCTTACTGGAAAACGAAATACAGAAGTTTTCTGGATTTCTCATTACAAAGGTGTCTGTAGCTTGAAATGAAGACTTGTTCGTCTGTTGCCTATGTGAAATTGCACTAAGTCAGGCATGTAAGCTGGAATTCTCGTAAAATTAAAGAAACAAAAGTTTCTCTACTGCTGCTGCTGCTGCGGCTAATACTACTACTATTTCGAGTAGTAGCTTGTATGGAGTAGTTGCATACAAGTCAGCTCTAGCTCCTGTAATCCTACTAAATGTTGGAAGACCAAGGAAGTGCTTATTAAATCAATATAGCCTCTAGGAGTATTATGCTTGTATATGTAATGAAAGACGGAGGCGATTTTCATTGAAAATTAAGCATAATGAGATAAGTAGGAATTGATTCGCTGTAAAGAAACTGTATTTATTAACCCTTAATTACTGATTGAGCTTCTACAATTTGACAGAAACATGCATTTGTCTGAGTTCTTCGATAATGTTCATATTTTTCTTTCCCCATTCTATACAATTTGGCGTGAAGCTTTCTTCTGAAAATGTCATTTTCTGACTTCTCAAATAGGACTATTTCTTGAATGTGGAACCGATTAAGAATAAAATGGGATAAATTTATCACAACGTGACGGTTTGCACGTATGTATCGTAACAAGAAAATTTTTTTGACTTTCATTTATATTTTCATGAAATGCGAAGTGTGTTCAAAAAATATCGAACCATAGTTTCTCCTGGGTTTACAATTAGGGCTGGGACGCGGTCTCCGTTAGTAGAGATCTGTAGGGATTTTTGGGAGGATGCGTGAATTATTACCAACTCACAAGCAGTAAGCCTTTAAGTTCGGACGTGTAGCGAGCACTAGTTGGGTTTGTAATTAGTCAGATAACGGGACAATTTGAGCATTAATGTATTAAGTTTTGCCGAAAGCTCTGTGATACACAAGTGGTGACGATTCGGAAGAGCCAATAGACGTTCGGGAACGATCCCATGAGCATCTCGCGGATCAAGAAGTAGTAAAACAGATCCATTTTTGAAGGGGGGGAGAGGCAACCATTTCCATGCTTCGTCAGGCTCCTTAGTCCTTCAGAATGGTGTCATGTAATTTTGTGCTCTTTCCAAAGTTGAAATTGCCACTGTCAGGGACCTGCATAATTTCAGATAAGACATTATACTAGATACGGCCTAGCTTCTCAACATTCCATAAATGTTTCCAAAAGAGGACTAGTTCACAATCACTTTTTAGCTGAATAAATATAATTTTGTCGAGCACAGGTTCGGCCTGTTTTAAACATACCTCATATAATGTGTATAATGTACTACCAGAAATAGTCGTTCTTCGCACATGAAGATTTTCGAGCAAAATCTTTGAAAGTTAACAAATGCGTGAAATATATGATGATGTGCAGTGCCTTTTCTACGAACTTAAAAAGTTACTGAATTCTCTCTCTCTCTCTCTCTCTCTCTCTGTGTGTGTGTGTGTGTGTGTGTGTGTGTGTGTGTGTGTGTGTCTGTCTGTCTGTTATTTGCGAATCGTTCAATTTTGAGCTCTCCATTCGATGCAACATCAAAAACTATCTGAAAGAAGTGATGGAATTTTTTTGCGTCACTCTTACCGTTCCGAAGATATTGGCCAAAAAAGTTCCGATTTCGGGAGATTTAAGGAGCCATATGTCGGGAACTCAGAGAGGAGATGTTTTGCGAATTTTTCAATTTTGAGCCCTCCGTTTTGAGCATGTCTTCGCAAAACAACATATTGTAGGACATTTTAACAGAACTCTTAAACAAAACACGTGGGAAAAAATTTAGTTCTCAAGGAAATTTTAAATGGATAGATATATTACAACAATTGTTTAATGAGGACATGGAACAATTGATATAAAGCCTGTAGAAGTTAATAAGAAAAATTATCTCTTTTTGAGTTCGTTCTGGCAATGCTCTTGGAGCATTCTCAACTGGTCTCGCGCCGGCTGACATGCACGTTCTTCCCATGGAAAGAATGACGTCTTTGGGAGAGAAAGAAATGAATGGAGAAGGAAGGAAACGACCAAGGACCATTATGTTAGGTACCATCCCGCTATGTGCCTGGTGTGAATGAGGAGAACCACACTCAGAATGGTTAGGGTGAAAAAAAAATCACACTTTTTCGACCGAGTGTCCCTAACTCGAGACCGCTTCTTACGCGGGGACATGTTTCTTATTCGATATTAGAATCGGTCAAAAATAACCAAGTCAAGTTTCCATTAAGAAACATGGCCTTTACTATGCATAGTATCGATGTATTAACTTGCTGCTTGTTGTTGATCACTTCATGTATATAGACATAAAGAAAAGTAAGTAGAGGTTTAAGGTCTTTAATACGTAAGAGACTTGTGATCCTGGGTAATCGTATTAATTTCAGTTAATGTCTTGCAGTTATAGGGATGATACTGTGTTATAATGGAAAATTCTTTTGTGGAAGTGATTTGTAATAATGGTTAGTCATGTCATGATTTTGTAAGAAGTATGTTCCACCATGAGTACCATTAGGCTAGATCGAGAGAACGCGAGCGTTTTTAGGATAGCCAGTCTCGAAGAAGTATGAGCCTTAGCTTGAGTCTCATTGAGAGTATCGTGCCTGAACGCACACGAGCCTAGCGACCAACCAATTACAAAATGACCGTGTCTGCTATATGTAGACTTCTATTATGCAGGGTGCATCAGAAGTTCGGCGCCATAGGCTCACTCCGTTGTAAGTAGAGATGGAAAATAATGGTTAGAGAGGAAAATTGTTGGAAATAGGTGGTTTGCAATTTAAAATTGTGGAAATTTTCCAATCACGCCAGCTGTTTGAGTCCACACTAACAAGGCGCCGGAGGTTAAATGAAAAGGCAACGCTGTCAGTTCAGCAGGCTGTTACCTTAGGTTCTCATCATACCAACAACTCAGCATTGATGAGAAACGGATTCGAGATCTAGGTTCCCTACAGGTAATATGTATGTTCTTCTTGTTATTTTTGTGTGTCATTACGTTTCTTTCGAACAGCCTTCTGAACTGGAATCGTTGGTACTTAGTTTAACACATGGTGCTTTACTATTATGGGGCCCAAACGGTAATGCTATTGGAGAAATTCTACCATTTAGATTGAAAATTGCCTGTTCTCAAGAACTTTCCTTTCTCTGCATTCTTTCGTATCTTCACCCATAACCCTTTCTGCACGGTAGTAGAAATTCTTGCATTATTTTCGTGAAAACGGTTTTCCCATACTACACGAAATATGTATAAAACATATTTATTAAAACAATGCGTGGGTCCATCGTAGGTTCTAAGAAAGTGGCCCCTCACAATTATGCGTGTTTTGAAGGCGTAGTAAGCGTGAAAAATAAAAAATTCTCGCGTGTGTAATACAGAAAAGCTACCCGCACGATTGTGCGGGTTAGGGCGGAAAGGGATAACGCAGTTGATCTGTGGGCCCGAACTTCTGATGCATCCGGTATATATATTAGATATATACTGTTAAATTAGTAAAAGCATGAAATATATATACAGTTAGTTGTCCTAAGTAAAGAATATTTTTTAAGACTGGTATTTACCACGGCTAGAAAGTCGTAAGAATTTACGTTGAAATGAGGAAATCGTGGTTTGTAGTATTAGGAAAAGGTATATGATTCGTTAAGTAATATATTCGTCTTTTCGTGCGATGTAATATTAAAATAATAATACCGCGATTTATTTATTTTTTATTTTATGTAATGTGTGGTGTGGTCGTGTACTTACTGAGCAAGGCGGGATGGTTGGGCTCACGATCCGGATAAATCGATAGGAGGTGCTAAGTTGCACGCAACCTTGATTTCCTTACAAAACGTATCACAGGAAGTTGAACTTTGTTTGCTTTTTAGTTTATGATGATAAGTCACTTATTTATTACCTAAGGCAGCACGAAACTTTTTTCTTTTGTGTAAGTGTGCACAGAAAATACATTTGATGTTACATGATTGTATATTATTATTATTGTTCTGTAAAATAGCAGTAATAATGTGTTAAAGCAGGAATTGAATAAGACAAGATTGAAATTTATCTGACTCTCAGTACCTGCATAACACATCGCATAATGCAAATTTCCGGAAATGTATGACATTTCAAAATTCTTGTGAGCAACAAAATAGCTTGTTAAATACAGCTAGAGATACAAAAATGCCTGCTTTTTGGAAGAAAAGGGGAAATTTTTTGCTTTATAACTTTCATGATTTTCTTATATTTAAGTATCACCATAGTTTTTTCTGTAGTAAATTCTACATTAGAAAAGAAAAGAAAATGTCTTTAGAACATTCATTACTTATGAATCCTATGTTCAGTTCGAGGCTGGTTATCTTTGTTGGTTTTCGAACTGGTATTTGATTGGTTGCTAGCAAGTGGAAGTTAAGCAACCCAATCACAACGGACATATTGATTGCTTAACCATCTTACCAAGTTTCTGAAAGTTACATATCTTACAATTTGTTGAAGGCAGTAGCGTATTTGTTTCAACAGGGCTTTGTTAATTTTATTCCTGTAAATGTGAACATTCTGCAAGATCTTTCGTTTACTTTAAAATAGTAAACAAATTTCGGGAGGGGCTTAAGCCCAGAAGCCCCTCTTTAAATACGCCACTGGTTGATGGGTTATCTAAATTCAAACTTGTAGACAAGAGAAAAATATACATGAAACGAATTAAAATTAGCATTCATGTTCGTATAGAATTAAGCTTGTATCTCATTTTCCGTTCGGGAAACACTTTGTTGTGAGGATCAGATATTCTGTTAGAACCTAATTAACTCTAGTTTACACAAGTAAAGCCATGAACTGTCATTTTAGATATGGTGTTAACATTAATGTAATGGTACTAAAAGCTGATTATTTACAGAATGTATTCTTTCTACCTTTTATCAAGTCAATATATTTGAAATTGGAAACTTGGATATAATGTTTTTAGCCTTCTTCCACTCGAATTTTAACATGCCGTGTATGTAGATAACACATCTATTCTGCGTAAACTTCTACGTAAAAAGTGTCTTTAGTTATATTAAAATTAATAAAATAAGTTCTAGTTTTAATTATAATTTTCTTCCACTAAGTATAGGTACTAGATTTCCAGAACAGTTATTACTGACTCACTCACTCTATGGCCTATGGAACCCAAAGGTTCAATGCCATGTTCACAAAAGCTCTCCATTGATTTCTGCCCTTAGCCAACTGGATCCAGTTTATACTTTGTATTCCTGTTTCTGCGAGATCCATCTTAATATTATCCTCCTATCTTCCTAATGGACGGTTTTCGATTGGATTTCCAGTTAAAACTTTGAAAGCTTTCCCACTTTATTCCATTCTGGCTACAAAACCTGCTTAACCGAGCCTTCTAGACTTGATGACTCTAACAATGTTTAGTAAACGATATAAATTATGTGGTTCCTCGTTATGAAGTTTCCGCCATTCTCCATCCCCGTTCCTCTTGAGTCCGAATATTCGTCTCAGGAGTTCGTTCTCAAATACTTTCAGTCTACATTATTCCCTCAGCGTAAGCGACTATGTTTCACAACTATACAGAATAACAGCCTTGATTATACAGAATAACAGCCTTGATTTACTTATTTTAAGCTATAAATTTCTCGACAGAATTCGCGACGACAGATCATCTTGAACTGAATATTAACACGAATTCCCTGCTGTCAGTCAACATCTAATTTATGATTTTGATCTGTAATATTGATCCTAGATATTTAAAAATATGCACTTTGTCGAAAGTATTATTTGACATTTTTACGCACCCATAATTTGCAGTATTACAATCATTACTAACACTGTTAAATTTTATATATATATATATAATATCGTAGACTAGCTGAACCTGTGCTCTCTACACAGCGCATCATTCACATTTGAGCATGAATCCCTTTGTCATTCCTGAAACATCTGTACATGCCTCTTTACAGACACAAGTAAAAGACGTCTTGATAAAATTCGGTAAGGGGTACCATAAAGGGGAGGGTTTTTTTATATTAGTTTTTCATATCTCTCACAGTTTGCAGGATTAAGCCTACTTCCGGTTGGAGTTTTTATTTCATGTATGATCAGTGTTTCCTTTCTTCTTGCATGCAGTTTGTAATAAGCAAACACATTACAAAAACAAATTATAATGTCAGTAACATATGGTTCGCAAAACACTTCTAAAAATTCATCTTAGACTAGAAAAATGGTTATCTTTCGTTTTTCATTATCATTTGGCATGAAACAAACGCCGGAGAGAGAGAGAAAATCCCTGTATACAAATTTGTGGTGTTGGAATATATAACTCGTAGGATGTGTTGCTTTACTTAAAAAATAAAAAAAAATCAACATTTCTACTGTACCCATAAAAAAAATGTAATAAAGAAATAATAGCCACTTTTTAAAAAAATATTCAATTAGAACTGGACAATCTACACAAAATTTGGAATCTACCAGCGAAAACATCACCTTTCTAGCACTTGTGCTTTTTGAGATCTCATTGTCGAAAGGATTGAAGATCCTTTCACCCATCCAATTGGGTAGCCCCTGAAGCTGTTTAAAAGAAATTAAATCCAAATGAACTTTTAAACTTAATACACATGTTCTGTTGATTAAAAATGGGGACAAATAGAGACCCAATAAAAGGACAAGCAGTGTGCCAATCAAAAGACTATTTACAGGGGGCTAAAGTGCACATCCGAAAAAATTAACATGGGAAATTTCAAAGCATATGACAGACATCCAGTTATACTGAGGAGGATGTTCCCCTCATCCTCCCTGATGATTCGTACACTGAGCACAATGTTAAAAATTCAAGAACTAAAATTAACTTTAAAATTAATCTGTTAGTGAGATGACTGAGCTTGTTTCCGGGACGTGAACTCCTCGATTCTTAGTCAAATCGTCGCGAGTGCGAGAATCGGAGCCGATTCTAGATTCAAGTAATTTCTGTGTTTCCGTTTTATTGATGTTAGTGCAGAGAAACCCTGTTCACACAAATATGTTGAAGAAATGAAAGATGTGAAATAGTACTGTCACTAATTTCGTTGTACTCTTTTCGCGCATAAATACGAAAGTCACAAATTGACACGTTATCGAATTTAATTTGCAGTGAACTGTCAAGACATTTCCAGCGGACACCCAGAAGCAGCACTACGTACCCCCAGAAACATCTTCGCGTACCCCAGGGGTACGCGTACTCCCGGTTGAATTGCACTGATTTAGATGATACTCAAACCAAAAGTATACACTAGACTTTTGCTATTCTGGCTATTCCTGGCACATATGGGTGCCGGATTATTGAGTGTCTGACATTTATTTATTTATGTATCTTGTTTTTTTTATTATTTATTTTGAAAACATAGGGGATATAATGTACTGTACTTTATTAAATCGAAGGATATAATTTTAAAACATAGGAGATATACTTTATTAAATCCAAACATACATTAATTCTCAAAGAAAACAGTCTCGTCCAACATTGAACTCAGCAGCAATGGCTTTCTGCGAAGAACTCTATTTAATTTACCTAAAATTTCGAATTTCTGCTTGAGGCCTAGCGTAACGTGTTTCCTTTTAGAAGATCCGTCTCCTTTAGCCTAACCGGCATAACTGTGGGACGTAAAACTCAAAGATTTCATTTTTCCTTTTAGAAGATATGATTCCGAACTGTGAAGAATGCTACAATTTCGAATACGTACAGTAGATCTATATAAAGCATTGTTGCGCATGCGCACAATAATTCATTGTGCACGTGTTTTTGGTTGGATGTGCGCCGGATTACTGAGAGGCCGGACTAGCGAGAGAGTAATGTATCTCCATTATTAACTATATTGACTACACCAGAAATCATATAAACCGATTGCAATGTTGATAAAGCAAAAACGATAAGAGAGATTGACTAAAGGTACCACCTCTTAATTCCCCTTTCAAATCAAAAGTGGCAGAAATAAACCACTTCCGCTTTTAACGTTAACCTTTGTAGAATATAGAATAGTACTAGATAGCGAGATGCGTTTTTGAAAATATCTATTTAAGATTCTAAGAATATGTGATATCTTCCCTCTTAACCATCTGGTCAAACCTGAAACCTGAAGTGGCAGAAATAAAGCACTTGCGGTTTTAACTTTGATCGCCAAAGGTGTTTTCTCTAATCAACTAAGTGTCCGTCTCCACACTGACCTCTCTACTAAAAGGAAAGTGGTTGAAGTTACTACCGTGTACGGTTTCAATATAAATTGAGAAAACATTAACCCACAGAAACAAAAACCGCTGTTTGTTACATATACATTCAAATTTAGCATAATTTAAACCCAGTGGTGCCCACCCCCCCCCCCTCATGTCCATGACGCACCCCCCTCAATTGCCTATCCGTAGATGTTCTTCCATGAAAAAAAATCTTTTCGATTAATTTTTACACCTTCTCAAGCATATTTATATACATTTTTACCCCCCCCCCAATATTTCAATGACGCAGTTTGCGTCATAGCCCCCCCCTTGTGGGCACCCCTGTTTAAACCTCAAGAATAACGTACTACTCTTTTTCGTTTTTACATATCTGTAAGCCTGACAGACAATACCTAAAAAAAAATTCTATTATACTTAATGCTTGATCGTATTGTAGAATGGACAAAAACAGCAGATATGTACATGAACAAAAGCAGCAATGAACGGATGTGTATATAGCCGAGATGGCCGAATCCTGGATCAACCCCTAGAGGCAGGTAATTAACGCGACCATATTTGCAATAATTCAGATTTTTAGTGAACGAAGTTAATTTCATGTTGAACATCTGCTTACTGGAATACATGGGAAATGAATGATGAAATAATTGGTACTAGAATGAAAGAAAACAAAATACACGCGCTATGTGCCCACAGGCTAAGTAAATAATAAATAAACACATCTGTTTATTTGAATCGTGCATGGTAATTATTCTGTATTACAATTTGGATTCGAATGGAGAATTGGATGTACATTAATTTGTTTCACATTTTAATTTTGTGTATAGAGATTTAGACCAGTCGAATTAAGTACCTCTCGTGGACATAATTGGTAATGAATTTTTCTCTTCACAGGATTGTTGTAATAGTGGTCCTAATCAACATACTAAAAGTCCTGAATGATCCGCCTTGTGCTAACTCCGCCATCTTGGAAAATGGCGGGCGAATATACATCTTCATTCGGTTTTTGGCTAATTTCTCGAAAACGGTTAATTTTAGAAAGAATATGGACCAGACCAATTTGAAAGAGCAGAAAATTTCCTATTAGATAGATCTTTTACGTTTCTCTCAAAAGCATTCTATCACCATTCACACGGCATTTAATTTTCTTCCTTGCTCGTAATTAATGAAATTTTCTCTTCACAATATTGTAATTGTGGTCCTCATCAATATTTAAAAGTCTTGAGTGAGCCGACTCGTGCTGACGTCACCGTCTTGGAAAAATGACGGACGGTCACAAATCTTCATTCGGTTTCCGGCGAATTTCTCGAAAATGTCAATTTTAGAAAGAAAATTAACTACAGTTGACCAATTTGAAAGAGCAGAAAATTTCTTATTAGATAGAACTTTTACATTTCTCTGAAAAGGTAAGCATTCTAAAATATTGTATAATATATATATATATATATATATATATATATATATATATATATATATATATATATATATATATATATATATATATATATATGGCTACTTTTCTGATAATCAAATTACAAATTTGCGAAAAAATTGTCACTTTTGCAGGATTATTGAAATGTTTTAGGGATTAATAGGTCATTATTCAACTGTTCCATATTTTCAGAGATCCGAAGGATCATCCCAGACCAATAGGCGTTTTGATGAGATGTGTGGTCAGGACATCGGTTCTCCTGGCCGCATTTTGTAGCTTTCTTGATCTGTTTGTTACTGATTCCAATACAATGTATAATTTATTATTTCTAGCATACATCGGTAAAGAATGATTTTAAGGAGGAAAGTTTAACAGGGGGGGAAATTCCAAAACAAGGGTGTATGCAGCGGAATCATCAGAAACGTCGACTAACACAAAGTGGAAAAAGACTGAGACAAAGAAGAAGAACAAGAATAATTCTTCAAACAGATTTGAGTTATCGATTGTTTAACGTGCTCATGTGTAGAATTCTGGCCTACGGAAAAGTCTTGTGTTCGGTAGGCTATTGTTCACACAAAGAATTATAAAAACAGTTTACAACAGCCAACTGAAGTTTTAAATATGAACTCTTCCTTACCATAATCCCTATTTGATGCACGAGATGTCAAATCAAGCCTCTTTTCATGTTTCGACGAAATGGATCCACAAATACTGCACCGTAACGAATGTAAATTTGTTGTTGATGGTGGTTGTATACTTCATCGTATGCTATGGCCTCGTCAAAGCACATTTCAAGACATTATTTCTACTCACATTGCTTATCTTATGGGGCGTTTACACTTAGTCGATTTGCGTTCGATTCAGTTGAATTGACGTCACTTTCAACTTAATCGACCGTGTAAACGGGACTTCAACTTAATCGCTTGTTGATCGAAGGCGACTAATCGACTGGCAACTGAATTGAAAGACGTTCTATTTTCTGTGGTTGAAATAATTTAACACATCTATCAATCTGATTCGGCCTAGTTGCTTCGATTTAGTGGCAAATGCAGCGAGTCGATTTAGTCGTGCGACTAAATCGACCACGCCCCATTAAAAATAATTATGGTTTGAACTGCACTGTGATATTTGATGGATATGGTGAAACCACCAAGAACAGAAAAAAAAGTGCTAAAAGAGCTCGGAGATACGCCACAAAAAGATGCGCCGACCACGAGGTGAAGAAAGACACCAAGTAAGAGTTTCACAAGATTTCTTTTCTTTCTAACGAAAAAAAAAAAAAAAAATCAAGTCTAAACTAATTTCCTTACTAACCGAAGACCGAACCTTACTAACATCACAAAATCATTACATCAGCCAGCGTCTTGCAAGCTGAAGACGATGCTGACACACTCATTGTAAACATACCTATAAACGCTGCAAAATCACAACAAACTGCAATTGTCGGTGAGGACATTGATTTATTAGTTCTTTTAATTTTCTTAACTCCAGACGGGAACGATGTAATCTTCGTTAAGCCAGGAAGAGGAAAGGTATCCACTAAAACATACTCTGCCATGCAACTGAAGGAGAAGCACCCCTAACCTCAAAGAACATTTCCTCATGCGGTAAGTGGTACTGACACGACTTCAGCCTTCTTTGACAAAGGAAAGGTCAAGGCAATTACACTACTTAACAAGAGAGAAGATATTCGAGATGCTGTAGGTATCTTCAATAATGCTGATGCTACTAAGAATGAGATTCGTGAATAGGAGAAATATTGGTCCTTGCATTATACGGAGCTGACACATCGGATAAATGTCGTGATGATTACAGATCTAATAATGTTTTAACAGATAAATTGCAAACAGGAAAATCGAAGTGAAGTTAGTCTTCCTGCGACTTCAGATGTAGCCGTCATGCAAATGTTGAGAATTTTCCATCAAGTGCAGTTATGGACAGGGAAACAACTTGGTCCCGAAGAATGGGGATGGAGAGCTTATGGAAACATTCTTCTACCTATCCCACTGACTCAAGCACCAGCACCTGACGAATTAATGAAACTAATTTTAAGCTCCTGCATAAAAAAAAACAACCTGAAAGTCGCTGTTTACCCCCCCCCCCGCAAAAAAAACACGAATGACATGCACTGATCTTAGTAATCAACCTGCAATAGAAATAATGGATGATAAGAACGAAGGTGGAAATTAGAATGATAATTACATTCATGGATTAGGCCTCCAAGGAACAGTAGAAAACGCGCTAATTGGCCTTGTCTTCCAATACGGCAAAGGTGGTGAGGCCTTACAAACATTATAAGTAATATCTGCCCTGGCAATATATAAATCACGAAGCTGAAAGCATATCTGTATTAGCAAAGGAGATTGAATTAGATAAGGCAGGAGGGGAACATTTCTATGCTCTCAAATATACAAAAAAATACTCTACAGTTCATTCTTTATAATAAAAAATCAATTGGAGATTATTAGTCAATTATTCTATAAAAATACAATATTCCGCTAACAGACAATTTTCGGCTGATTTATAATTTCACGAAGGGAAACTGACCACAATTTCTGGAGAACCATTAATATTGAAGAAAACTGAAAGTTCTCTTTAATGGATTTTTTTTTTTTTACTCTTTCAAAGTGGCCCAGTTAATTTTCTTTCTAAACTTAACCGTTTTTGAAAAATTAGCCAAAAAAACGAATGAAGGTGCCTGATAATCCGCCATTTTTCCAAAATGGCGGCGTCAGCACGAGTCGGCTCATTCAGGATTTTTAATATATTGATTAGGACCACAATTACAACAATATTGCGAAGAGAAAATTTCATTAATTACGAGCAAGGAAGAAACTTAAATATATCTCGAGGGGCGCCGATGTACTCACCACACATTACATAATCAAAAATGCTGTGTGAATGGTGATAGAGCTTTTACGTTTCTCTCAAAAGCATTCTATCTAATAGGAAATTTTCTTCTCTTTCAAATTTATCTAGTTCATTTTCTTTTTAAAAACTGTTTTCGAGAAATTAGCCAAAACCCGAAATAGATGTATATTCGTCCGCCATTTTCTAAGATGGCGGAGTTAGCACAAGGCAGATCATTCAAAACTTTTAGTATGTTGATTAGGACCACTATTACACAATCCTGTGAAGAGAAAAATTAATTACCAATTATGTCCACGATCACCTTTTACGAGAATCCTAATTCGACTGGCCTAATTGTTCTAGTTTTCCCTACTGATATTATAATCTGCAACATGGACAATTCAATAAAGAATTTGTTGTAATTAGTTTTCATGTTGATACTGTAACTTGAATATAAACAAAATGTCTGAAATAAATGTTCTAGGTGGTAAATCTTAAGAAAAGAATGTTTATTTTTCGTAGAAAAATTGCCCAACTGTGTATAAAACATCGAATATGATTTTGTGTGTATGTGTGTGTGTGTGTGTGTGTGTGTGTGTATGTATGTATGTATGTATGTTTATTTATTTATTTATTTATTTATTTATTTTCCAGTGGAGTCTATGTTTGGAGTTGAACTTGCGCACGTAGGATTAATTGGCCCCCAAGTGTCAGCAAATGTGTCATAATAACTTTTTGTTTAAAATTAGCTATTTTCTTTAACTATATCTTGTTTCCTTTTTAAGGCTTAAGAATCACCCTTAATGATTGAGGTTGGTATCATTCAAGAATAAAGTGTTGTAATATCACAACTTGAAAACCCTCCTTTCGCTTGTACAAGTGTAATGCACGAAATCATTATATTTGTCATTTACTTGTTTAAAAATGGTATTTGGTTTGTCAGCATGTGCATGTGTAGAAATTGTCTTGTTCTTCTGCATACAATACTAGAGGTATGTCTTCAATGTGACAACGCTGGGAATAGTCTACTGTACTCAATTATTGGCGGGAAGAAAGAAGAGTTACTGTGATTCCAGTCTAGTTATAACTGCAGAGTGGTGTACACGAAATATCGTGCGAGTACTATTTAATTTGCGCTGAAACATTTAAGTACTCGGATTCGAATTTCGCGCGTAAATGCAGAATTTGCTGTGAAATTCGGTAGATTTCATACGTAATCTCTTGCATAAGTGTATTTCCACGTGAAAGTATTCATCAGTCCTTCATGAAAAATAAATAAATAAATAAATAAGGTGGACTACAGTTTTATTGAGTGAAGCCAACAGTGCAGTGCCACCTTTGTCCCTCATCTTTTGGCAACAAATCTTCCTATGCAGATGCTGTTTCGTACAAGAACGGAACGCGTCCATATATGGTAAACATTTTCTTGATTTTTTTGGATGACACGTTTGAGATTCATGTGAGGTCACGCTGATCTCCAGGGAGACACGAGGGCGGGGGCATGCAGTCACCTCACAGCCCAGACATAAGTCCATGTGGCTTCTTAAAAAAAAAAAATCAGATTTATATTTGTTAGGATATCTGAGAGAATTTGCTTGTTTAAAGAAAACAAGTAACAGTATCGGAGTGTGGTTTGCATTGTGTGATATTTTTTCAATTAACATTGAAGGTGGAAGTGGTAGCAGATTTTTACCACTTCCGGTTTGAGTAGAAAGATTAGAGTGGAGATGGATTGAGAGGTTCTTGGAACACGTAATTGATTACAAAATCTTGTCCCGTTATCTTTTATCGTATTTACTCTATAGCGATCAGCGTTAATACCAGAAGTTTTTTTTTTTTTTTGTTTGTTTGTTATTTCGGGTTTGATTAGAAGGTCAAAAGAAACAATGGTACGTATTTTTAAATTGCTGAATGAATTCTTCCAAAGATAGCTTCTTGCTCTCTTACTGTTTTTATTTTGTGCAGATCAGTATTAAAACCGGAAGTTGTAGTGGATTTATATCACTTCCGGTTTTTAGTAGAGTTGTAGATTGGATTTGAAATATATTTTTGGGACACATCAATTGCAGGAGACCGCTTCTGGTTATTTATGACAATTTTTGCTCTTTATTGATCGTTAAAACTGAAAATAATGGATTAGTATCATTTTCGATTTGAATATTGCCTTCATTAACAAATACAATTAACCTCCTGGCTCCCTACATCCTAGCTAAAATTTATGGTGATGCATCAAGCAGTTTCTGAGTTTTCTTTTTGTGTTCTGAATGGACGGGTTCATACACGTAGATAGACGGGATAAATACGATGAGTTTTGTTTTGTAAATCACTCCTTAAAAATGTGTTTTACTTGAGTATATCGTATTAATATATGACAATGTATAGTTATTTTTGCTTGTGCACATTATAATTTACGTCCTGATGCTCGAGTCCACCAAGACTTACCAGGCAGATTCATCACTTTTAGTGAGTGATGTTCTGTAAGCGTTTCAGTTTCCAACACAATTATGTCTCTCATTTTAGACAGAAGATTTAATCCTGTTCCCCTTCCCTACTGATGGTGAGAATCGAACCCAGAATTATGCATCGCTCCAACTAATCGAAATTTTATATATATTCGCAGGAAAATCACGGTTTCTTGCTTTGATGGAAGAATGGCGTCCTGCTTGACGCATATATTGACTCAAGGGAATCACCTGTTTGAATTCTTTACGTACTGTTCCCAATACCAGTTAGTGAGAAAAGGACTAATTCGTTTTACTCAACGAACTGGAATTCCATTCTCATTTGCAATGGCATATTGTGTTCAGTAAACAAATGCTTATAGAGCGAATTGTCAAAGCATACCTATTTTTTTTTTGTTTACATTTTACTCAGAGGAAGGCTTCGTTTCGTGATTAATGTACACAGTGAGTAGGCAGGTCTAAGTGATCGATTTTCATTATTGATGTTCAGAAAACAAAAGAGGACGAACAAATCTTAATGCTGTCATTTTCACTTCGAACTAATGACAAAGATCAGTAATTCATTCACACCCGTTCATTCTACTCAAGCATAACGTGGCTCGGTAACAGGAACAATACAATAATATATTGGCGCTAAAGTGACTAATCTAAGGCTAGTTTGAACTAGTTTCGCAACTTGGAAAGAAAATTTCAGGAAATTATCGTTGTCAGTGGCATAGCCAGTAAGTAGCGTAGACAGCAGAGTAGCTCAGACATTAAAATTATATAATGTTTCGATGTGGGAGTAATATTCAGTGGGTTTTTGCTGAGTACAGAGTAATTGATATAATGTGGAACTATTGCGGAGTGTTCCTTTGATGTTTATTAGTAGTGAAACTATGAAAATTGTAATGAGAACTTCCCTTATGGATTAATTACTTTTAAAAAGCATTATGGTTGAGACAATAATGGATACGAAAATGGAGAGAGAGTTTCAATTAATTTTTGTATTTTCCTTGCGTATATTTTGAGGATAATAAAATTTATGGAAATACAATTCTAGTGGCCGTGAAGTAATGGTGTCCATTTAGCGAAACCCCTGGTTAATTGACATTGGCTATGCTTGGTTTATGTCTCATTCTGCCACAAATGTTTTTTATGCGTTAAGGGAGGTAATTGAGCGTCCAAATCCCCAATGGCGTCGATCGATATGAAGCACAAATTTATTACATATATGTAATAAATGCTGCATTACGAACACACTTTCCAGTGCTTGGGGAAAAAAAGCTCTTTATTTTGCATTTAAAGTGTATCCGTATGTCTCTGGTCTATGTATGTCTCGTTACGATTATATTTATCGGTAACATTATTGGTAAAAGAAAGAACTTCAGAACTCGTAAGATGATTAGTTATTAATTGAAGTTCAGCGTTCACTTTCATCGCCGAAGCTATGTAAGACAGGACCAACAATTTAATGTGGAATCCGAACTATCGTAATGCATTCAATACTCTCTCCTGGAATCGAATCCAGGACCTTGTGCAGCAAAGCCTCACGCTACCCATCAGACTAGCAGAAGTACACAAAATGGTTAGTGTTGCAGAGAAAAGCAACAAGTAACTTACATTGTCCGAATTGTGAACGTTTATGGTCTCAGATTTGCTTCTGTGTTGAACAAAAGAATGGAGTCGTTTTAACGATCTTGTACCAAGTCCGTTTCAATTTTAACCATTGGCATACACCAAAATTTTTGAATTAAAATTGTTCATTTACATTAGCGTAACTTCAATAAAAACGGGAGAAAGTGAAACGAACTCTTTGTTTTACGCCCCACGATTATGCCAGCTAGGCTAAAGGAGACTGTGATGATGAGAAATGAATGAAATGGTGGGAGGAAACAGGAGAACACCGAGAAAACCCACGCACACGATGTTTGTCCACCACAAAGCTGTAGGCGCGAGCTGGGATCGAACCAAGGACCCTAAGGTGAACGCTCTACCACTAAGCTACCGTTAAATAAAAACTGGTTTTGTCCTCTGATTAAATGCGAAATTGTACAAAATATGATAAAATTTATAAATCATAAAACTGGATTTTGTACTCGAATAAAATTTGAAGTTGTTCAAAATATAATATTACTTATAAAATTGATTTTTCACTTTTTAAATAAAATTGGTTTTTATTCCTTGATTAAATTTAAAATTGTACGGATACAAGTACTCTCTTCACGTAAAATATTGCAGAAAATACAATTAAATTTCAGTATTTGTGACTTTATTATGATTTTCTGGACAAATTCGCTGCATTGATGAAAGTAAAACTACTGCGATTCATTAAACTAAAATATAACCTAACCTACCTTAAGGAACACAACAAAGAATAAAATACAATACAGTCCTATCTAATGGTCAGTGAAACAACAAGGAAGATAAAGCCTCAATGAGAATAGAGCGCGAAAGCTGATCGAGCACACACTAGAAGAAAGACGCCGTTAACATGGCATGTGGCTAAAATGCACTCCGGCCAACCATTGCTGTTCGTGGTCTGTGATAGCAGAGAGATTCGTTTTAGTTTAATTCAATTTTCATAGACGAAAGTTTAATCTTTTAACAGTGAATACCACTGTTTTGAAATAATCATGAGATCTCCGGAAGTTGAGAGAGAACGAAACCTGGCTTTTAACTTGGAAGCAAAACATTGAGGAACAATAAGTTTCGTATATCTTGCATCCAGTAAAGAGGTAAGTAACCCTTAAATTACATTACACGTTACATCATCATATCCTATGACGGTTTGTATGATGTAATGTTAAATAAAAATTATAGAGTTTCGCTCTTGACTATTCTAATGGCTAGCGCGTGCGTCTTTGGGGCAAGAGGACTAGGATTCAATTCCTGATGGGAATCATCAAACGCACTGTAATGGTCCATATTCCACTTTAAACTAGATGATGTGATCCTATGTAACCTTACTGCTGACAAAGGATGTGAATGCAAATCCTTTAGATCCATAAATCAATAACTTATTAACAACCCTATAAAATAGTGTGGCATTTTTTCTGGAAGAAAAAAATATCTAGTAGTAGTTTGCTCATGGGAGTAAGTTCTTCTCGATCAGTTTCTTGTTTCATTAAGAAGCTTACAATACGTCACAAGCCATTTTCCCTCTAAAATCCACATGGAGTATTTTATTCTTCGAGTTACTATTATTCGGAAGATTTTCTGGAAAATGGTGAGGTTATTTTGTTCATAATTCATAAATAGTGCAGCAATAACAGTAGCATCACATGATTTAATGAATAGGAACGAGAAAGATTAGTGTTGTGGCTATTGTGCTGCCAAAATGTCTTGAGCCGTGGCAAAAATGCGAACTAAAACTCACACCCTCGTGTTGAGCCAATAAGGGTTCAGCTGTTGCTAAGCGAGAAAAAGTGAGTGGTGTTCCTTCAGCCGATAGCAGCGCTTGCAACGGAAGACTAGGGATCAAGTCAATGTGGTATATGTATAGTACCTTAATTTTATTTAGGAGTTTCGTTACGTCCGTCCGTCTGATCGGGAGACAAGAAATATCAAGAACTATTTTATGGATTGCCACCAAATTTGGTCAGAATGTAAAGGGTCAAAAATTAGAAATCGAGTTCTTTTTTGGAGCCGATATTCAACCCAGAAGTTAAAGAAATCAACCCTTTCCGGTTTTAACATCGATCACTGTGGGGACAAGAACGGTAATAGATAGCGACAATCTGTTTCCTGAAATCGGTTTAACGTCCCAAACATACATTTTATAGCCATTCTTAACTCTACTGAAATCGGAAGTAGTAGAAATCCACTACAACTTTCGGTTCTAATAATTTACTTAGAGGAAAAACTATAAGACAGCGTTTCCCAACCGGTGTGCCGCGGCACACTGGTGTGCCGTGAATGGGCCGCAGGTGTGCCGCGAGGAAATCGAAACAAAATTATTAATCAAATTACAAAACGTACGGAAAAATGTACATTTCTATTTCACACTACTATGATAGTCATAACAACGATAAATACTTTTTTCAACATTAAAAATGTACAAAAAGTAACAGGGTATGAACTTAAAATTCTAGATTCATACCCTGTTACTTTTTGTACAGTTTTAATGTTGAAAAAAGTATTTATCATTGTTATGACCATTATTGTTTTTTTTTATTGTTGCAGACTATTTCGTAACTTAAAAATTTAAAATATTATTCAATCTCTTCGACAAAGCAAACGTGCATACAAATTACCTACATTTGTGTTAAAAGTACAAGAGATTTGTTTGTTCATTCGTTATTTAGTGATCTTCCTTCTTAGTGAAAGGTTGGATACAGTTTTCGAAAAAGAAAGCGTATTTTTAAAAAACCTGAGTTCAATATTTCATTGCAATTGTTTTCTATTTTAAAATTAGAATGAAGAATAAGCATAATGATTTACCACTGGTGAAAACTAGTGATCGAGCTTTCTTCTCTGTGAGAAGATGATCAGTAATCACAGAAAAAAAATACACTGTGTTTTATATTTACAAATAATAATATATGTAAGTGTGCCGCGAGAATTCAAGTTATACCCGTAGTGTGCCGCAAGTTGAAGAAGGTTGGGAAACGCTGCTATAAGAGATAGCGAGAATAGATTTTTGGAATCGATTTAGCGTTTTAAGTGTGGATATTATCATCTCTCTTAACTGCATGTCCAAACCAGGTGTGACAGAAATAAACCACTTCCGGTTTTAACGTCGTTCGCGATGGAATGAAAACTGTAATAGATAGCGACAAGCAGATTTCTGTAATCAATTAAGAGTTCTAATAATATATTCCATTTCCTTTCTAATGTCTCCCTTTAAACCGGAAAATTTGAGAAAATATAAAACCAAACCTCTTTCACGTCACGTACACGTGACACTAATGCATATTTTAACAAGATTGCAGGTGAGAGCTAGGATTATTTTTAGCTGTACATTAGTAGTTAAGGTTTGATACTATTTTCAGCATTTATGACCAGACTTTTCAAATTAATACTACGGACCCAGTTGCTTTCGCAAGTTCTCATGTTCAATATGGCGATGATATGTAATTGAAACTTGTACACGCTTCTTGTCTACAAGACTTCGGAATTCGATTTTCCTTTCCACATTTGTGGCTGCAGCTGTTGTAGTGTTAGACGATGTAACGTTGTAAGTAGATAATAAACAGAAAATAAGAGCAAAGCTTTGAACAAATTGTTTTATCGACCTAAGGTTTGAAGGTCACTTGTGGTATTTTACTCATACGGAAACATCCTAAGATGATTCTGCGCGTCCCCGCTGAGAAGCTTTCGATTAAGGAAGGTCCGTAGACTTCATACTGGACCCGCTTTCACTTGTCCATGCAATAAAATGAAAATGTGTTAATGTTATTTTATTGATTTGTTGTTGTTGTTGTTGTTGTTCAATGCTTTTAGTATTTGTTTTGTAACTAGTTTATGACAATATACATAAACTCACCAATTTCCGTTGTTTCGTGGTTACTCGTTTGACAGCGATTCTTTATAATCGTACAGAATTGTTAGCAAACAAATCATTGAACTATTTACAATATAGTGCATATGTGAAATTTGCGGTAATAATCAAATAAGTATATTCATTCCCGGCTTATATGGAACTTCCTTGTGACTATATGATTAACGTACGCGCCTTTTAGTGTGGGGAAACCCGGGTTCGATTTCCGGTGAAAACTCGTGTAGTTTGAATATCACGTTAAGCTGTAATACCGTAAATGGTCATCATGAGAATGAAATGAAAACCGTATGAGGAACAGTAAAACACCGGAAAAGAAAAACACGGAAACCCACAGACTATCTTCCACCATGAACGTATTATTGGTTAGAAATTATTTCAAATATTACAAAATTAATATAAGTTCTCAAACTCATATTTGCCCCCCATTTTTCAGTATTTAACATTTCCTTCAGATAACTAGATTGTATGACATACCAACATGTAAGTCAGTGTGTGATTCTAGCTATACGTGCCGAAACGGAGATTAAACCGAAAACTCATAGTTGGAAAGCATACGATGGAATCTCTTCGTTACTTAAGAGTCTGCATCACGGCGAAATTAAAATACCGCTAATTTTACAGTAATTATGTGATATCTTCAAATAGATAAAAGATAATCGAAATGTGGAACAAGAGCGCCCTAGACAATATCATTTTACATGAGATACCGTTATCACGACTCACTTATCTGCTTTCGATTTCGAGCCATTTTGAAAATCGGCATTTATTTTCGCGTTTCTAAACAGCTGAAAACGGAAAGCCGCTAGGTGACTTGTGATAACGGTATCTCACGCAAAATAATATTGTCTAGGGCGCTCTTGTTCCATTTTTCAGTTATCATTTATCTATTTGAAGATATCACATAATTACTGTAAAATTAGCGGTATTTTAATTTCGCCGGGATGAAGTCTCTTAAGGCAGTTAGTCGTTCTTGATGGATACTTTTGTGTTTCTATAACAGTCAAAACATTTGGAAACCTTATATTCAATTCCTGTATATAACCCTCAAGAAACCTTTAAATATGCTTGATTAAGCTGTTCAAGAAAATAATGAAAAAATACCAATTGCCAGATACCCTAGGAACAAATAATTCGTTTTTTTTTGGGGGGGGGATGACAAAAATGGTCATTTTTTATATAATGAATGGTCTTTGTGGTACGTTGACAATGATACATACAATTAGTTTGTTTGAAGTTCAGTGTTCCTTTTTAGCAACGTGGACGCACATCTTAATGTGTAATTCGAACCACTGTATCACATTCAGTGCTGTCCCACTGGAAATTTAATTCGGAACGCCGTGATGTGTTAAAAGGACATACATTTCATCGTGTTGCAGTACCGCGAGAGCTCAGTAAAATGCTCAACAAATTGTACTAGTTTTATTGAGTTGTCGGGATTTTTAAATTTTATTTTCTGGTATATTCCAGAATATACTAAGGAAATGTTTCTCTGAAAGCTGCGTAGTATAGTACAGATAATGAGATAGTGGTGTTTCGATAACGGTGAAAAGTATATTGAACGTATATGCACTTAAAACTGAGTGTTTTGAACAGTTTGCTTTTACATATTACAGCTTAAGGTAGACCTTGCTTATATGAATTTGACAATCTATCTCTTTTGGATTTGTCTTATACTTTGTCTTAAGTAGAACTAATCATATCTAGTTTTATTTATCATATACTAGTTGTTTCTCTAAGCCTTCGACTCGTGTATTAAAAATATGTAAATATTTCACCTAGATGTTTAAGGCAACCCGCAATTCTTAAAGGTTTAATGTTTGCATGGCATTGTAGGAATTAGCGTCACGGACAGACGGGAATGCTTTTGCATTACATATAGGATATCGTGTAGCGTACACGGCATAGTCCTCGTTCCTAATGTAATGGCTAGCGCGTTAGCCATTAGTCAACGAGGTCCTGGGTACGATTCACACAGGAGAGCGTCGAACGCACGTGTTTCAAACAATTTAAAAGAGTAGAAACTCGTCGCGTGCAGCCTCGCTGCTGACATAGATGGCGTAAATGAGTATATAGAAATCAAAACCTATACAGCGTAGCTGAGGGACACAAAATATTTGTTTAACTTTCATTTTTTATTTATTTATTTATATTATTATTATTAGTGGTGGTAGTAGTAGTAGTACAGTAGTACCAAAGCTATGAGATGTAAATATACAATGCAAGATGGAATCCAGACTACTTAATGCTTTCAGTACTCTGTCGCTAGGAATCGAACCCGGGACTCTATGCAATCATTAGGCCGGTAGGGATGATTTCCGGACAATTACTACAATTCGATGAGATTTCTGAACACCAAAAGATGTGGATTCTGTCGAAAAAAAAAATAATTAAGAGAAATATTAAGAGACGCAATAATTTCGTCTCAGAAAAGCCGATGCTTTTTCGGAAAATAGTTTGTTTCGCTTCTTGCCATTCGAGAAAAGACAATATTTGATCTTTTTTTCCACAATATTTGTTGGTAAAGAATGAGGGCAAAGGGATATATAGGGTTTGCATTATCTTTATTGTTACGACCTGCTATAACTTACCTTTGACGAGCGTTAGTATGCCAACTGGCATGACAAGTATAGCCACCATTAAGTCAGTGACTGCTAAAGACATAAGGAAGTAATTAGTGACGTTTTGAAGCCGTCGCTCCCACGTAATAGCCAAACACACTAGAATATTTCCAGCCGCCGTGGCGATAACAAGAATTATAGCTAATAGCGCCCACCAATTAGATTCCTTTGAAAGCTCTGAATCACCAACCTCTACACACCACTCACTATAACCACCACTCACACTACTACCACCAACACCAATAGCATCACTATTATTAATTCTAGTAGTATTAATAGCACTGAAGTTAGTCGTTCCTTGACAGTTGCCAAGCGGGGCCCACCACGTGGAGTTTGGATGAGAACCGCTCATTCTGCCTCCATCGGGACAGATCGTGTGCGCGGTGCGGCCGCCACCGTCTGTCGGGTTTCCACGTGGTGTTCCTATTTCCCTTCACATGATTCTTCCTCGGGATCCGGCACGGCTACACTGCCGACATCCAACTTTGGAGAGCCAGTGCAATAAGCACTGTGGAAGGAGGGAAAGAGATTGGTCGTCTGCGCGAGCGCTGAGTAGTAAACTTTGTGCGTTCAATGTATTTTTCCCCCCCTCAGTTCATACTCTTTTGTTAGGCATGTACAAATCATGAATTGGTCAATATCACATTCCGCACACTTCCTCTTTCGATTCTCCTGTTTAATTTAATACCGTCTTCAAAAATTGTGTGCGTGGGTATTTAATTGCTTTGAAATTACCATGTAAATATTACTTCATATTTTAACTTACGATAATTCCGTAGAGCCCCTGTTGCGTTATGAATATAATGGGGACTAGCTTCTATTATTCGATCTAACATAAATTTGCATGTCTGTTTTGTTTGTGTCTATTGCACGAAATCTTTTGGAAAAATTATTTTCACGGAATGTTACATGTGAGATACTTGACATATTTTTCGAAGCTTCCCATGATTCGCATTGTTTGAGATTGAGTAGGTCAAGAATAAGGGGTTATTTGGTGGAGTTGAGCGTCCCTTTTCAGCACCGAGGATGTATGGGATGTGGACCTACAGTTTTAAGGTGGAATTCGAACAACTGTAATGCGTTTAAATTTCCGGTGTTTTCCACTGGAAATCGAACCTGGGACTCTATACACTAAAGGCTCACGCACTAACCACTAGATCAGAAGGTAGTGGATTGAATTTATTCTCGTGTTAATCTTGTGCCAGACAGAAGCTTAAGAGTTAGTTCTCTGTTCTGGGGGCTTGAAATCGTTCTAGGTTTGTGTTAGTGTGTCCTCCCCCTTTCTTCGTTCCTTTCAATCCTTTATTTGCTTGTACTTTACGTACACAGTTACTTCACTTACAGATTAAATATATTCACTACATCTTTTTTTAAAAATTTAAATGTGTCGTTTTTTCTGGTTTTATTTGCATTTACGTCCTTTGTCAGCACTGAGTCCACATATGGCGAGACATACGGTTTAAAGTGTGATCAGAACCACTAGAGTGCATTTGATGCCCTCTTCTTGGGAATCAAACCCAGGAACTCGTGCTTCAAGGGCACACGCTCTAGGCTAAGGCTGCCAACAAGATGAGACCTGAGATATTTTCGTCTTGAGAGGTGTCATGCAAGAACCTTTTTATTTCAAGTGTGCCCACTCCTACCGTCCTCTTGCGGAAGAAACCTTCCCTTTGTTTTTTGGGAAAAAAGTGAATAACCACTGCTGTGTTGCCAATTTATCATTCAGTCTTTTGATCTTGACGAGTGAAGATCGTACGCTATTTAGAATGGCTAACAAGACAGTGGACAGCATAGTCCGTGAAACAGTTCATTGTGACATCGCTTCCGCATCCAACTATTGAAAGATCTCGGTCAGAACAACTTGTTTGTCCTCTTTCGAGGAGGTACTGGAAAACACACATCGACAGTAGCGCCAGGAAGGGCACACTTGCAATAGAAAGGCTCTATTATGCTGCCAATATGTCTTGAGCCGTGGCAAAAATGCGAACTAAAGCTCACACCCCGACACACCCACTCGTTGAGCCAATAAGGGTTCAGCAGCTGCTAAGCGAGAGAGCCTTAGCGAAAGAGAGTGGAATTCTTCAGCCGATTGCAGCGCCGGAAAAGGAAGACTAGGTGTCAAGTCAATGTGGTATATTTATAGTGATGTATTGTCTCGGAAATTGTAGTGGAATAATTATTCTCGTCTCGTCTCGTCTCGTGTGTAACCCTGCTCTATCCACGACGGCGGCTCAGATGCGTGGGATCCCTGGTCCGCAGGTTTGCAGTGGAGAACAGTGATTTTTCTCTGTTCTTCGATTTCCTCCTACATTACCATTTCATCAATTCATAATTGTCCAATTTCCTTAATTACCAGTCTCCATTAGTTTAAAAGACAAACGTGAGACATAAAAATAGAAATTGCGTTTATTTCTCTACTTAGCCATTGGATAGGGGCTTTTCCTGATTGAAGAAAGCAAGCAATGAAAATGTTCATTAAGACCGTGGAGCTGCTAATGTTATCATTTTTCTTCTTTCTTTTTAGACGTTTTTCTATAGTCTCACTATGTTTGATTTATTAAAATCAACCATAACAACTACGGAAACGCATGTAATTATTATACTATAAATTGTCATTGTTCATCGAATAAATATAATATCGTATTCGCTTTACGTCCCCTGAGTGTATTTCCTGTGAATCTGCTCACTGTAGGGGAGAAGCAACAAATAAATTGGTCATTGTTTCAACTGTAGTCCATAAACATTTTCAAAATTCTGTACTCCTTACGGCAAAAAAGTATATAGAAAAAAGTGTACAGGAATTTAACATCTGTCGCCGCTGGTGTAATGGCTATCATGTGTGTTTTTGACGTACGCTGTCCCGGGTTCGCTTCTTTGTGGGAGAGCCCGAAAAATTTAATTTCACAATAATTCATTTTCATTATTCTTTTGTGTCCTTTAGCCTAAGGACATAACAGTGGGAGGGTTTAAACTAAAATTTCATTTTCAAGAATTTAACATATACTTTTAATATCATTAACATTCTTTTAAGTTTCAGAATTAAAGATAATCTTGTTATATATCATTAAAGTAGCGCATATACTGCTGTTGTACTGTAGCTTGTGTTACTGTAAGACTAGCAAACGCTTCCACGTGTGGGCAATATTTTGACTTCTTCCTTCTGTACCTTTCATACAAAATTTCTCTGAACTCGAAGTAAAACTTATTGTGTGGTATCTAGAGGAAGCATTCTCGACCCCTTCTTCTTCCATTATAGGTGAAACCTCTAAAAATGCTTAAGCATGTGTTCAATTATTTTAGATTTAAAAGTCCAAATACCAAATTTCGTGTCCTTGACTTGAAGGGATTCCGAGATATTGGCCATCTTAGAATAGTAATTGTATAATCCCACGCATTTTTGCTTGCGCACTCCATTTTCCCTTGTACGTCAAATATCGCGGAACATTGAAATATCTTTATTATTTAAAATGAGAAGTCCATATATAAATTTCATGTGTCCAGTCTTCAGGAATTCGACGATATAAACATTTTAACATACTAATTGCCATAACTATTTTCTTCCTTTTCCCTGTTATTTATTTATTTTTTTTTTTTTTTTAAATCTTGGTGCTAGCTTACGTTACAAATCCTATAGCTTGTCCGAATTTCAAGTTAGCTTACGTGGTTTGACCTGAGAGTTGATCAGCCACTCACACTCATACTCATTTTATTACTGTTACTTACAATTAACATTTAAAAGTTAGTAGGATGTTAAATTTTTCATATGTCCTGCTTTGTTTCTGTCCAAAACCATTCGTACTTCCGTAAATAGTCACTATATTAAGGCGTTGTTGTATTTCCTGTTCAAAACTCACTCCATGAAGCGCTTCTCTGTGGCGAACCACAGAAATATTTCAAAATCACATACTTCCTGTTCTAAAGTTCATGCTTCACTGTCACTCTCAATGGCGAAATTCCCGGAAGGCTAGCCTTAGCTTCATCTGTCTTTGTCGCTTCGTTTCGAATTTGTGTATTGTAGTTTGTTCTGCCGGGAGCGATGACAAACTGTTAGTAACTCCTCTCTCTCTCATTCGCTAAAGAAATGGCTATGAAGGTCTAGCCTAAACTGTGTTGTTTGAGAGGCTAAACTTGGAAAGCTACAATTGCTTGCCTAGTGTTTATACGGCACATTGTAAAATAAGTCGTATATTAATAAACTAGTGTGTATTATTCAGTGTTCGAAGTGGAAAAAAGCAGAGGCGGTATGTTTTATTATGATTTTGACTCAACACACCGGCTATTGAAATATTATATTGATCACTAAAAAAAACAGAGACGGTATGCCATCATTACAGAAAAACCAGAGACGGTATGGCATACCACCGCATACCGTCTCACTTCGACCACTGGTATTAATGATTGGAAACATTGTTTTAAGTTTGACGTATGGTATAAATATTTGTCTACGCTTAGCCTTGTAGCCTTAGTGAGTTCTACGTCCTTGTCAAAAATCATTATTAATGCATTCTGTAGGGTTTCATTAAGGTGTGGTATTCTTGTAGTAAATTTTCGAAAAACTAATCCAACTTTTATCAGCATTAAAACTGTAAATATGGTGGAGAATCAATGAGTCAAATGTTGCTATAGTGCGTCCAGTAAGAGAACGTCTCTGACAGCTCGCAGTGACATTGCCACTACTCGCGTGTCAAGGTTTCTTTCGGTGCAACTGTAGTGACAATTTAATTAATGGTATAAGACAGAGTGATCGTGGTTGGTAACACTAATATCAAAGTATGGGCTGCAATGTCCCACCGCATGTGGTAAGAAACGTCAGAGACCATCTCTTGTTGGCCGTGCTATAGCGTTACAAATTGTTAACCAAACTTTGTTCTGTAGTATGGGTACCTACTGTATGCATTCTATCTTTACTGTCATACAAGTTATCAATCGAGTCTTTTCGTTATCCAGGACAGTGTTTCTTCCAGACATTGCCCCCCGGAGAAGACCAAAATAATACGTCTATAATATGATAATAAATAGAATAATACCAGCAGTGCCCCTAGGAATTCTATGGGTGCCACCCCGGAACATTGTTTCTGAAGGAAACGCTGATCCAGGAACTTCATTCCATTCACTTTTTTCTATTCCTATTTTCTGCGGCTATCGTAATGACTTTCCTTTCTTTGAATTTCAATTTATTTTATTTTCATGTACATTATTTGTGTACATTTTATTATTATTTCATTTCTACCATTTCTTTCTCAATTGCCTTTCTTTAACTTCATTTAGGCTACATCTTGTTTCCTGACTTTCCTTTCGCTCATGCTATATTATTTCTGGTTTTCTAGGCTTAGTTTTGCTTCATTTTAATTAAAAATAGCTTCTCATGACAATACTGAAAACTATGTGCTACTGCAAGGAATCCAACCGGAGCCATATGCTCTGAATTTTCTATACGAGGACACTGAGTGTAGTTATTACAAATACAAATAGCAATGCAATGTCTTGAAAACGACAAGACAGGAAGTTTAGAAAGCAGGGTCATTTTAATCCCCTGACGGTTCTTGTTGTGACAGAGTATACTAGTTATCTTTAACAAGACTTTGTATTTGTTTCTGTCTATGGTTGAAATATATAAATTATTTCAAATTAATTTGCTTCGTGAACAAAAGGCGAGTGGGCATAATTTATCAGTCTACTAATTAATAAATGTATTTCAAAAATTATTTCGTAGCGAGTCAGTATGAAACTACTCTTCAATTAAGTAAACAAGTAAACATTGCTGTCAAGAATGATTTGTATTTAGCCACTAATCCCCCCCCCACTTTTTTTCAACAGTGCCCAAGTAATGAGATGAGAATTGCACACTGTAAGAGAAAAGTGAGCGTAGCTCCAGCTAAGAGATTCTAAGCGAAGATGAGACGGAGAGGCTTAGAATTCCTCAATACCAGTCCTTCTTTTGTTCTAAAACTGCGCAGTGATCAATAGAATAATTATAATGCTCGCTCTCTTCGTGGAGAGGTGCTGATTTTAGTTAATGGTGCAAGGTCTAACGACAATTCATTACACTCCCAGAGTTTGCTTTAGAATTCCCTCTATTTGTAGTTAGCGGCAGTAAAATGAGTCAAGTTGAGAAGTCCTGTGCGAAATTGTGTGAATTAGTTTTAAATGGTAGCAGTTTTCTAACTTGGTTTTTGAAAATAGTGTGGTATAGTTCATGACTCGATCCACATTGAATATTTGGTTCTTATTTCCTCATTTGGAGACAAGTGAAGGCCAAGGTGCTTTCCTAATTAAAATTGTCTTTATTTTGTATTTGGATCCACACAAAAAACGAGGGAATTTTGTCGTCTATAGTAAAACTAACAATCTTATAATATTCACATCTTAAGGCAGAAATTGAGCAAAAGCTAGTAGATATATTATTTCAGAGATGACAAAACTTTTTAAAATTGACTAGTGTTTACTAATCTATTTACTAGCCTCCAATGATCGATATAGACGTCTGTATTGTATGAAGGGCTGATTTAACTTCCTCAAAATGAGTTTTATTGTGGGAAGGTTGAAACGAATTTTACGTGTTACTGCAAACCACTGAGGGAATAGTATTGAACAGTCTGGATATACAGTATAAATATTCTGTGGCTAGTTATCTCTAGGTTGTCGCGAAGCAAGTCTGCAAACGAAATTATAGACATGTACACTCATGTCCAAAATTATTGTCGCATGTCTATAAATTTGTTGTAGGAATATAATTTTATAACTAATTCGCCCGGTATTTCTTACAATATTAGTATGTGTATAATCGGCGAAGACGTGTATGTGGCAAATTTCATGTCAAAAGAGCAGTAAATAAGAATAATAAAATGAAAATAAAAGATTGATGTCCATTTAGCAACATTTTGTTTTACTCATTCTAATTTTCATGTTTATAATTCTTTTCCTATGAAATTTACCACAAATATACATTTCCCGATTATATACATATTACCATTATTAAAAGTACCTTGCAAAATCATTATCAAATTATATTCTTACAAGAAGACAGTTATAGATATGCGAAAATCATTTTGGACATGAGTGTACATCTCTGGTTTCTATACGAAGAATAATCTGTATCTATAATTTAGTTTAGTACGTAATTTGAGAACCTGTTTGTTTTAGAATATTAATTATAAAATTCTGGTCAAGTGAACTGAACAAATAGTAAGATTGCAAGTTTATCTTAGCAACCAATACAGATCAACACCATAAGTAATAAAATTCTTTAAAACGCGTTAAAATTTGTAGCCGACATGACTACTTATGATTTAATTTAGTTGAATTAAGTAACATATTGGCGATTGACCATACTCTGTAATAATAGTACAAAATTTATAAAATATACATTAATTTAATCTATAATACATAAAAACTTATGTCGACACGAAAGTTAGTACAGGTAGAATGTAGGACACAATCCGCCTTATGCAGACTCGTTTTGATATGCCAGGATCATGGCTGAATTCAGAAAATATTGGTCTGCCGCAACGAGAAAATGCACCGCCAATAATGTGCAGAAACTATTGGGTGGTGGTCGACGAAAGCTTCGTTTATTTATTAGACACGAACTGTAAATGTATACTTTTTTCTCTGTGTATTCAACAAGTATTGTAGTGTAACAAAATGTTCTTTCTTTCCTTTTTTTTTTTTTTTTTTTTTGTGTACATCTTCCATTTTTATTCCTGTAAATCATACATGTTGATAGTTACTTTTCGATACAGTCCTTATATTATGAAGTCTTGTCAAGAAGGAAAACTATGTGGAACGGGCAAAGCAGCGGGATGACCTGACCAGTTGAACAAAAACAACAAAATTCAAAGGATTGAAGGATGGTCAACAGACGTGACTTGGTATTCTTTCAGAAGCTTCACTGCTGCATTATTTCTCTTCCCCGCGTCTGAAGGAAAGTTTACTACCAGAAAAGTTTGTGTCCAAGCAAGTGATAATGGCAGCTAAGGAAGCAGACTGTTACGTTGGTCTTCATTGGGAAATGTGGAGTTGAGTTCTAGTAGTGGCGGAACATATGAAAAAAAGAAAAAGAAAGAAAAACTGAAAACGATCGAAGTAGCTTAGTCTGGAGCAACTGGATTGCGCACACTCTAGATCCCGAATTGCGCACAAATCTCTATGGGCCTCTTTGAACACAGATTTTTGTCCAACGTTGCCAAAACGATAGCTTGAAAATCTGTGCGCAAACAGGATTTTTCTTCAGACTAGGATAGAAACAGAAATTAGAAATAAAATGCAAATTATCTTGAGCCTTAATTAAATATAATTTGATCAGTAAATACAAGTCAGAGTATCTCCAAAACCAAGTTTTCATATTTACAATCCACATGTTAAAATTTTCCTGGTTGCAATTTTCATTCTACAATTTTTAGAAATTTATTCCTCCTTGTCTCATACTCTGAACATGTATCATCTTTAAACATCTCACGCTGCTTCAATATGAAGTTATGTCTCCTCAAATCTTTCTCTCTTTGTGTATTGGTATATTCTTTCGTAATTGATCTTAATTTCAATTTTATTTCTGATTGTATCTTCAACAAAGAATAAATTACTTGATAAATATCTGGACCTGGTAAATAGAATTGTTCATAGTAATGTTTATGATAGGCTTCCGCCCCATTCGTCGTTCGAAGAGCTACTGAGTGTTCTGAAGCCCATATTCTAGGTGGAAACCTAAATAAAACAAAGCAAGCAATTATTATGACATTTTCAATGTTAATAATAATAATATAGTAGGCATACTTAACACTACGAGCAAATGACGATAGTCTTAGCTTCTTCATTTACAAATAGAAACTTTTGTCCGTCATGACTTAACTCATCTTCTCTTTCAACTGTTTCCTCAAAAGCCTCTGTAACATTTCTCGGACGAACTGGTGAGTTTTTTTTTTGGGGGGGGGGGGATACAGTACATAATTTCTCTGCCTGTGTTTTCTAAATTAGATTGTGAATAAAGTCACACATAGGGCTATACAAACATGACAGAGAACATGAAAGAGAAAATATTTTCCATCTGACAACATTGCTTAATATTTTTGTGCGCAATCCTGTACATCATGACAGCTTGTTGACGGCTTATCAAATAAAACTGGAAAAGTGTGGCAATTTCATTGCAGCCAGCCCAATCGGTTAACAGCTGGCGCAGCAGTGGATATGGAAGGTTTGGTGTTCGGGTTCGGAAGTTCAAATCCCTCTCAAACCCGGTCATCCTAATTTAAGTATTCCATAGGTCTACCAGGCGAATGCAGGAACTACCTTATTCGCAGGGTAGAATAACCAATTGATGGACGTATAGTCTTATAAAATAAGAGCGAATGAAAAAGCCTGGGTTACCCATAAATAAAAAGTGCCTTATTTGAAAAGAATAGAATACATTTAAAAAACGCAATTTGTTTTCCCATTATGCCAGCAATAAAAAGCTGTTTTTTAATAAATCTTATTCTATAAGTTCAACATAAACTGAAGGTATTGACTGAGGATTTTCCATGGTTTTATTCAGTCCTATCAGGCGATTGCGAGATAGTAACTCACTGGTAATAAGGTCATGATACTTCCGTCCTTTTCCTGTCCATGAGCCGTAGTAGCCATTGATGATAAATCAGCGAAACAAATTTTCTTGAGACCATAAACAGTCACACGGTTTTCCCTCGTAGAATGTGAAGCTTCACATAAATCACAATAAGAAAGTACCTATACAGAACTTAGGTTATTTAATTGTACAGATGGAACTCGACAGCATTTAGTTTTTATATATAGGCCTGATGAAGATATTCCCTGTTTCGTAGTTATTTATTTATTTAAAGTTGAAACGTCATTTCGTAGAACGGGAGAATAGGTTTATGCAAATTCTTTGAATAGCTTCCTCCTTAGGACACATTACAATGAAAGTGAAAATTCAATCCGTAAGGTTGCCCCACTTCATCCCGCCACCCTCTCATGCTGGTGGGGGATGAATTTAGACTTAAACGGGATTGAGAGTAGTGTTGCCCACGAGATGAGAAATGTTTTTTTTTTTTAATTAATGACGAGATGAGATTTACTCCAGCCTCGTGGGCAACACTAGTTAACCCAAATCTTAGATTTCAAACGCTGGTTTAGAGCTTCCTTGTAGCGTACGCGCCTTTTACGTGGGAGACCCTGGTTCGATTCTCAGCGGGAATTCATGTGGTTCGAATTCCACGGTAAACTCTAATTCCATATAACCTCGCTGTTGAAAGGGAACGTTAAACTCAAAATCAAATCAAACCTTACTTTAGTGTTATATGAATCAGTGTATAAAAAGCTATAAATTGATAAAACTGATTGTGCGAACAGAATGAAGAGCATTTGTCAACGTTTAAACATACGCAAGTTATTAGATATCACATTCTAATAATAAATGTACTTTGTGTTGTTACAGCGCTCGCTTCGTGAACCTGTCGTGTCGCGGAAGGATTCTGTTAACTTGTAGATGAAATTAGGAATAAATTCAAAACATAAATATTGTACATAAATTTATAAAACGTGAAGAGAAGACAGGCATTTTTTTTTTTTTTAATAATTGAGACAGTCTGGTTTCATGGTCAGTACTAATCGGGTGTGTCAGTAGTCTCCTCACTAGGGATTGAACACTAATATTGGTCGTTTTTCATTTTTATGTGCCTCTCCTTCTTGCCATCACTTCTGACCCCCATGCCAATAGGAGATGAATTTGGACTTAAACGTAATCAGAGGTCACTATTCATCTGAGCGACCTCGGAAACTATGGATTCGACAATAATTTCGGTCGTTTACAATTATACTTGTCACCACTTATATATATATATATATATATATATATATATATATATATATATATATATATAATAACATATGACATATGACCCGTGCTTTCCCCTTAGGATATGCACTTTAGACAATTGAGTATAATATGATCTGTGGGGGAGAGACTATAATATTGATAAGCATATCGTCTCATTTTAATTAGTTCAGTAGTTCTTGCGTTGTGCGATCAGACGGAATCTCACATTTATATAATAGACTATTCTTTGGCTAGCTGGGGGCTCCACCCCCAAACCTATCCTTTGCATCAAGAGTTAATTTCGTGCATTTGCTCTTAATGTTTCCTGAATTTGGCCAGCAGGGAGCTTCGCTCCCAGACTCCCACGTGTTTTCGGCCTGCGACCTCGCACCTCTTAAACCCACAATTCTACCGAATTTGAAGTTTCTTTTCCTATTTCAGTTATCTAGAAGATAAGATTTTGTGTCCCAAGAAAATGTCCATTTAAATAACATGGGATTGGTTTTTTTTTTTCCTCTTTTAGATCTCTTAAAAACAAAAAATATTCGCTTTTGCCAATTTCCGGTGGGTTAGTACCGGAACATTATAATGTCAAATTTCAGCTTTCTACGTCAACCAAAAGTACCCGTTAGTTTGTCAGTTCATGTAGTTTTATATATAGTTAGGATATATTAATTTAGTTACTTATTAAGCATCACTATAAGAGTCCGGTCACTGTTTCGCTTCGAAGATCAAAAATGAAAGAAAAATATCGAACGGTGTAAAGAGAAAGAAAAAAAGAAATGATTAAAACAGAAACAGTGTTTATGAAGAAATAATAGACGAATATTATTTGTGAAGGGAAGAAAAGTGTTCGCTGCATCTATAATACTGGTTTCTTTAATAAAGTAAAACAGACTGACTGTGGTTGGTAACACTAGTGACGAAATAGGTGCTGCAGCTTACCTTGGCACATGGTTTAAAAAAAAAAAATGCTGATGGTTTCTGTATAGCACTAATCCTAACTTTTCCATTAAAGACATCACGTATATGTTTCTAACTAGCATTGAACCATTTTGCTATATGTTGAAGTAAGTTTTATTAACTGACGTTGCCTACGTATATACTTAATCTAAATACATTTAAAGAATAAATAAAAACTCAGTTTTACAGTGAAACTATAAGGCAGAGCGAAAGTTGTAAAAATACGATTATTGGGTTTACATATGAGTACAAAATCAGAGCTCTAGTTGGTATGGAGATGCGTGGTAAATTATTAAGTTCAATAATTTCACAAAATAATAAAAAAAAAGTAAAGTCGTAAATGTATTGTAAAAATTACTGTACATATGGGAAGCACCATTATAAACGAATAAATTATAATGTGCATTAATTTCTTCAGCGTTAATCTGGATGTAGAAATGAACCTTCAAGGCAGAGAAAAGCTATTTTCTTTTTCCCTTTTGTGGCTTTCATGTTGAAACTAAAACAGAACGAACAGATTACTTCGAGTAAAAAAAGTGAAGTTACAAGTACCTAGTTCTCAGAGCTGCCGATGGATATTTTCCAACAATGTTGATGCAATCTCTCTGATAAGTTTCAAGCAAAACAAAATAAAAAAAAAGGAAGAAATGTGAACGTTCTAACGACGTAATTCGATGATAACGAAGAAAGATGCTTTCATGAGTCATTATTTTCGTTGATGATTATTTTTTTCTTTCTTGTTAGAACGGTTTTTGAAACGAAATGTTTTGCGTCCAACTTCACCTCTCTCATCGCTGATGCTTGAGACGTATGAAAAAGGACTTCGTCTGAAAACAAAGATCCACTTGTCTTCTCATCTGCAAAAGATGAGGAATCCCAGTTTTTATTGTTGGTACGGCATCTGCCGTACAGTTTGTCTGGAAAGATCGTTACGACAGACGCGAAGGAAAATGAATGTAAGATAATTATAAGAATTTCTTATATATTGTTTTCATGTAAGATATACTACTAAAAGAGGAAGTTGATCATGCTTCGAAGGATTTCGAAGAAATGGAATCTTTAGTCTTATTTTTGTAGTGTTTTTGTTGTTTAACTTCTCTGTGTTTTGTTAGTCTTATAATTTAAATTTCACTCATTCCTGTACCAACTGGAGCTCCATTTTTTTTTTTTAATTATATAACCCGAAGACCATACAATATTTCTACAAAATTTTCGATGTAGGATATCGTTTTATTGCAACATTATTGAAACTACAGTAGAACCGCTCTAATCCGTCACCTTCGGGACTGGGGGTATGGTCGAAACGCATAAAAGGTCGGATTATCAGAAAATGCAGGAAAATAACAGAAAAAGCAGTTCAAGTTTAGGCTTTTGTCAATGTTTTGCGATTCTTAGGAGCGCGTTCACCATCTATCGTCACTAGGGGATCTATATATGATTCAATGCCTTTTAGATTTCTTCTCCAATCTTTTTATTGTCGTATCGTCTACATTGAGGTTTTTTGAGTGATTTCCCTTTCTCTAGTCTCCGGACTTTTCATCTAATGAAAGAGTAACGTGTTTACGTTTCACTATTGACATTAAAAAAGAAATACACTGTACTGTAACGAACACAGACTATCGTAAAACCAACGAACAGTAAACACTAAAAACTGCACGGTACAGTACAGATAACACGCACAACCAAGGATGGAAGAAGAACCGGTTCAAGCACCAAGAACCCATGCTAAATATATAAACCTGTCTGGATCGTTTTTACAAGAAACGTTTCATTTTCCATCCTTGCGTACAACGAAAGAAACGATACAAGAGATAGAGGAGCACTAAAGAGGACAAGCGGTAACAGCAAGTGAGCAGTAATGCCGCTACGCCAGTAAACGACAGTGAGCCTCGTGAGTCACCGACGAGTCGGAACAAGTTCGGCTCGACCACGGTCGGATCAAACGCCGTGGTGGACCAGCTGAGGGCGTACGAGAGGGGATCTACTGTAATTATTTTTAAATATATACCGTATATGAAAGTGTAATTTCCGCACATTTTTACCCAAAATTTCAACTAAAATTTCAGGGTGTGGTCATCACACGGTGCATTCACTTTGTAAGTTTGATTACCGGTTCGTGCATCGTGTCTGAAGCAAATGAACGATGTTTAGAAAAGAAACTAAAATACAGCAATTCGATATTGCTATATACGGTACTTACCTTCACAAATCTGAGTTGTTTCTTTTGTAACCGTAGGGGAAATAATATTTCCCTATTTAATAAGCATTAGAACACAGAATCTAAAATGTAGAAACGCTAGTGCTCACCTTAACACCGGTCAATATTTTCCCTTTTGCGCTTCCCGAAAAATTGAGGTGCGGACGTTACACGAATGTATACAGTATTTACTTTGTACCTGCTGCTTATACAACCCAAACCTCAAAAATGTTTTGTTGGCTGCAGACAACTAGGGGCGAATAATTAATTCCGGAATATTAGTTAATGACTAAGAAGTGAATTAAAATTGTAGAAGAACTTTTATGGACAATGTTTTTGTTGATTCCTACATAGTAACAATTATAAGAGATAACGAGAAACTGTTTTTGATATTCGTTCAGCGTCCGATGAACAGGCTCCACGTTATCTTTATTGGGGCCTGAAATTATTGATCTATTACTTCTGGTTTTAATATTGAAGTCTTGTAGTTGGAAGGCTGCTTTAGTTCTACAATGTAAAACAAAACTGACTTTTTAGATTCAAATTATAGTATGTATATTGCAAGGATGCCCATCTTTTAGTGTATGTTCGAGCACATGTTATAACTGTAAAACACATGCTATTGTTTACAAACATGATTACAAGCAGACGATAAACAGAAGAAACAGGAAGACGCAAAGCGAACACCGTAAAATCCGAAGATGGACGGATCGCCCAGAAGTCACTCATAAAAGAGAACCAAATTATCAGTTCACGACTGATCAACTAATCTACAGCACCTACTCCTAAGGTCGCCTTGGATAACGAAGTTCTTAATCCTACCTTATCTCTGATAGCCACATTGGGTGAAGGAGATTCCTAATTGCAGCCTACCTCTGAAGGCCTCATTGGGCGAAGGAGGTCCCGTACAAACAGTCTTCTATAGTCGCGACGGGCAGAGGACACTCCTTTAATAACACACCCCGGTGGCTGCTGTGAGCAGAGTTGTACCGTGCATACTTAACTTGAACCTTCATCATCCGAAGCCACTTTACGTGTGCTAAGGATTTTCACTGGAAACACTTTTATTTTTACAAAGATTTTTTTTTAAATTTTTATAGAGGGTTATTTTTATAGTAAAATTGAAGAGCTAATCCCGGACTATTATTGACTTTACCAAAAGAACATTTCAATATCTATGGTAAGTCTTGTAGAATTAGTTCATTTGCCTACAAGTAGTGGTAAAAGATGATGCAGAAACAATAAAATATTGATAGTTTTTGTTGCCAGCATCCCAAAAAACTAAAAGTAGTATAGAAATCTGATGTGATCTGAGAATAAGGTTAATTTCTCACACGTAGAACTGACTTCCCGAAGGCAGTTAAAGGGGTCAATGGAAGAAACGCCTATCCCACGATTCTGTGATTTGGAGAGAAATGCAGTTTTAATGTAGGAAAATCTAAGTAACATAGGTATTTTAGTTTGTAGGAGTAGCTACAGAACACTATTGCATATCCCACAGTGCATTTAGTCCAGTGAGTAACGCTAGGTGACACTAGCTTATACTTCAGCCACAAAACTCATGATTGGAGGAGTGGGATTGGGCCTTCTTTCACCAAGCCCTTCAATTTTTTTCTAACTTTTTATGAACTTCATAAGTTATCATTCATCAAACATTTCTTCATTATTTACTCAGTCAATAAATGATCGGTCATTGGATGAATAGAAACAAAACAAGGTAGTTGAGTCTCATTTTATGAGAATACATGTATTTTTTCTTCTCACTTAAGCCGTTTATCTATGTAGGGATGATGCTGTCTCTAGTAATGGAAGTAGTAATCAACATACAGATGAATGGTTCTAGAATGCCGAGAGAAATAGAAATTGATGTTGGAGATGATCCAAATGACATTTTTAGTCACTTTGGTGGATGTTTTCGCGTTGATAGGATAAATGCTGCTGACAGCAATTGATTATGCGTTAATGTTCGACAAGGTAAAGTTGTTCAGTTAAATAACAATTTCCTCCGAACAAAGAGTATTCCAGAAAACGTTGATGGGAGTTTTCACAGCACATTTATTCATGATTTGAAACTACTGTGGAGTTACTAATACAGTGCGTTTTGTAAGCTCTAAAGATATCGATTAATGCTTTTATGAAACAATTTCAGTACTAAGGACATTTAAAATAAAATGATTTAAAGAAAATTGTAAACTTCTGCTGGCTCCTGCTCATATTCTAGTTATCTTATGTTCTGGTTGTACATAATTGTTTTCAGAATGAACAAGGCTTACGAGTGATATCGCTAATGTTTTCACGGATTCAAGATTCCGGACCACTTAGAAAAAATTCCGTGAAATTTTCTGGAAAGTGCTCTTAGATAACTCAATGAATTGAATCTTCAAAAGAAAGATAATTACACATGCCCTAGGCTACGATGTGAAAATTTTCATGTTAAAAGAATAACTTTTAATGCTACACGTGTTATTCAATGTTGCAGCCTAAGGAAGTTACGGTACCACAAATATCGAAAAACAACCAATTTTCTAGGCTCCTAACACAGTAAGAACACAAGTGAGACGGATGGGTCAGTGTACAATCACTATACCTTAGTGTTGAATGTTACGTTCATCATATGGCGTATATCGAACAGGTAGAAACGGTGCTGCAGAGACAGATATGGCAATGCGCATGCAAAAGTAAGTGTGTAATACTATGATGATGATGATACGATGGATTTCGAATAAATATGAATAAAGCAAGAGGAGATCGAAATTTTATTATTTTTCAAAAACCCTTATTTTGAAAAAAATGCTGAGGTAAATGTCTCATTCAATTGAATAGATGGTTTCAAATAGATATAAGGATCATAATGATGTTTACAGCAATATAAAGTTCGCAACGCTGCTTAAAATTATGTAATTCTGAGAAATTACTGTAATTACACCTCTCAAAGCATCTACCTCGTCCGTGTCACTTCCGTAATTACTGTTGTAGAACAACCGTTCAAAATTTGGTTGTTTTTCGAGGTTTGCGATATTGCAACGTCCTTAGGGTGCAACACTGAATAATAAAAGTAATATTGTAGGTTTTCATACATATAGATCTGAAATGTGCAATAACCTGACATAGTGCCATTTGAAACAACAACATTTTTTGGGTTCGTAACACTGTTAATCTTGTATTACATGACAAATGATGTCCCTTTGCCGATATTTACGTGGTGCAACATTTCAGAATTTCTTGTCCATCAGTTCAAGCGTTAAAAGTGCATATTAATGTAAATAGTCCATCCTCTATATATAATATTAAAGCCATATATTTAGTGTCAAATCGGTAAAAAAAAAATAAATAAAAGATAAGAACATGGTTTAGGAAGTTCCTATTCATACCGTAATTATCTCAGATCAGTCATCTCTATCTGCCGAATGATGATGTAGGATTGGATTTTTATAAGAGCTGGGAGAAAGAGAACAAATTGAGTGTTCGATTACTCACGAATCCATGAGCAATGTATCTGTAGAACCATCCATCGATTTCTTTTTTTTATTATTATTATCATTTTGCCTGTCAACGCTAAGCTCGCTGCCTTCTCCTTGGTCTCACTGTGTGGTTTACTGGGAATCCGAGAAACAAAGTGTGACGGCACGGAACATCCAGTTGGATGCCTTAGATTAAATGTTACAAAGTCATTGTCTTTCGAATATGTCAAGTCTTTTGGATGGGAATGAACTCTTACACATGTCATATATCCATAAATTCGAAATTCGGGGGTAATTGCCCAAAATGTTCCCTAATCTTTGTATCAAGTAATACTTTCGACAAGGTGAATTCTTTAGGATTAATATTAACTGACCAAAAAGACTATATCCATGAATAAATTAAATATCGGCTGAAAGCAGGGAATTCGTGTTATTATTCAGTTCAAAATTCTTGTCTTCGTGAATTCTGTCCAGTTTTTCTGCATTGTTGCGAAACATGGTCGGTTACTCGCAGGGAAAAATGCAAACTTGAAAGTATTTCAAAATAAAATCCTGAAAGGAGTAGTCAGATTCAAGACGGACGAGAATGGTGAAGACTTCGTAACGAGAACCTGCACAATTTGTAGTTTACCTAACGTCATTATGGTTATTAAGTTTAGGAGGCTGAGGTGGGCAGATTATGTAACCACAATGAAAGAAAGTAAGAACGGTTAAAATCCGGGCCAAAAACGACCATTGTAAAGACCTAGGCGCAGATGAGAGAAAAGTATTTAAGATTAACTTGGTAGAAATAAGAATAGAAAGTGAAAACTGGATCCAGTTAGCTAACAAGCAAGATTTTCCAAGTGTCACTTTCCGATTTCCTTGTTGAAACTCGTGGAGTGAATAAAGGAATCCAAAGTAGGTCATACTTGTTATATATATAATATCAGACAACATGGGGGTTGAAGAGGGTAAACACCCCCTAAAGTGTGAACATAGGACAATATGGCACATTTCAGCACGGCTATACCTATCAACGCAAATTGAAATTTGCTTCAAATTCCTCCAGTGAATATAGGAATCAAATGTAGATTATAAGTGTTTTTATACCGGCCAACGTGGTAGATGAAGGGAGTAATCACCTCCCTAAAGTGTGAACATAGGGCAGTATGACACCTTTTAATAAATCCATAACTATCAACGCAAAATGCGTATTTGCGTGAAATTCCTAGACTGAATAATGGAATCAAAAGTAGGACATACATGCTTTTTTTTTTTTTTTTCGGCCAACGTGGAGGTTGAGAGGGTAAACAGCCGCCTAAACTGCGAACGTACGCAATACTACACTGTTAAGAACACCATAACTAGTTACGCTGTTAGGGATACACATTGGCTAATGTTGGAAAACCGTTAAAGTTTAGCAATATTTATGCTATGGTGAAACAATATTGTGCGCCCGCTTAAACGCCCACAGCCACGTTTTTGAGGCCGTGAATAAAGTGAGGTTATGGTCCTGACTTGCCTGGATAGCCCACCGCTGCAGATCTACATAATGCAGCGATAAATATTCACCTACTGCGGTTTGAAAAGTTCTGTATCACGGCGAGCGACACCTCCGCAATTTCTCTTTGCGTGTTCCACATGAAGAGACTTACCCTTCCTAACGGTACGACTGTTTTCGGGACGTTACTCTCTTGTCCCGTTGTACTCTATCGCATAACGAACTGTAACGACAATCTCTTTCGTTTTTCACTCTTCCATAATTCAACTAGTTTCCTCTTGTATTCCATGTGCACAGACTCACCACTCATATCACAGCAGATCCCCAATGTTCTCCTTCGCACATATTCCTCGTAAGTTTCATCTAGTACTCCAGAGTCGGTGATGGCATTTGGTTCCATGACATATCAAAATCAAAGTGTACAGTAACGTCTTCGTTGCATATTGGCATGGCTCCATCTGCAGCGTCATTGATCAATTCCCGGAGGTAGGTTCCAAGAAGTGTTTCTGCACTGCTTGGAGGTGGTTCTGGAATGTCTACAATAGTAAAATAAATTGCAAATAGACGAGTGACATTTAGTGGGTTTACACCCAGTTTAAATAGGGTTTGAATAGGGTGAATATATATATACCGTTCAGTGCATGTCATCAATGATGCATAGGACACAAGGCATACGATTAACACATTGATCATTGCTCACTGATAAGTTATCGGCGCACTTGAACATATTGCTCTCATAGACGCTTTCCTCTGGCGTGATCCTTTTTATTAGTGCGACATAACCTTCCAGTCGTAACACGCTTATCAGGGATGAAACGAGTTAAATTCAGTGTCCAATTGTGTTATGAATTGTTCGTAATTACCATCTAATTTCTAGTATCTTGTAATGTAACCATGCTCTAAACACTCAAGATATTGTTTTCTGAAATATTTGCAAAAGACAATTCGAACTATGGTAACGAATTCCAATCTTATCTCTCACCTTGGCCAATATTTACAAGAGATCCATCTATTCTTTCCCTTAAATCTCTCCATAGCAACAGTTTCAAGGCAGTCAGACGTGTGTATTTATCGTTTAGGAATTCATAGCTCTTCTGACATTGAATGCGGATGATGACACAATATTTGTAATTGATTCGCCATTTGCCAGACGTATCAACTACTATTGCAATACTTTTCCCTTATTGTTTCTTTCTCTATGAATTTCAAAGGCATATAGCGAATAGACAGTGCGTTGCTCATTAGAGCCTTGCTAAAAGGTGTCATATTGCCTTATGTTTTCATTTTAGGGGGAAAACCTTGCTTGTAAGAAGTAGTCAGTGGAGGGATTCCGTTAATGCGACATTGAACCCCAGGGTTCCATAGGCGATATAGTTTGCTATTTATATTTGGGTGCTCGTAGTTAACTCGAAAAAAAAAATACTACATATCCTACTCCATGCATTTGCAAATTTTCATTTAAATATGGTGGTATGTATGAAAATCTAACATATTTTCATTAATATTTTCAAACATAAATGTTGAGTACAACGACTGTTTTTTAGATCAGGGTTTCTCAACTGTGTATTTCATATCATGACCTTTTATCATCAGATTCTCTTACTAGCAACCCCGCATAAGTAATTTCCGAATTCTAATAAGCCTTCCGATTATTGCTGCTTTTGTTTAAAATTTTGTTCAATATTCCGTGCTTATTTGACAGTGAGTATGGGTATGAAAACATCTTTTTAAAATAAGATGTTCAAAAAATCTTCTAAAATACTTTTTCGCTACTCTCCTAATTGCTTTTATATTTTTCACTCCCATTACGAGTCCCGTTTCCCAGGTTGAGAAACTCCATTTTAGATAACGACTTTTCCGGATTCATCTAACAATGTACTTATATCTATCAACATTCTAAAACAAAATAATCCTCACTGTGATTCGAGTGGAAAATATCCCTAGGAACATAGAAAGCGTTCATGCTACTCACTCAACTACTGTGATGTCTGTAAACACTTCGTCATGTGAACAGAGAAACAAAAACGCATAAGGAAAGGAGGAAAGAGTTCAGGAAGAAAGGGGGAAAAAGAGCAATATATCAGAATAATTTGAGAAACGCGATTTAATTTAGCACTTTTGTTTGACCTGGAGGAATGTGGATCGTATTTCTTAAGATTAGCGCGGAGAAGAAAACAATAATTGCTGGAATAGCGAAATTGGATTCTTAACGATCCGATCGTGCCGCTGTATTGAACTTGGTCGGTGAGAACTGAGAAATATTTAGGAAAGGCGACGCGACGTGGGTTTCTCTCGCCTGTTTTTTTGCCACTTTTATTTTGAGAACTTCCTTTGAAAGGAATATATGTCTTATATCACTTGTCGATCATGGTGTAGCTTCGATTCGTCTTTATCTCTCAGGACAAAACTTCTAAGTTTTACTTCTCACTTCGCGCTCTTAGAGCAAAATTCTACCAACCCAAGACCCGCGGCTCAGACATTGGCCCATCAAAACATTGTGAATTGTCCCGCCAGAACATCGAAAGCACTAACATTTTGAATTCACCAATTCTAGTTGTTTAAGTTGGTCACTTGTGAAACTTAAGAATATAATGTTAACAATTTAAAATGTCAAATTCTTGGAGATCTTAAGTATTATTGACACTTCCAGTGCATTTCTTTGATTTACTGTTCAGTTGTGTAGTCAAAACTGCACTATTATTATTAGCTACGAAACTGCATTTAAATAAACGACTTCCTTAATTGTTTAATCCACTTCAGTACTTGCTGCATGATAAGGTTAATCAGTAAACAGGTTAGTTCTTCTGTGGTTATGGAATAATTTTCAACTGATTTTTTAAAAATATAAATAAACATTAAGGTAAACACACACCCACACACACACAAAGAAAACTCTTCCTTGTCTGATTCATGTACTGATATCAACTTTTTATCTTACACCGAAATGCTGTTCTCATTTATACGTAGTTAGGTTCACTCGAGGAGCGAACTAGCGAATTATACGAGGGTCATTCGGAAAGTAAAGAACGTTTTTGTATAAACACTTTAATAACTGATATACAAAGGCGAAATGTGTGTTACATACTATGTAATACTTAAGTTACTTTTTGACATAGTCGCCGTGTAAATTTAAACACTTGTCATACCGTGGTACAAGTTTTTCTATGCCTTCGGCATACACAGTTGCCGCCAAACTGTTGAACCAATCACTAACAGCTTCCTTAAGTTCATCATCACTGCCGTAGTGGCTTCCACCCAAAAAGTCTTTCAACTTTGGGAATAGGTGGAAGTCACTGGGGGCTAAGTCTGGACTATAGGGTGGATGCTCCCAAACTTCCCACTTAAACTGCTGAAGCAAGTCCCTCGTCAATGCCGCGGAGTGAGGACGGGCATTGTCGTGGATGAGGATGACGCCGCTGGTCAGCAATCCGCGCCTTTTGTTTTGAATCGCGCGGCGAAGTCGACGTAACGTCTGACAGTAGGCAGCTGCATTTATGGTCTCACCTCTCTGCATGTAGTCAACGAGCAAAACACTCTTACGATCCCAAAAGACCGTAGCCATAACCTTTCTGGTGCTCAAAATTTGTTTGGCTTATTTCGGCTTTTTCGGAGAATTTGAATGGTGCCATTCCATGGATTGGCGCTTTGTTTCTGGAGTGATGTGCGAAATCCACGTCTCATCTCCAGTAACAATACGATTTAAAAGTTCATCGCCATCCTTATGGTAACGGCTGAGAAAAGTCAATGCGGCTCCCATTCGCTTGGTTTTGTGTTCCTCCGATAACAGTCGAGGCACCCACCTTGCACTAATTTTTTTGTAACCAAGTTCACCACTGACAATTTCGTACAACACAGTTCTTGAAATTTCAGGAAATCATTCGTGCAGCCCATCAATAGTGAATCGCCTATCCTCTTGAATTTTCCGCTCAATTCTTCCTTTGAGTTCGTCAGTCACAAAAGAAGGCCGGCCCGAGCGTTCCTCATCGTGCACATTCGTCCGTCCGTCATTAAACATAATGCACCACTTACGAACTGATGCTTCATTCATTACATTTCCATACACCTCAGTGATTTGTCTATAAATTTCTATCGGACGCACTTTTCTTGCATTCAAAAATCTTATCACACTACGAACCTCACACTTGGCGGGATCAGTAATTGTATCGCACATTTTACAGTCGCACAGCGAAGCAATAACGGACCGTAGCGGATCGCAGCTGGTGCCAGACTGAGGCTAAAGCATGCCCAGGTCAATAACCCAGCGGCAGCGGGGGTGGCGGAACACGCGCACGCGCTAGCGCAAAACGTTCTTTACTTTCCGAATGACCCTCGTAATTTAGGAGTTTGATGTAATAAGGACGTAAGCGAGTTTACGCCCTTTTGCATCAAACCCATTTGTGGCTTTTGCCATGCTTGTTTATCCTCCCGGTAACATTTCAATTCAATATCGGAATAAAATGCTGTGTATTACGTTGTTTTATGTAAGAAAAAACACTACTTAAATTTTCAACATAGTTTTTCTCCAACTGCATGTTTCAGACTTATGCCCTTATTGTATCAAACTCTTCAATTTGAGTTTTTCCTGTTAAAAGTTAGGTACAGAAAACGCAACTTGTAAATAAAAATCTTACCAACGGCAAATAGGAAGCAAGCCATACTTTAATTTATGCAACCCACATAAATTTTCTGTAAGGTGGGTTGCATAAGAGCTTGCATGTTACGATACTTGTTTTACTACTTCGGTTTTAACTCATTCTGATTTTTTTAAACTCATTCTGATTTTTTTTTCTTCGTCGATATGCGAATCAAGGTTACAAGTTGCTCACTCAAAAACTTTTTGTAATTTTGACATGTTAGCCAGACATTGGAATTACTGCGTCCCTTTTCTCCAACATACTCGAGTAATTCTAAATTCACTCCGTGTAGATGTGGTCTCCTCATGTCAATGTAAAAATTGTAAAGGTCAGAGGTCCGGGGGTGGGACAGTGCCCACCAAAAACATATCTGGAAGAAACACTGGTTTCGATGTTAGAATGGAAAGATTTATATATAAATTATACGTCTTTGCTTCCTTAATGTGTCGGTGAAGGGGCGAAATGACGTATCTTGATTTTTATAATTTTACAAGAGAGTAATTTAAAATGTCTCCTTAACGTTATACCGTCTTACATATTTTAAAAATACACCATTTGCAGGAAATTTGTCCCCTTTATCTCAGAATTCAGCTAAGAATTTTTTTACGGTTGATAGAGCAGGTTAAATAAGAATAAATAATGATCATAACTTAAAAAAAAAAATGTGTTCGAGTCACCACTTCACCTCTTCACCGACGTATTGTGTACATTTAACTTAACGACAAGATAATCAAGATAATAGGAGAAAGGAGATAAGGACTCGGAGTCAGAGCCATCATATGAGCTTTACACATCATGTATTCACTGAAATTATAAACAATAATTACTTTAAAATGGAAGTTCGATGAGTGATAAACAACCTGCTTTAATTTCTCGATGAATAATCACAGTTGTACACTCATGTTCAAAATTATTGTCGCATGTCTATAAATATGTTGTTATAGGAATATAATTTAACAACGAATTCGCTCGGTATTTCTTATAATGTTAGTATGTGTGTAATCGGCAAAGAGATGTATGTGGCAAATTTCATGTCAAAACAACAGTAAATAATACCAATAAAACGAAAATAAAACTTTCTTGTCCATTTAGTAACATATTGTTTTATTCATTCTAATTTTCGTATTTATATTTCTTTTCCTATGAAATTTACCACAAATATACATTTCCCGATTATATACACAGTATCAGTATTAAAAGTACCCTGCAAAATCATTATCATGTTATATTCTTACAAGAAGACAGTTATAGATATGCGACAATCATTTTGGACATGAGTGTACATAAAATCCCTCCAACGTTTAAAATCAAACTGCAATTCTACATCTGCATTCTTAATCCAAGTTTTTTTTTTTAATGAGGAAAAAGAGAGAAACAAAGAAAAAGAAGTATCTAATAATTCTTTAAACATATAGTTTTCTACCCTGCATCGTAAACAATTGTTTAATTGCAATTACACAATCATTGTGATAATATTTGAGAAATGTAAAATAAAAAGCAGACTGTTATTGACAAAAACAGAGTAAACATTGAAATCAAAATATTAACAGAATATTAAAACTAAATAATTAATACGACAGGCGGAATATTCAGAGGAGATATCATGATTAAATTTGTTAAATTTTTACCATTTGTAACTTTTTTTGTACGGCGTGATATATTCTCAATCCAGGTTTAGTAGGAAGATTAGAGTCAAGATGGAATATGTTGTTGGGACGTTTAATTCATTGCAGAAAACAGCTTTTCGTTATCTAGAAGGATATGTCATAAGTCTCACAATATTCTGATACAAAATATAGCCTATTGTATTTATTACAGTACAATAAAATTAAGTTAACATTCACAGCATAGCCCGTCGTTTTGGATTATCTGTAGCCACCTTCCTGCCTTGACCGTAGACACACACAAAAAAAGGTCATTCACCTTTGTTTCCACCTCCTACTGGTTGGTGAAGCATTGTGATTTCAGGAAATGCTCCAGGAACTGTAATAGGTAGTAATCTGAAGGGTAAGGTCAGAATTATATCCTGGATGTGGCGTCAGTTCGATGGAATTAGTTTTTTTTTTATTTTGTTACATATTTCGCTAGTCTAGTTTAGCGTCATCCTGTTGCAGCAGGGCTCGCTTTCGGTTCCCCAATGCAGATTTCTTTTTTAAAAATATGTACTGCAGCATACACCCATCCGCCCCAGTTGTTTTTAATGAAGATGGCAGTGATAGTGCGACTGTTATGAACCAATTTGGATTGAATTACTCCATCGTAGTGTCACAATATACATAGCGTAATTTTATGGTCGAAATGGCCTTGTTTGATGACCGGTTCTGGAAATTAACCCTTGCTCAAGTACTGATTTTGCACATATAGATTTCGAAAAAAAAAAAAAAATTACATGTGACAATCCTTTTTAGGAAAGCACATCATACGTATTTTGTTGCAGTTGTCGGTACACATCCACTCTCCTCTGGGCTTGAGCTGGGGTCAGCTCATGTAGCACAATGCAGCAGTCCGGATGGTTTTTCCTAATTTGTGAAGGTGACGTACTATATTAGATAGGGACATGCCGAGTTGATTTGGCAATCGTCGTTTGCTGTTCGATGGACGTTTTTCAATGGCGTGTCGTATGACCTCAGAATCTGTTACCGTAGAACGCCCCAACCTTGGCTGGTCTTCAGTATTTTTGCAGCCTGTGGGAAATTTCTGGAATCTACGAGTTGCTGTGCTGTGTTTCACTGCACCTTCCCTTTTCGAATGAGAAATTTTTTGGATTGCTGCAGCGTTATGCCACAGTTCAAACTCATATAGTAACAGTTCACGTATGAATTGTTATGGAGCAATCATAGTCACTGCTACTAAAAAAAACTGACTGAAGATACTGACGGAGTGATGACCTTTGTGTTAAGTAGTTCACTTGCCACACTGCCAATTACGCTGCCAATTACACTGCCAACTTGTTATTTTTATTATTTTTATTCTGTTTGGGGAAACTACATTAGCTTGGCATTGATTTGTATTTTTACATCCTTAATTAATTGTTTGTAATTAAATGCGATTGCTGTCGCGTGGCCTAGTATTAGTAAGGTAACTTGCAAAACCACTGTTACTGTTTTTCATCTGCTAGATGGCGGGTTTGAATTTGCAGTGTATTTTCGCCCATTGCGTTTGTTAACTAGTGCATATTAAATACTTTTTTTTTTTAATTATCGATCTTGTTGAATGTGATCATTAAATTTGTAATTGAAGTGTAGGTTGAAATTCCACTTTCTGTATACTTTTGTGTATCTTTCGCGAGAAAGCACTAATTTTCTCTGTGGGCTGTTCAGCTGTGAGGCGATATTCACTCAACTATCATCAGTGAACTATTTAATCTTGAATGAGCGTCGTTTTACCCACTGGCCTGATCGTGATGGGAACAAATAACATCGTTGTCGAAGTCTCCATTTATCTGGTGGTTCCGTGTGAAATGCCCGTTTTAGAACATAGATTTTATTTGTCAGAAACATAATTATTGAACCAATAATCAGTATGTACTTCCTCTGTATCAGTACATTTTTCACATCGACTATCATCAGATCATTCAGATACTTCGTAGCCTAACAATGAAACAACATAAATTAATGCGTCAAAATACATTTATTCTTCAGTGTATTCTTTCTTAAGCTCAATACATTTTGACCAGAGATTTTCCAATTCGTTTACCTCATCTCCGAATTGATTTTCCACCTCGAAAATGCTCATCTACGGCTACTGTAACTTCATTTGATGACAAACGCTTGCCACGTAGGAATTTTTTGAGGTTTGGAAACAGGTAAAAGTCAGAAAGGAGGCCAAATCTGGTGAATATGATAGATGCCTAACAATTCATAGTGTAACTACTTCAGTTTAGCCATTGTAAGAACACTTTGTGGGTCAGTGGGTTGAATGCATGATTTTTTTTTCAATAAATCAGTTTTTTCTTCAAATTTTTGCATCCAGTTAATCCAAAAGGTTTGAGCAATACTCTTTTTTGTTGTTGTTTTATCGGTTTGAAGGCAATCAATTAACAAAATTTCTTTTGCGCCCTCAAAAATTTATGCCATAACCTTCTTTTGACGATTGCGTTTTCTGAGATCCACAAGAGAAAATAAAAATTTATAAGAGCAAATGTTTGAAGAGTTCAGTCCTTTGTTTCGTTAGTGTATGTTGATTTCCCTTATATTGCTTCAGTTACCGGAACAGAATATTGCGTATCTATTACTGAACATGACTAACCACAAACGTTCATAATCAAGTGACACGGTGGATTAGTGGTGGAACGCTCACCTGTGGTTCGAGGGGTCCCTGGTTCGGTCCCAGGCTGTGTACTTATGGTGGAAAACATAGTATCTGTGGGTTTCTCACACGTAGCAGTTGACATTCCTTTCGTTCCGTTTTTTTTTTCCGAAACACATTAAAATTCCATTTTATTTCGAGTTTCACCTACATAATATACACACAAGTCAACTGTAAGTTCTTCTATACATGTATGTAACTAACATATTTTTTCTACATCTTACAACTTTGCATATGTGTGTGCTGCTCTCCTGTAATATAATTAATGACAAATCTAAAATTTTAGGGAGAGTTGTACAAATATGTTTAACTTACTATGACAATGGAGTAGCATTTGGTTGTACTTTTTTTAAAATAATGTAACGACTTAAAAAAAAAAAAAAAAGTCAGTTGATTATTCCGTGAGCGGTTGTCTGAATTTGATTGGATTTGATTTATTACTGCTGAAAGCGTCTGTGTTGACTGAAAGCAAATGCAGGTACATTGATGGAAAACAAAATATTGGCATTTCAGTGTGGTGGAAAGAATAACAAATCTTCACAATGGCGAGCACTTGCAAAAACACCAGTTGAGTGATACATAATAATCCCACTTGTGGTTTAAAGTGACCGAGAAAGCACACAAATGTTGAGCAATAACTTTCTTTGTAGTACAAAGAATTACAGCGATTTCTTTTCTGTCTTTCTTGTTTGTTTGGGGAGGTTGATACTTCAGTGAATTGGAGTATATTTTACAGCTTGTACACTTACAACTGAGAGATTCATCAATCATCAAATAATCAGATTTTGGTTTTCTGTATTTTTTACCATTGTTATTTCGCTTAACTAAATTCTCAAATTATGTTATGAATATCTGTCGAGGATGGAACAGCGTGGGATCAAGACTCGACTAGCTCTGCCTATTAGTATACCAATTTTCGAACATTATAAATACGAAACTGCAACAATTTTTCCTGTTTGCTTCATTTGTGTAATTGCTTTTGTACTTTTGAGGCTTTTTGCTAGTATACGTCTCTCAGGTAACATAATTCAAATTCGTTGAAAGTAATGAGAAAATCCATTAATTGAATTGTAACACACTAATCAGTGTGCCTTATGCCTGTTTATGATACTTTTATTACCTTCTCTCTTCTGTGCTGTTCCCTGTGTTTGTTAGAATTAAATGTACCAAATTAAATTTTACCCGTCCATACTGAATAGAGTTGTGATAGGGTTGCCACATATTACGTTTTCTAACACGTTTTGTTTTTATTTTGCTCGTAGAATGATTTCTTCTTTGTTGTTTTTTAATAAATAAGAAAGTAGTCCTAGTCACTTCTGAATATTTTTTTTAAAGTTAGTGTATTATTATTAAGTATTCTGCTTTTCTGTAGGTCTTTGGACTAACGAGCATTTTTTTTTTTTTTTCAATTTTAGATTTGGGCTTGGAAATGTTTCTTCCACATTTCTCGATCTTCTGTTCCCTCTTTTTCCTCCCAATATTTTTTCTATTTTTCAAATTATCGATCAGCTGTGTTCTTCTTCCTATTCTTCGCTTCCCTTCCATATTTTCTTCTATGGCGGTGTGAAGAAGACAATTTCTTCGCAAGATGTGTCCAGTCCAGTTGGCCTTCCTACGAAAGGTGGTTGCTAAAAGTGTCCTCTTTTCTCTTATCCGTTTTAAAACGTTCGTTTGTTGCTCTCTCTCTACCCATTTTATCTTCTCCATTTTCCTCCAATACCACATTTCAAAGTTCTCCAAATATTTCTTTTATTTCCGTAGTGTCCAAGTTTCTGAACCATACACTCCAATGCTTCATATATAGGACTTGACTAAACACAAACTACACACACTTTCTTACAAGACTGTCTATAATCCTTATTATAAATTAACTAGAAATGTTAGTTTCGGAAGTGATATACGGAGTTGGAGAATTAGTCTGAAGAACAAAGTGATATACTTCCGAAACTGTAACATTTCTAGTTAATTTATGATAAAGATTATAGACAGCCTTGTAAGAAAGTGTGTGTAGTTTGTGTTTAAGATGGACACAAGGCCTTTTTATCATAATATCCATAAAGGACTTGACTTACTTCTTAATTCCAATATTGAGCCCACTGGTTAAGAGTGATCTTTTCTTGTTGAATATTTCTTTAGCTATGGCAATCCTTGACTTGATATCTTTGGTGCAGTAAGTGTCTCTCGTCAAAATACTTCCCAGATACTAGAAATTATCGACCTGTTCAAGTTCTCTTTGTTTTACTCTGATCCGTAAGAACGTGTTTCTACGGAATATTCTTATGACTTTCGACTTTTCGATGTTTATATTATAAGGTAGAGAAACTAATTTCCCCGCACACTGTTAACTTAGTATTCAGAGAGAAGATTCAACTAGTTGTGTTTTTATTTCTGATCTAACCTTATGTTTAAAAATAATTTGGTTCTAACATATTAGACTTTGTCTGTAAACACCACTCTCCTTGTCTCTATCACATTGCACTTTCAATCGGTTGAGATATTCTGGATTTTTTAAATTATAAAATAGGATTTGGGACTGTTAAGAAATGGAAAGTCTTGAGTAAAAGGTAAGAAATATTTGTGTGATGACTTTTCTTTCAAAAAAAAAAAAAAAAAAAAAAAAAAAAAAAAAGTATTAAATGATTAATTTGCAAAACAAGGGAAAGAATTGCGAAATAAATAAAGAGAATGTGAGAGTTCCAATAGTCGTAAAGGTTCTGTTTCAGTAATCACCAGAGCATACATAGTTTGCACGTACAATTACATATAGCTTCTCGTTAGTCACATAATTTTGAAATTAATATACTGAAGATTTATATTACATTAATGAGATTGAGCGTTGCAGATGTTATACGTGGGCGTTCTAATACATTAAGCCCTCAAGTTTCATTTCCACTTGAATTATCAAATAGCGTAGACCTGATTATAGATTTTGTAGTATCGTTCTGCATATGATGAGTAGCTAAATTTCGTGTACGTCATTCAATGAAGTCACGCAATTATTTACGTCGTCTTTGTTGTTATAATGGTAGCAATCAATCGTCATCAACTGTTGATTTTACAGTGTCGATTTTACAACCCACACATATTGTTGTGTGCCTCATTTTTCTTGTATCTCTTTTTGCCTGGGGGGAGGGGGCGGGAAGAGCACAGACGTTTTCCGCTCTTTTTCTTTGACTATCCTGTTGGAAACTCATTGTAGTGATGATGAGTTCTTACACAGAGCTAGAGAAAATGGAGGTGGGCAGAAATGTGACTGCTGCGCCGCCATTGACGTCAAATGCCACTGACTTTTTCCCACGTCCACAATGAAAAAGGCTTGGCGATCAAAAGGATTGGTCTCCGAGCAATATATTCCCACACGAATATCGTTGCGTGTGTGACGGTATATGCGCATGTGTACTTTGTATTGGTTATATATAATAATGTGTGTGCTGTGTAAGAGGATGGTCTTTGGGTGATATGCGTGGAGAATGAAAATCTTATTGAATGTCTGATCGATGTCGGGAGGTTGCAATTTCTTTTTCTCCTTTGCCTACTTACGTTGCTTCTTTGTGAATAATGGATGATAGGATCTTTATATTCTTGTATTGCTATTTCAGCTGCAGTATCGTATTACTGTTTTTTGTGAAACTTTAGAGTTCGGCAAGAATTCAAAAGTAGTTTTGTTTGCGATTTCAGAATGTTAAAGAAATCGGAAACGTAGCAGTCATATTTTTGAGTTTAAGAGAAATTTAAGTTAAAATTGTAGCTTGTTACTTTTGAAAAAGAGAAAAGTAGGATTCTGTTATTTTAGTTCGGTCAATCCTGTTAAACTAATTCGCGTATTCGTTTTAAATTTTGTGACTGTCAGTTATTATTTCTGAAACCGCCTAGCTCTCGTTTCCAACTGGCCAGTATACGGCGTAAGATCGGGCTTTTACAATATAATAAAGAGTAGAAAAGAAACACTAGTCCAAAGGAGGGAAGGAACATAAGATAGAAGGTACAGGGAATCCAGGGACATTTGTCTCTATAGAATAAATGATCCCATATACAGTAGAGCGTCGATTATCCGAACGTCGGTCAACCGAACGACCGCTTAACCGAACTGTGTACTCGCTCGCACCTGTTACTCTCCCACCCTACCGTCCATCATCCCCCTCTCTCCTAAACCAAGTTTCCCACAGTAGTCGCCGCACTGAGCCACCGCTGGCGTAACATTGCTTATGGGGCCTTCATAAGGCGCTGCTGACCGGCCAAGCCGCCAGTCGCTGTGTTTCAACAATCACCACACTTCTGTCGGTTTGGCACTGGCTGTAGAAGTAGCGGCAGTATCAAAGCTGTTCATAGCAACAGCTGCGCCAGCTTAGAGTTGAGGCGTGCCGCTCCGCGCTTGGCAAATAAACATGTACAGTTCGATTATCCGAACAAACCAGTTTTCCGAACACCCATGTCCCCCAATTACTTCGGATAATCGACGATCTACTGTATATATAAATATTCACCGTTATTTATTCCTCATTCATGAAAATCAGGGAAATAATTTCTACAGCTCAATAGGAACTCTGTTCAGTTAGAAATGTCAGTTCTAGCCACTGATATTTTAAACGTTCTTCCTGTGTGATTTTCATGATGAGATGTGAGAGCAGTGCTTAATATAAATATTTCGACCATAAATCGGAAAACTTATTTCTATTGCACAAGGTTCCCTTTATGGCCAAGGTGTTAACTCATTTTCTTTTTGTACACGTAGTCTTGGGCTCGATCCCTGGTCAGGACCTAAGTAGTGGTTCAAACCCACTTTCCTTTTTAAGCAGTAGATTTAATCTCGTACATATTCTCTAAAGTGGCGTTTAATGGCCCACTTACTCGAATATATACGAGGCGCGTTCGGAAAGTAACCTCCGATTGGTGTCTGTGCGTGAAGTAGTGGGGCAGCGATACTATCGTTGCACAGACGTACGCAGTATGTCAGTCTGCATCCAGCCGTGATAGAGTGACGATTATCTTATTACTAATTCCACTTTTGTAGCGTCTCAAAATGTGTGCTGCAATAGAAAACACCGCTAGGTGCGAGTGCGAGCTATTATACGTTTTCTTACGGCAAAACAATATTCGGCAGCAGCTATTCATCGGGAACTTTGTGCCGTGCATGGACCAAGTGTGTTGAGTGAAGTTGTTGTTCGTGAATGGGTTCGTTCATTAAATAGTGAACTAACAAACATTCATGACGAAGAGGAGTGGCAGGCTATCAGTGTTCACCGATAAACTCGTTCAGAAAATTATTGGAAAAGTTCGTGAAAATCTTTATCATCTCCTCATCATGCATTAGAAGAAGTGGCTTCAATCTCAGCGCTTTGGTGATGATGAGTAGCTGAAAGATGCGTCAGGCTGGCTCAAGGCACAGGCGGGAGATTTTTATGCTGATGGAATTTCTAAGCTAGTGCAAAGATATAAGTACTTAAATGTTTATGGAAACTGTTGAAAAATAGAGCAAAGTAGTAGTTTTCAGACGTATATAATAAATTATTCTTATTTACTTTGGTGTTTCTCTTTTTAATTAATCGGAGGTTACGTTCCGAACGGCCCTCGTATATGCAAATCGTGAAAGGAATGGATAATAATAGTGTTGAAAATACTCTATCCTTGACACTATAGGAAGTCAGATTGCTTCATATCGGAAGAATATTTGTTGATGTGTACAAGCTACTACCAAAGTTCTTCCACGTGGTATCCGTAATCATAATTCTCTTCGTCTGTTCCAGCTTCCATTTACCATTTTACCATAATTTCAAACGACAAGGGAAAGGAACTTCCACCCTACCCCTGTCCAACTGCTGTTAGTGGCTCTTTTAGAACCTACCTTCGGACATAATATTCAGATATAGACATTCCATAGCGACGGTATGTAGTATAACAGCTAACCATGACTATAAATTAACAGGGGATTGCGTTGGCTCAGTGGTAGTGTTTGTCTTTTACATGAGGTCCTTGTTTCTATCCCAGCTCGCGTCAAGTGAGCTTTGTGATGGACAAACACTGTGCGCGTGGGTTTTCTCGGTGTTCTCTCGTTTTCTCCCACTTCATTCATTCCACCATTTCTTTAATTTCTTATCACCATTTTCTTTAGCCTAGCCGGTATATGCGTAGGACGTAAAACTGAAAGATTTCATTTGTATAATTTGACAGAATATCAGTGTTACTAACAATTACTTCTAACTTTTGTGTTAGTGATGCTAGTTCTGAGAGAAGGATACAGATATATTTGCTGAGAACTATTTTAAAACACGATTTACTCTCTTCTCTTCTTCTGAGTAAATGAAGTTGAATTGATTTTGATTTTAACGTTCCGTTCAGCAGCGAGGCTATATGAGATGTTTACCTACTGATTAGCGTGTGGAATCCGAACCATATGAGCTCCTGCCGGGAATCGAATCCGGGTCTCCCACGCCAAAAGCGCATACGCTAACCGCTTAGCCACGAAGAAGTTTTGAGTAAATAAAATATACCGGTATACACTACTTGCAAGAGAAACAATCGAGAGTAGCCAGAGCCTGTTATCAGAAATTTTGCTCTCTCCCTTTCTTTCATATTTTTTCTCTTCGAACTGTTTTCTGTAATTTGTATGTTTAATACTCAAATTTTCCCGTTTATTTTTGTGCCCTCTTTCAATGTGCTGTTTTGATTTTTTTTTAAAGTATAAAATACTAGTTATTGTCCTTTGAATATTTCAAATGAGCTTTCATGGAAATTAGTTTTTCCTTGTTGCTCCTTTTTCTCCAGCTTGTCAAGCGAAGAAAACAAAAGGTAAGCTGCTTAATAAGTAAAAGTGAACCTAGCGTTTTTTTTTCCTCCTTTCTTTTTAAACATAACGGTGCTTTTCTTTCTAAGTGACGATTCCTGTATTTCTCTTCCTATTTTAGGCAACATTTGTTTCTCCTTTCTAAAAGAATTGAAGTTGAAAGAAATAATACCCAAAGGAACACGGCGAAGTAATATATTCCTTAAAGTTGATGATAGTTTATTTTTCGTGTCGTGTAGGCAAGATCCACTGTTTACTTTCTTGTGAACCTCGCAGGACGAAATGGAAATAAAAAGTAGTTTGTAAAATCCTGATTCAGATTTATATTAATACAATATAATATATTGACCTATATTCAAAATAACTCGTAATATAACCTCGTGAAAGGGCTACACTTTTTCTTTAAATTGAATGTTGAGAGGCCGCGGTGGCTCAATGGTAGTGTTCACCCTTGGTGCGTGGGGTTTCTGATTTGATTCGCGTCAAATGGGCTTTATGGTGGACAAGGATCGTGAGCGTTGGTTTTCTCGGGATCTCTCGTTTCCTCCCACTTTCTTCATTCCACCATTTCATTCATTTCTCATCATCATACACTCGTTTAGCCTACACGGTATAACCGTTGGACGTAAAACTGAAAGATTTAATTTCAGTTCAATTGAATGTTGTATAAACCATTGCACATATTCGAAAGGCAATGGGGCGGGGGGCGCGGTGGCTCAGTGGTAGAGCGTTCACCTCTGGTGCTTGGGGTCCCGGGTTCGATCCCAGCCCCCGCCAAGTGAACTTTGTGGTGGACAAACACCGTGCTCGTGGGTTTTCTCGGGGTTCGCCCGTTTCCTCCCACTTTCCTCATTCCACCATTTTCACTCATCTCTCACCATCACCGTTTCCTTTAGCCTAACCGGCATAACCGTGGGACGTAAAACTCAAAGATTTCATTTTCATTTCGAAAGGCAATGGGAAGAAAATTTCTAAACATTTTTTTCTCGTAAAATAGATGAACTACCTAGGTATATATCTGAAAGCAAATAGACATTACCTGTATGACGTACATATATCAATGGAAAGTTAACCATAAATTTTGGTGATAAATACGCGTATGTAACTCTTAATTAGCGGTTTATTTCGTTTGCTTAGTGGGAATTAGAAATTCTTAAGTGTCAGTTCGTAAGCATTACTTTGTAAGCTTTTAGGTTGGTTTTGAGTAGTAATTGCACATTTCCAAACTATATATTGCTGCATCGTAAATAAACTGTTGTTGCAGAAGATAATTGAGACATTGAGACTGAAGGCCTTCCCAAATTAATATTTTCAGTCCATTCCTTCCTTTAGACTTACATAAACTCAGGTGCTACTGCTGATTAAAGGACGTAAAGGTGCAGTATATTAATTGTTGGCTTTAGTTGTTTCAGGTAAGAAGAGATTGGCCGGTATACTGTAATATACCAGTTTAAAGAAATTTGTTGGGACTCGGAAATTAATTTGTTACAGTGGAGTTTTGTTACACTGAAATAATCCAGTTCTCAAGAAGTCACCTGTTTTTATATTCACTACAGATTGTGCAGTGTTGTTTAAAAAATCTGATCGCCCACCTCTCTTTAAAAGATCATATTTTGACTACCGGTTGTAGGATGCAAAGCTTTGACTACATAAAGATATCAATTAGCCTAAGAAAATAATGATTAATTCCAGATATGGGTTAAATTAGCTAAATTTCAGCCATTGGTTTTCACTGAAATGACAAAAGGAAAGTAGTGTTTGGCTTACAAATTTAAAAACTGTAAAACCGAACTAAAACTGGACTCCAGGCATAATTTTAGCTGGAATATGAATTAGGAAATTAACATTCATGTAAAATTTAGTTATTGTTTTTTTTTATATCATAAAATATATGTTTATTTCGTGGGTTACATTTCCAATTTCCTGTTTCTGCTAATATGACGAATTATGCGCTTAATAAAGAGCATCGTCAACACATTGAAAACCAAGTACTATCTTAGGCAATGGAACAATTAGTATTTTAAATAAAAACTGTTTTGCTTTCCATTATCGCACTTTTCTTATATCAGAAATTATTTATTTTTACTGACAATTAGTGACGTAAAACAGTAAATAAATAATATCCATTTTTATTGCTGTCGAAAATGCAGTACAAAAAATATAAATTGCGATGCAGAATTAAATTTGTTTCGGAAGTTGCTGCACAAAAAAAAAAAAAAAAAGGAAAAAAAAGAAAGAAAGAAAGAAAGAAACACGCTGATATATGTTTGTAAATCAGACATCTTCCAATCTTTTTTTGAAGTTTAACTCGTTTGGAGACTCCTAAAATGCTATTAAAATAAGAAAGACTAGGATTTTCCAGTTGCATTTTGTAAAACCCTAAACTAAGATGAGCAGTGATGATTTCTAAATGGATATTTTCTTTTATGTGTCTAACAACTTTAACAACGTTTGCTTTAGTGTCTGAGCATAATCTGAATTAATAAAGTCTGTTCGTCTTTGCTTAACCTGAATTGGTATGCGAACTTTGCTCTTAATAGGCATTGTGCGTGTTGGTTTCATTTAAGTTTGAAAAGAATGTAAATTGCAAAATAAACGAATTACTCGGACGTTGAAGGAAAGAAATGGGTAGGAAGGAGAAAGAAAATAAGTTATTCTGTTCATGGTATTTTTCCTATGCACCCAACGGATTTGTTAGCATGCAAGGAATTTGTGCATGTTAAATGTTATTAAAAGAATTTTCTTTAACATCTTAACCAATAAATGGTTATGGTTCGGAATAACGCCCATTGTTTCCCTTTTATTTAACGAAAAAGTATGAATTATTCAAATGGAGATTGAATGAAGTGTTTCAATTTTTTTTCCACTGAATGTTTAGTATATTTATATACTAGTTTCATCATGGATGATTTCCCTTCATCTGGGTAAACTCTTCAAGTATTAGGTGGGTCAGCTGCTTCAGATATAACTCAAGAAGTTTTTTTTTTATTTTTTTTCTTAAATTACCTGTTATGTTTTAAACCACCTCATCATAGAAACATGTACACTCTGAAGGATGTTTAATTTTCCACAGTAGGTGCCAAAATGCCATGCCATTGGTGTGAAAAATACTGGTTTGACGGCTAGTGTGAGCGCGTGTTTCTCCGATTTTCATTTCCATATAGAAGTAATATGTGAAAATACGTATTCATACAGAAATAATTGCCATGTACTAAATGTCCTTTTCGTACTTCCTTGCAAGCCTAACAACGTATCGATAGAATTTTTATTATTTCTTTAATTGAATGTATGGTTTCAACAGTATCCATAATTGAGATAACTTATTTAGCTTAAATGAGTAAGTATTTTTTTTCTAGTTATTAGTTGCAAACAATAATTAATTGAATCTCAATAACGGACACTGGGGATAAACGGTGGCAATTGAAACTAAAGTATGAGACTATAGTATTGTTTAGAGGAAGAAAATATATTGATTCCTCGCGTTTTGAAAGTGCAGAATCAGTATACCACCAGCGACGATAGAATAAAAGGAAATTCTGTGACCACTCGTCGGTTTGTTTCCTGTACACAGTGTTCAACATATCTGGACCAAGTTTTAAACTTGTTTCTTTTTATAAGGTTCTCTAGTTTCTTTCTGTTCTTAATGATATAATAATATGGTATGCATAAGTTCTGTGCAGAAAAATCCAAGATAAGTAATTTACTTTTATTTTATTTATTTATTTATTTATTTACTTATTTTAAAGCTTAGGTGATTGTGTTCACATTTCATAAATATACGATTCATTAACAGCTTTGCAATACGGTATAAGTTATACAAAGTTTACCGGAAACCAGTGTTGCCAACAATAATTTGACCAAGTCCCTACATCTAAGTTAAAATGTTCATACTTTCCATCGGAAGTCATTCATTACAAATGTCATTGATATACATAACATCGCTGCATAAAATTACGTAATTATTTTTACTCACATGCTGACTTAGTTTCCTTCCATTTTTTTTTTCCAAAAAATATTGAAATGTGGTCTTCTATTTCACATGCAGCTCTTTCCCAGGATCACTGTTTCGAATCCCTTGAAAAACTAAAACCTTTATAATGGTTTGGTTGTGAAAAGGGATGTGCTGATCCGTTAAGTCGAAAATTGTAGTCTCTTTCGTGTGCCTTAAGGGAGGAATTTGTAAATAAAAGTGTACTAAGAAGCTGTGGTCATAATTTTTTCATATCTTTTAGTTTCACGTAACATAGAAGAAATTCGTTACAGTCAACTTAAATTCTGCGGCATTTTTCTTCCCCCATTTCGAAAGTTAGAAACTGAATCAATTAAAACCTGGCTTGGAAACTTATGTGCAATTACAATTTTTCAGAATAGTGCAACGAGCTCCCTCGTGACTAAGCGGTTAACTTAACGCGCCTTTGGCGTGAGAGATCCAGGTTCAATACCCAGCGGGAGCTCATGTGGTTCGGATTCCTCGTTAAGATGTAGGTCCATGTCTCATATAGCCTTGCTGCTGAAAGGGACACTAAACTGAAATAAAGAAGGAGAGGGCAAAGTGCAGTGACAGTATGACAGTTAATTGCACTTTATTTTCACTCATATTAAGGTTTTAAAAAAAATCCGTACGTTTCTATTATTTTGCAAAATTCGTCCTTTCGTTGCTACAGTTAACAAAATTGTCTAAATGTCCCTACAGTTGATAACATTATCATAAACTGCTATCGTGATTTTTCTTCATATTTAAGTAATAGCGGAGAATGGCATGTTTTAATTTAAGAAGCTGGAATGACAAAGTTTAGTTTGGCGGTCTTTAATTTCTATATAAAAAAATATCTTCAATGAGAACAGCGTTTCTAACCACAACAGTTACTTTTAAAAACTTTTCGTTTGTCTACTTTTAAAAACCTTTCCTTTGTCATGAAGCATAGAAAAACTTAACACATGCATTTGTCACTCAGCTGATGCCTCTACTTTGAATAATCACCCTCACTTCTCAGCTTTTTTGTGTGTGTTTGTTTTTTTGTTTTTTAATCTTTATGGTTCTTAATTTATAGTACTTCCGAAACTCATATGGAGTCCGTTTCATCTGTGATATTTTCGTACTTTTAGTTATTATGTTCATAGTTCATTGAAGTCACACACACACAGAAAATTCATTTTCTTTTAAAATATTCCAGGAACATTTCCATCAACACTGTAGGTGGGCGCTAGACAGCAAGACAGGGAAAAAGAACTTCATAAACTGTTACTGAATGTCTCTTCATACGACATCTACGATTACATTAATTGTGAGCGTAGTGCTTTTACTTTTTCCTGGAATATTAAAAGATTGGGCTAATTTTGCTACATGACAAACTGTTTTAATCACAATAAATAATGTAAAATGTAGTATAGTCATCGTAAGAGCGAAAACTCGTAGATGTCAAATTTGGAAATCTCTTCAATTGTCCTGCTTGCATTGAAAACGATTTTTTTTTTTTTTTTTTTTTTTTGAGTTGCACGGTTGCTCCTGTTAGGCTAATGGAGACGGAAGATTAATAGAAGTGTGTGGTTATAAAATTAAATGTTTTGTGTTCTCACATCAGGGATCGAACCTGGGACCACGTCAATCACAGATGCACATGCTAACCATTGGACTACCGATGAGGGCTACTAGACAAATGTAATAATAATAATAATAATAATAATAATTTAGAAAACTTCTCACAGTTCTCTTATTAGATGAAGATAAAAAGCATGTAAAATTTACAGTGACCTGTTTTTGTGTAAAATACCGGGTAGGAGAAAGGTCACGAGCAAAATAAATTCGAAATAATCTTTTGGTCAGAACGGTAGATATTCGCGAATCCAGGGACGTACGCATAGGGTTGGGTCCTGGGAGCCCGGACTTCTCCTTAAATCCCTACTTTTCTGTAAATTTAGCCTACTTTTAGGGTAATTTTACAAATTTGAACTCTTCAAAGAACTTCGTACCTCTAAAATAAATTCCTGCGTACGTGCCTGAGAGGGGGGGGGGGAGCGTCTGTGGATTACAAAATTTTGATTACTTTCTAAATTCTTATCCACGGTTCCTATTTCTGAAAAAGATATACAGACATTGGTGGAATTAGTATAATCTAATATTGTAGGATATTAAAGTAAAATGTTTATAACTGTTACGTATGTGTCACTGCTATGAGTGTTTACATCACTATTAGAAGACACGAGTTGATATTTAGCAGAATATTTTATACTATATATCCAGTCAGGGTCGGATCCAGGATTTTTAAAGGGGGATGCACCAATCATACGGAAACTCTTCAAAATAACATGTGACAATATTCTTTACCCCTGACAACGCTGATACATAGAATGGGGGGAGGTAGTATTTTGAAGGTCGCAAGTGAATCCAGGAAAGTGTTTTTCTCTCCTTCTGGCTCCTGTTTACTTCCCTACTTGACAAATGTTATATTGTTATCTTGGTGAATCCTTTTCCTTTAACCTTCACAAAATCGACTTAAACTATTGGTTTTGCAAAGCTCTGCTTTCTCTTAAGCCCTAGACCAGCGTTTCCCAATCTTTTTCAACTTGTAGCACACTACAGGTGTAACTTGAATTCTCGCGGCACACCCATATTTATATATATATATATATATATATATATATATATATATATATATATATATATATATATATATATATATATATATATTAATATTATTTCACACATGGAAATCCAAATGACAGAACAAGCATGTGAATATATAATTTCGAAATATTATATCATTAAGTTTTTTTTAAAATATAATGTTTATATGAATGTAACAATCAGATCAATGTGAAAACATCAAATAATATATATGTGAAATTTCTCTGAACGTTGATATATTATTTTTATTATTCTATTGTTCGCTTGTTTCTGTTGTACTAGAGAAGAAACACCTCCTCCAGTTCCCTTCCAGGTGGCAATGTACCAAGAACTGACGAAACGTTGCCACGTTGGACCGCAATGGATATACGTTGGAATAAGAAGGATGCTGAACGAACATCTCCAGAAACGATAGATATGCGTCTGCCTGCCTCTCTGATAAAATCAAGGCTTCTAGAACCCCATGCTCCACTGGTCTCAATAGCTATTGGAGCAAATATAAATTTATCGAGATTATTGTATTTCCTTTCCTTTTCTGCCTCTCTACGTCTAGCAACTTCTCCAGCATTCACAACGGTCAATGGCAGGCTTGAATGGGCGAATGTGTCTGAACATGTAAAATCCCATACTAGAGATTTGCCTCTCATTAAAGGTATTAATGTCATGCCATCAGGTCGTTTACCATCGGAACGACAACAGCCTGACGGTTCACGAATCGAAGGAATTCCTGCCGTCGTGAGGGCTCGCGAAATGATGTCATTAACAGATGAATGTCTGGTGTTTCTGCCTATGCTCTTCATGCATGAGAGGCCATACAGGCCGCGTTGGGTAACTTGATCCCCGCAAGTTGGACAGCGATGTGGCTCACAAACAGCTGAACCTAGTCTTAGGGCTACTGCGATTCGAAAGGTTTCATTAGACATGTGAAGACCTAATTGGGGAGAAGGTAACGCATTTAACCATGCACCAGCATGAGGAGATGACGCAGCAAGAAGTCTAGCTTTATCCTCTGGAACAGCAACGGATTGTAAAAGAAGTTTATGGAAATGTACTGCTATTGGTGTGTACCAAGATGCCTGAGAACTCTTTTGCTGATTTCTGGAAGGTCCGTATCTGTTATATTTATCCATTTGGTAGAGCCTTCTTCAACTATCCCATCTGGATCCAGGTGGTAGCCTTGAGGAAAGAGAGCCTCGATTAAACGAAGGGATCCGTGGTAGGACGCTAAAAAGGTAGAAATCGCCATATCAACGGTTCGTCGAATACCAAGGCCTCCTAATCCAACAGGTTACTATTATTATTATTTGTAAATATAAAATACCGTGGTATTTTTCTGTGATTACTAATTTCCCCCGTGGTAAATCATTATGCTTATTTTTCATTGTAATTTTAAAATAGAAAACAATTGCAATGAAATATAGGACTCGGGTTTTTAAAAATCCACTTCGTCTTTCGAAAACTGTATCTAACCTTTCAATAAAAAGGAAGATCACTAAATAACGAACAAATAAACAGATCTCCTGTACCTTTAAAACACAAATGTAGGTAATTTGTATACATGTTTGCTTTGTTGAATTTATTGAATGATATGTTAAAAGTTCAAGTTGCGAAATAGTCTGCAACAATAAAGAAGCAATAATGGTCATGACAATGATAAATATGTACGTGTTTCAACATTAAAATGTACAGAAAAGTAACACAGTATGAAATTTAAAATTGTAGATTTATAGTGAAGGTTCATAGTAATGTGAAATACAAATATACATTTTCCCCAATGTCTTGCAATTTGGTTCCTATAGAATTAATAATTTGTTTCGATTTCCTCGCGGCACACCAGTGTGCCGCGGCACGCCGGTTGGGAAACGCTGCCCTAGACGGAAAAAGTAACGCCAGAAAATCTCGAATAGTGTTGCTATTTTCACTGCTAGCTTCTCAGTTTAGATACAACGAAGGGGGCTGCACGTGCACCAGTGCACTCCCCTAAATCCGGCCCTGTATACAGTACATAAATATAGCCATAAGCACCCTGTTCCAGCAGAACCATCACAAGTTTTTTGTCAATTTTCTCAGCAGAAATTACACATCAGAATTTAATCTTAAGCATGTCAATTTAAGCTCGATGCAATGAGTTCTGTGGACCATCATAATCTTAAACACTGTTTCCCTCATTTATTAAAAAGTAGTTGGGCGGAATCCACTTTTAAAAGTTGATCACATGACCTCACACATTCATTACTAACTATAATTATTTGTTCCTGTAGACTGATGAACTGTGAGTAGAACATTTTTTTTTTTAATCACATTGATAAGTAAGCAAGATATTTCGGTTTGTGTGAAATAATAAAATTACCGAAAATGTGCCGTGTGTCTAGGGTTTTGGGATATTTCCGATCTGCATGAAAATATTACTAATATTAAAGGCTGTTTTAAACTTACACTAAAAACTTAAGGTAAAGTGGATTCCGCTGTAGTGAAGTGCTTGTGCAGTTGTGCAAGGTATCCGGACTTGTCTAAGAATGGCATTTACATTTGTTTTTAAACATGCGAAGTTGGATACACTAACCATTTTTTTTTTCTCTTACAGGTGAGTCATATTTGATAATGAAATATATCATCAAGCTGTCAGTAAGTACATTTTTGCTTTCAAATGTTATTCGAAAATTGTAGTCTTCTATGTGGATATATTATTTTAACTATTTGATTGAGAACGACTTTCATGTAATAAATGAAAACTATGGTTTTGTTTGTAATATTCTTATTTTTCAGTAAATGTTATATTGCAGCGAAAAAGTTAGGCCTACCAGTGACACTTAAAATTTTATTATTTCAAAACTTAACTAATTTTACCGTCATCTAATATTAACTACATTTGCAAACATGTACATTTGAAGAAATATTTATTTTCCATCTGAAAATAAGTTTGGCAACTTTGCATCTGCTGAAGTGTAAGAGTTTCTGAAGACACTGCAATGTAGGGGAAGTATTGGTTGTGAATGTATTTATTTGCCTTCCAGCTAGGCTATATAACAACATGCTGTGTGTGCCTTTTGTATCCTTTTCTCTCTGCTCCTGGCTGAATTGGCGAAAATATTGTTTTTACTTTCATGTTTTACTTTGTATTTGTTATTACGTTATCAAAGAATTGGCTTCTTCAAGTGGTTACACCTATAAAGTATTTTAACACGAGACAACATATTTAGTTAACAAGTGCTAGGAAGTATTAAAAGTACTCTTTTTCTGATGGTATGATGAAGAGGTTAATGCTTTCGAGTTTCGTATTTTGATATTACTGGGTGCAATCCTTGTTGAAAACTTTTTTCTGCTTTTCTCTAAATTTTCTGCCTTATTCACGTAAGGCGAATAATGATATTAACCAAAGTTAGCTTATTAATTCATTCATTAGTTGATCAACCTGTATGTATGTTTTGTTTCTAATTCACTCATCAGTTAATCAGCCTGCATGTATATTTTGTTTCCTTTTCACTATATCGAGGAAAAAACATACAGATATAGCACAGACGACCTACACTAACGATACTTATAAATATACCACATTGACTTGACACCTAGTCTTCCGTTTCAGGCGCTGCTATCGGCTGAAGGAATTCCAATCCCTTTCGCTAAGGCTCTCTCGCTTAGCAGCTGCTGAACCCTTATTGGCTCAACGCGTGGGTGTGTCGGGGTGTGAGCTTTAGTTCGCATTTTTGCCACGGCTCAAGACATTTTGGCAGCACAATAGCAGTTTCCACTGCGTTTGCCTCGGAGTCGATTTCCTTGGTCGTAAATAAATACTACGGTTCTCGCTTTGGAAGTGGAAGACTCGTCTTAGACTCAAGGCAACAGGCTATGTTCGGATCTCGCTACAAACCATATATCTATGTCTCATATAGCCATTGAAATGTGTGGACGATATAGATAAACGCTATTCATCGGAATATGTTGACCTGAAAGCTTTTAAATTACAATTTAGTTGAAAAGATTAACTCTGTAACAGACACGTTTCATGGTAGCGAGGGAGAAACAAGAAAAATAAAACCAAACGGAACGTCTACAATGTAAACGGAAAAGCATTTTCAGAACAATAAAACTGATCTACGATCTCATGTATAGACAGTTGTCTGTGTGCGCTGGCTATGAATAATTGTAATGAAATTATCATTCAACAGGAACATAATTCGAGATTTTTGAACATTGAGTTTATATTAATAGATCGTCACTTTCTTTCTTCTGGGAGACACGGTGGCTCAGTAGTAGAGCACTTACTTCTGATGCTTGAGGTCCCTGGTTCGATCACCGGTCAAGTAAGTTCGTGATGTTCAGCATCGTGTCGGTGAGGTTTCCCAGAGTACTCTCATTTCCTTTCACATTCCCATTTCACCAATTATTGCATCATCATTCACTTACCTAATCATCCGTTTCACTTAGCCAAAAGGGATTAATTGTGGGACGTTTATATAGTAGTTGAAACCTCTAGAATTGGAAATATATCAGAAGTCTGGGCTGGCAAAGGTCAAAGCTGTTGGTGCTAGTATGTTAGGAGAAACTACCATACTATGTAAGGTGGAGTAACACGTCAATGTGCAGTAAGCAGACGGTAACAGTGTAAAATGGGCGACTTCTCAAATTTTCAAGACCATGTGTGGACTATATAAATACTATATAGAAGTGGTAGACCTAGAAATCCATTTATATTTGAGTTGGGATCAATGTGCTGATCATACATAACTCAACTAAAAGCAATCTGGTAGACCTAGAAAGCCCAGTAACAAACGCATTGGGATCACCACGCATCACGTAACTAAAAATGCATTCCCGTAAGTGCAGAAATCCAGTAACAACCGCATTGGGGATCACAATACGAAGCTTGTTTTGTAACATTAGGACAAATTGTGAATATTATGAAAATACTCTATCTCATTAGTAGATACTCCATAATGGAAACTCATCTGGTTTTTGAGCTGTTCGAATGTCTTTTCATATGGCATATCAGTCGAACATAAATGACTTTTAAACCCTCACACGCATTTACTCATATAACTTCTAAATAGTAGTACTTTTCTTTCTTCCGGAAGTGGTTTTGAAATACAAATTTGTTGAAATTTCTGGGTTTAGGTTTGAACTCTTTTGCAATCCATATCAAAGGATTTTAGCACTGCAAACGATGCCATGGTTACTACAAATTAGAGCGTAACTTATTGCTGGAACTGCGGCAGATTATGATCTAAATAATTTTCTTTGTATTCTATAATTGCAGAAATGTGCCTTAAACTATTCTTGCTTATTTACGTGCAGAAGTCTTAACAACTAAAATTGAAGAATTGGTTGGTCACCATTATCACACACTGAAAAGGACAATATTCAATCTTCACTCTTTTGCCAAAAGCCCCTTTACTTTAAAACAACTTGAAATACAGAAGATGCGTTGATTTACCATAATGATCGTATCTTCCAAATTCCATTTAAAAAAAAAAAAAAAAAAAAAAAAAAAAAGTAATTCAATCTAGTTACACGAAACAACACTGTAAATGAAAAATGAAATCCTTTTTAACACTTACGTCCGATTATTTTATAAACTTTATTCTAACAACTGTTACAATCTTTACTAATATTAGTTGTTCTTTTACATGGAGGTGGAGTTGCATACGAATAGAGATAACTTCAGAGTAGCAATTGTAAAAAGCGTATGGAAGGAGAAAATTGACGTTATTTCCAAAAAATGAAGGCGGCGGTTACTTCTAACTACGAAAAACCATCACGGGCAGAGAATCACCTAATAAACTACCAAAGACAGTCTGACAGCAAAGCAAAACAAGCATTCGCTATGTTAGCAGCAGTAGACCTTACTTTCTTTCTCCTTCGAACACACTTTTGACTCGACTGCATTACCGAAGCAAAACGCAGTAAGTTATTCATGAAAGCCTCCCGCGGCAAGAGAGCCTGTGATCTCCCTTAACTCGTCTCTGTGGTCTCCCTTGGCGGTGTCTCTGGAGAAAACTTGAAAATGTAATGCATATGCGATGACAGATTGACGTACACAAACCTATTACCGTTCCCAAAACAAATTTCTCTACGGCTGAGGCGAATAGGATCTCGTTCGTGTTCCGGCCTGCTAACCTCCTATATTCAGAAAAACAAGCGTAGAAAGAAACAGTAGATAGATAGGTCCCGATACGACTTGAATACCAACAATTCGATTGATTTTCGTATATAAACCAACTTATATATATACTGTATATAATGTATGTATATGAATTCCTTCTTTGTTTAAAAATAATATTCCTTTTGACCCAAAGAATATTTTATGAACCACTTTAGCATGTACGTTTTATGAGTTATTAATAACCAACGTTTGCACTATAGGATTTTGTTAAGTGCTTCAGACATGACGAGAGACTATATAGATTGGAATTCTGGATTTGATTACCGACAGAGCACACATGGTTCAAATTTCTTATTAAAGTAAGAGCATATGCCATCCTTGATGCTGAAGAGACGCTAAACTCAAATAAGGGGATAACTAGGTTGTAGTTCTGGGTGTCCTTTGAAAAAAAAAATATTTTTCGAAGATCTCGGAAAAGTGTGATACGAATTAAACATTAAAAAAAAAATCAGGTTGTAAAATACGCATATTCGAAAGAAAGAAAAGAACACAAACTAAATACAACTTTCTTACAAGGCTGTCTATAATCTTTATTATAAATTAATGAGAAATGTTACAGTTTCGTAAGTTTATCACTTCCTTCTTCAGACTACTATTCCAACTGAAATCATAAATATTACATCATTTTTCTCTCTACCAATCAGGAATCACTTTTCTTTAAAATTCAACATATATGTCCATTGTTGTGGCATTTAAATTCTTAACAGACCTATAATTTCTGATTAATTTATAATAAAGATTATAGACAGCCTTATAAGAAAGTTGTAGTTAGTTGTGTTTAAGATGGACACAAGGCCTTTTTATCATAATATCAAAGAAAATAAATACAAATTCGAACTGAATAAGGATGAAGATTAAGAAAAAAAACTTGAGTAACCTAACCTGTAACTCTGTCCTTGGCACTATACCTGATTAAAACTGTAGTTTTACCTCCTGATCAAGTGGCTAGCGCACGTGCGCCTTTGGTGCACGGAGTCTCTGACCTGATTCCCGATATGAGAACATCGGGATGAGAATTTAAACGCACCCCGGTGGTTTTAATTTCACCTCAAACTCTAGGTGTCTTATATAGCCTCTGTTCACAAATGAGGCTAAACTTCAATAAACAACAACCATTATTAAAACTTTATTTGGACCTCGTCGAATTTAAATATATCAAAATCCTTACGTTTTTACCGAAGTCAGGAAAGGCCATTTTTGAAATAGCATAATGCATGATAATAATAATAATAATAATAATAATAATAATAATAATAATCGTAGCGAATCGACTCTGGAACAGCCGGATGATATGCACACTTAATGGTTGTCTACCACACAATCATAAAACGAGAAACAATTGTGCTGAGTTAGAAGTGAGGGGGAACGCGGGTGGACCTCGTTGCCACATTTCCAAAAATAACTATGGACTCCCTCTACTTCCTTAAAAAAAAAACCAATGGGCAAAGATAAGGACTGTGTGACGTCCTGCGTTCCCCTATCTTTTCAGATCCACTTTTACCTCTGGTGGTAGAGGTACAAAATTTTGAGTGACATCCTAAAGCAATATTATACTGTGTGGGTGTTTGTGATGAGATTTAGTCGACTGACTACATAACACCCAATTTACTATGTGATAATGCTGAATTGTAGGAGTTTCATTCAAATAAAATAAGTCGTTTAAGCTACAACATTTTAAAATTGGATGAAGACTTAAGAAACTGTGAAGGTACGGAGAAGGAAGAGCTGAAATTACGCCAAAGTGTTAGATGACCGTAGGTCATACCCGAAGAAAGCTTAAAGAATAAACAAAGCCTTTATTGACATGAGTATATGTAGCCCCAATTCAGTATTTTTCACTGTTAATACACATTAACAGTATTCGGTAGTCATCCACAGAAATGGAGTAGTTTATTTCAGCTTTGTTTCTCGATACATTTTTGTTTGGAAAAGCTCTTCTTTTATCACATCACTATGTAACCAATATTGAAAATATTTTTCATCACAGTGAACATAGGAACAATGTAGGCTGTCAATTGGAAACCTGACTGAATCATTGTGGTATATATATATAAAACATGCCAGCGATTTCACAGATACGTTGCAAGATGATGACATATAAGTGTAAATTCTGGCTGAAATATTTTAGTCAAAAACATGAGTAAATCTATTATTGAGTACCTGAAACGTAATATGGAAAGTAGGGAGTGAAAATTTTTACATATCATATATTTAGGGAAATCATTGCATACACCCATTCCACTTAGTAAAGAATTCATCATACAATTTGTAACAGCCATGTTCCTACAGATTGAATGTTTAATACATATCATAGAAGCTAAAAGGTGGTCAACTAAGTACCAAATTCAGTGGACATGTTTCCCCACGAAGAGTGTATATTGTAATAATATGTATACCCCTATACCCACACGCACACTACAGGCCACATGTGTATACTACGAACACGTGTTTTTACAATTAAAAACAAACAGTGACAGACGACAAGGAAACTACGAAACCAGGGAGATACGGAGAGGAGTCGAGGAGTTACGAGAAAGACAGACTCCCTCTCTCTAGGTTCTCCCTCCAAGAGAATGGCTATAAAAGAGGACCACGGGAATAGGAAATCATCAGTGCCAGTGCTGATCGCCTCTCCTACAATATCTTCTTTCTAGGTCGCTATGGGCTACGGAGACTTCCGTTAATACCTACTCCTGAGGCTACTGTGAGCGACGGAGTATAATCCTTTAAAGCTAACTCTCGAGGCTGGTGTGAGCGACGGAAAACTGTAATAAGATATTCTTTCTATAATAATAATATACATAATTTAGAGCCTACGTATAGAACATTGCAATATACAAGTGTATAAACAGGATTGTTGTACAGGAAAATGCATTTTTTTCTCGTTTTTTTTTTAAAGTAAAAATGCAATTTTTATAGTTTTCACTGTCCTGGGTACTTCACCACATGGCGCGCCATGTATTGTTCTTTGATTGTTACATACTATATGTGGCGTGAATATAGATACGGATCTAAGTGCAATTCGTGTACGTTCTAGAATTCTAAAGGGATTCAGAATTTACTTTCCGTGTTCTGTGAACATCCATATTGCGAACGAGGAACCATATCTGCGTGATTTTTTTTTTTAAATATGCTACTATATAATGTTTATTATCCGTTAAGTATGTATATTGTTAACAGATTTTCACGAACATGAATTCACATTCTTATTTCAGGAACACATCGTATATGCAGAAATATTAATTGTTCTACCTTTTTGCAAACTTTTGGTTTATTTTAGTGTCCCTTTTCAGCACTGAGGCTATGTGAGACGTGGACGTATGATTTAAGGTGGAATCCGAAGGATCGTAATGTGTTTGTTTCAATACTCCTTCAACTGAGAATATCTACATCGAAGATTTGCACGCTTGTCAGTAGACAAACACGAAGGGCTGCAACCTTTCGACGCTTCTCTTTCCCGATTTACGAGGGACTTTTATTGTATTCTAAACCTAAAATTATCGTAACAATCGTGAGATGGTAGAATTCTATGAAACAGTTGCATTATCCTTCTTTAGCATAAAAACTAAAGATGATAATTTAACCATTTATCGTCCGATTTTATTAAGGTGCGGAACATTGATATCCAGCGATGTCTATAAAAGCCGTATATGTTCCTGTGCACTGTACTCATTTAACTGCTATCCAACAGGGGGATTCCAGATATACCTTCGACCGTATTCTCCAGTGAGTGGAGAAACTCTCAATAGATAAAATTTGAATATAAACTAGGAACGAGATCTTTATTATGCACTGCAGCTGAATCGGTGTTTGACTTTGAGCACTGCTCTCACGTTGAACAATCCAGACGTTGAGTGATGTTGCGAACGTCGTGATGCGGAAGTCCAATTCGGCCCCACATGCTGTATGTTCTTAGTGAGAAAGAACTTTAATACGCCCATTGAAAGCAAACTTCTCATCAGGATCTGGAAATAATGCATCTACAAGCTTATTGGTTCATGTTAAACGTCAATTCGGCTGCTGTGCAGTGTAGTAATTTTTACGTGTTGGTCGTTTCTTACAGTTGAGTAAGTTAACTACTGTTAAGCGAATGGAAAAGTTCATAGACATATTCAAATAAAATCCTCGAGCATGAATACATGTGTACGTTTGAGGTATTTGTGAGTAGATTGCAACCTCCTTATATCACAAATAGTTTGGAAAAACTGAAAGGTGGAAGGGGAAAAAGCAGGGAGAGACTAGTAGTGAAGAAAGTTGGAAATGACCAAGGATAGTGAGAAAGAAGAAAGAATACAAACAATGCTGAAGGGGAGTGAATAACGATGTTACACAGCAAATTTCTTCCGTTTGGTTGCTTTTGAGCTTACATACGAATGGGATGATAAATGTAAATTGTTTGTTCTTTCATTTGAAAAAAAAAAAAAAAAGAGCAAGATTTACAAATGGGTAATTAGACTTTCTTTCAGTTGATAGTAAGGTACTCAGTTTCTTTTTGTCTTCATTGGTTTAGCTTTCTCTTGCTTTGTTTCTCTTATTCTTCACTGTCTGTATCTCCGGTCTTTTAAGTTAATTTATGGAAATATGCCGTTAACGGTTCTAACATTGAAGCTGATATCTTATTGTTTTCTTTTTCTCTTCTTGTTTGTTTAAGAAGCTTAATCTAGTGTGCACAATATATTGCCTACGCTAATACGAAGTTAAATGGCCTGTCATCAAGTTGCTGTCATGTTGGAGTAAGCTTTGGTGTTGAGCCGTTCTGGCCTGTCTTTGTATATGCGTTATTTCCTACTGAAGTACATGATTCTCTTGTAGCCTAACTGTTAGATAAAGATCATCAGCAACATTTAAACGTAATGTTTTTTGTACTCCAGATATGCTTTATTTTTCATATCAGATTTCGCGTTGAGTCTTACGATTGGTCGGCCAATGAAGGTGTAGTTCATTGCGATGTTCATGAAACTACGTTTCAGCAACCAGGATATGCGTATTTTAATCTTGAAAAAATAGCTTCGTTGGGCGGAAACATACAGAATACAAGTGGTCTTTTAAAATGTCCATTTACACTCACAATACCCACCGAATGAGAACACCATGAAAATTGTGGGCTGCAACATTACAGAGTTGATACAATGGTAGTGAGTATATATTTTGAAGCAAAAATTTCTTTGAACATCAGGCGTACTTGAACAGCCATGTTATTTGGCAGGGATGAGTAAAACCTGGTTTTATAAAAACCGGAAATTGAAAAACCGACATTTCTGTTTCTCTAAACCAGCTTATGTTTTCTCCAAGAACTGGCTTTCGATAGAAAACCGAACCCGTGTTTTAAAGGGCAGCTTCAATGCTGATTTACAAGTAAGTTCCGCAGCTACTTTTGTTTACGATCCTTCGTGACAGCTCTGTTTCATACTCAGTGATTTGTCATAAGCATTCTCACAAATAAGCGTCACGCTTAGGTAAATCGAGTTGCTGTCCGAGACATATGTGATATAGCAGTACGAAGGTGCTCAATGTGTCAGGGAAGTTTTAGGTGCAAAGCTCAAAGGGTTTAGGAGATACAGCCAGGCCTGTAGCCAGCCCAAAAATGTAGGGGGGCCCGATTCAAAAATATTATAGTTCATCACCATATTATAGTTCATTTGCAAGCCTACCGTGAAAATTTTAGGGGGAGCCGGCCCCCCTAGACCCCCC